>NW_025999900.1:36176253-36177319 GCF_001458135.2 Marmota marmota marmota
CGGGCGCGGAGAGATCAAGTCTCTGACCTCTTCAGCTGCGCGGGCATAGGGAGTCATAAACTGTCTAAATACTGTTTGCTCAGGATCACTAGGCAATGCTGAGCTGACATGGATCTGGGGCGAACAGTCTGGGCCTCTCAGAACACACACCGAGCCCGGGTCGGCTGCATTCAAGGTCCCGTTCACCTGCTTCTGGCAGCCAAACTGCTGTGACTCAGCACTAAGGATCCCGCCAAAACAACTGGTCGGCCCTTCTGATCCTACAGTGGTAAATGCCAACCGAGCCTTCATAGGCAGTGGCCACAGGATTGAAACGGGGCTTGGGAGAGACAGGACCCACCCGTTGCATTGGTCACTTGGCAAAGGGAACAAACTGTCACCATTTGCATGGGATACCACCATGGCAGAGAACTGACATCACCAAAATGCAGCGGAGGAGATAAATTCATTGAAACCAGCGGCGACAGGTGTGTAATCCCCTAGCCATCCCTCTCCACACAGCGGGGAAACCTTAAGGGCCCCTCCCAGCTCTCCCATAAGGGCCCCTCCCAACTCTCCCGTGAGTGCGATAGCCAGACTGAGGGAATCAGGAGTGGCACGGGACTCACGGTGCGGAACTCCTGGCTACCGCTCCCACCAGTGCTGACAACTGAGGTCCCTTGCACCAGCTACCGGGGGCGTGGCTACTGGAGGGCAAGCAAATTCGCTGAGGGTTCTCAGCCCCAAGCTCTACAAACTTAGGGTCTGAGGGAATGGCAAACAGGGAGAGTGTGCCCCAGGTGTTCATGAAAACAGAGCTCCCAAGAGCAGCAGACCTGGTGTGTAGCCAGTATTGTGGTGAGCGTCACCGGTGAGGGGGGCCTGGCTTGAGGAAAAGTGGGGAAGTGACTAGACACAAGAGAAGGCCCTAGGCACTCAGGATTGGAGACCCGCCCAGTCTGGTAGGAAGAGCTGCTGCACAGTGATTGCTTCCCTATTGAGAGGAGAAGCTTGGCCCAGTGGGCACAGCTCCACCTATGGAAGAGAAGTTAATCAAACTCTAAGACTGCATTTATTAATTTTTTTT
>NW_025999900.1:36180927-36257435 GCF_001458135.2 Marmota marmota marmota
TGCTTGTTTCTGAAGTCCAAATGAGTGATATGATTTTTCCCAACCTTTCACCTGCAGTCTATGTATGTCTTTTCCTATCAAATGCGTCTCCTGTAGGCAGCATATTGTTGGATCTTTTTTTTTTTTTGATCCATTCTACTAGCCTGTGTCTCTTAATTGGTGAGTTTAAGCCATTAACATTTAGGGTTATTATTGAGATATGGGTTGTTCTTCTAGCCATATTTGTTTATTTATGTTACTTAACATGGTTTGTTTTTCCTCTTTGATTATTTTTTTCCCTTTACTGTAGTACTTCCCACTGTTGGTTTTCATTGTTATTTTCCATTTCCTCTTCTGGTAGTGTTTTGCCGAGGATGTTTTGAAGAGTTGGTTTTCTAGCTGCAAATTCTTTTAACTTTTGTTTATCGTGGAAGATTTTAATTTCATCTTCCATCCTGAAGCTTAATTTCACTGGATACACAATTCTTGGTTGGAACCCATTTTCTAGGTAATCCAGATAAAGTGAGGTCACAGAGATGTACCTTAACCCAGTGTAAAAGTGGAAATGGTGGCACAGACCCAATGGAGGGAAGATGACATGCAGATCCTTAGAGGAGTTGTTATCTCCACACCCGGGAGAAAGGTCTGGCTCAGATCCTTCCCTCCCTGACTCAGAGGTTAACAACCCAGCCCACACTTTGATTTTGGACATTGCCATCAAAACTATGAGATGATAGATTTCTATTGTTTGAGCCCCCTATTTGTGACACTTTGTCACAGCAGCCCTAGCAAGCCAACAAGCCAAGTCTGCTTCAGTCACTCATCCCAAGACTGCACCTTCCTCAATAAGTGAGCAGGTATGAGTTGCATCTCATCCTAAGCACATTGGGTGAGGGACTCTGAGACAAGTGGGTATAACAGGTCCCTCTGCTCATTCATAATTTTACATACCATCTTGTCTCAGGACTGAAATGTACACCCAGGGTCAGGAGCACACCTCTGTTCCCAGCTCCAAATTTTAAACAGACACTAGAACCTGGGCAGATGGCTCAGCCTCTGCATCTGAACCTGTGCTAGAGGAGAGAACATAATATCAGCACTTCATCTCAGTTGCCACCAGAACAGTTGCTTTTGTGGCCTTGACTCCTGATGGGCCCAACCTAGACCAGTCACTGATATAGCAGCTCCAAGAATAATAGTCCTCCCCTGTTTAGTCATGTTCCCCAAATGAGGCTGACAATAGGAAAAGAGGCCATTTCCAGCCCAGAATTCCCTTGAAAGCATTTATGAGTTTTAAACTCCAAAATAAAAACCTTAAGGAGAGTGTTCACCCAAAAGCCTTCTTTTACCAATTATCCACAGCCTAAGAGAGAGAAAAAAGAAACATATCTTATTGGTGATCTGATAGTCCAAGGAACTCAAAGCTTTCTTTATATTCAGGAAAAGACCACAAATTTTATACAGTCATGAGAGGAGGGAGAAAACCACCTAAAGGACAGAAAAGAGTGAATGAGACTCAGATGCAGAGGGTGATGAGTCCAGAGTGACCAGTAAAGGCTTAGAACCAAGTCACAGGTCTCTGATTCTCTGGTTTCCTGAAAGGCCTGTAGGAATCATATGACTTTGGGAGGGCCTTTCTAGAGCCATGTCTTGGTGTAAAGGAAAGAAGACACACAGGTGACACTCTTCCTTACACTCCTCATGTCCTGTCCCTAACCGGCCTTTCTCCATTCTCCGTGGTAGAGAAGAGAGTGGAGGGGGAAGGTGGGGGAAGACTTGCACAAGAGGTACAGAAAAACTTTTTAAAGAAAATAATCTTCCTGATTGGAATACCACAGGAAAGCAAGTCCACTAGGAAATTCCCATCCAGGATCATCAAACAATAGCCAAGGGTCATGGCTGTTACCGAAATGACTATGACAGCTACTCTGCATGTGAATGTAGTGCAGGGCTAAAGCTATCTCGAGTCATTGGAAGTAGATAATAAGGAAAATATCTTATATGAAAGAATATTGAAGGTGAGAAAATAAAAGAATAGTTAGTGATTACAGAGTAAAAATGTTCTATGCTCTGTGGTCACAAAAATGGTCAAATAGCCCAAGCCAGAAAAGACTGAAATGTAACTCTCAACTATTCACCTACTGGGAATTATCTAGAAAATCATGAAATATACATCCTAATCTCAGCATTATTTATTATAGTAAATAATTTAAACATTATAAATAATTAAGAAAATGAAATTAGATGAAGTGTTATAAGATATTTGGAATGTAGTTCCTGGAATATATGTTGATCTAAGTAATATTGTATAAGTAATTATTTTATTTCATAATATATGGCTGGGTAATGATGGGGAACAGAAGTCATCCTATGTCCTATATCATATGATTTCATAATATAATTTTTGCTGAGTGTTAGAATTTTGGAATGATTTTGTCTTATTTTTAAGATTTCTTCATTGATGTTCTTTTCACCCCCCAAACATTTATAACTTTTATAACTGCACATAGAGAATATGAGATTGAATTTAGCTTCATTTCTCCTTGACTTCAAGACCTGTGGTGACATTTGTTCTACACTCCTCACTCCAACTCATTCATGGCACACATGAGGCAATGGAAGAGGGAGGGTACAGGAAGTTTCAAGAATAGTTCATCTCTAAGGCAGTGCTCAGACTTGGTAAGTAAGGCACACATATTTGTGGAGTGGACCTAAACAATGTAACAATTTAGGTGCAGGTTTGGTCAAGTGTTTTTGAACTTCATGCTAGGCAAAATAATTCAACTCCACAAAACTAAAGACCAAATGTTTTCTCTAATATGGGGATGCTAATTCACAATAAGGCAGTGGGCACTAGGGAAGAATAGCGTTACCTTAGATTAGGTAGGGGGATGTGATGGGAGGGAAGAGAAGGGGATGTGGGGATAGGAAAGATAGAAGAATGAAACAGACATTATTATTGTATGTATATATGTGACTACATGATCAATATGATTCTGCAACATGTACACTCAGAAAAATGAGAAATTATATCCTATCTACATATGATATATCAAAGTGCATAAATGCATTCTACTGTAATGTATAACTAATTAAAACAATAAAAAATTTTAAAAAGAGAAGTCAATGTCCTACTTTAAAGTAACCACCACAAAAGTTTTTTTTTTTTTTTTTTTAAATCTCTCATCAAATAATCTACTCCCAGATAAAGAACTGAAGACAGATTTTTTGATGAATTACAATGTGGAAATATTTTCTGAGCCAGAGAGACAATGTTTTCCTTAGGGTAAGGTTCCCCTTGAAACCCACACTTGCTGACAGCCTCTGCTGATTCCAGTCCACCACCCAGGTGTTCATCGCTGGGGGAGGCCTGGTGTTGAGATATGAGGGTTTTGTAGGGCTCCTGCAGGCACCTGCTTCACTGTGGACTCTCTCAGAGCGCAGAAATACACTGCCGAGTCCTGGAGCTCTAAGGCCAAGATGGTGAGGCTGATGGAGCTGACTGGCTTCTGTAAGTTCAGGGAAAACCGACCCTCGGTCACATTCTCTTCCCTGTAAGACTCCTGATCCATGAGGAGGATCATTTCCCCACTTGGTGGTTGTTTGTACCAGAATAAATAATAACTAAAACTAGTAGAGTTATATACACAATTCAAGGTCACAGCCTCCTTCTCTAGCATAGAAATTGCAGCTTCATCTTGTGTTACCTTCTGGGACATGCTGGATCCTGAGAGAGACGGAGACAGACATTAGACTGATTCTCCCTGTGGCATCATACAGGGGGTCTTGAGGATCTAGTGTAAGAGAGCTCTGATTCCCACACCCATCACTCTACTCTCCTAACCCCATCAGACTATAACACCCTGTCTCTGTCCCCACCCTCAGAGCCAGATCCTGAGTCTGTGGCCACCCTCACCATTCTTACCAAGCCACATGGAGGCTATGACTGCCCTCAGCAGACAGGGGACCTGCATGTTAGAAGCTTCCCCTGTGAGCGAATGTGCTCTGCTCTGCCTCAAATCCAGGTCTGAAGGTCTGGCCTGTGCCTCAGAAAGCAGGTGAACAATGACTAAGTGCTTAGATGCTTCTGTGTCAGAACAGGAAATGCCACTTGGTTTCATTTTCCCTGTGTTCTGCCAAGGCTTTTGACATAACCAAAGAATCTAACCTGCCTATTTGGTCTTATTGTAATTGAATGGAAAACAGTTACTTCTCGTCATGTACATGAGTCACTTTAAATTGAAGGCCATTGACAATTCAGACATTTGCTACATTCAGCCAATGCACTTAGTGTGGACTCAAAAGTTTTATGAGAAATACATTTTATTTGTGGGTTGAGGTGACTACAGAAATAAAAGATAATTCTCTTTTCATATGCTGTATGATTGTCTCGAGCAAAAATCTATGATGAAATATGTTCACCAATTTTTCTTCCAGATGGGAAGACAAAATTATTCACTCTCAATTATCATAACTTTCTTCCTATACTCCAGGTTAAAGGATTCTAGGAAATTTAAACTGGATGAAGCTACTTGTCTGTTTACTGATATTATAGCAAATTTCCTGGGTGTCAGCTTTAGTCCAGTTGCACGTGCCCAACAGCAATCATTAGTAAGTCTGTGCTAGGAAAAATCTGGCTTTCAAATACAGCACCCTGCAGTCAAAATGATAGCAGCCAATCTCACCAGGCCAGGTGTCATTATTCTCCTGCTTAAAAAAATGGAGCAATTCAAAAACAGCAATGCTTCTGTCAGCCCCTGCTGTGGCAGGTATGGCTCAAAGATATTTTCCCCTAGATGCACTGCAATTATTTTGTGTTTAAGCAACATGGAATTTAATGATTGATTTGCTTAGCATCAATGTGCTGATTTATGTGTGTGGTTTAGTTGATTACAGCTTTTAGTCTTCCTTAAATGAATACATGAGTTTAGTGACACTTGAGTTCTTATATTACAAAGAGATAATTTTTTTAAAGTGAAGGATGATTCAATCAGTGGCACTAGTATTAGAAAGTGGTTGTCTCCAAGCAAAGGGATCAACTGAAATGAGGAAGGAGGGCAGTATTGAGGTAAAGTAAATATTCTGTGTATTGCCTGTTAAGTGCGTGAATTTGGTTCTTAAAAAAAAGTTAATTTCATGAAAAAAGTATGCCTTATTAAGAAATAAACCTAAATAAAATAAAACATACCCAGATGAGTATTCCAGCTTTCTCTTAGTTTCAGAAATGTGTTAGTATTTTTCTAATTATTTCAGAACACCTGTGGTCTGCCATGATTACAGCCTCCTCTCAGATCCTCTAACGGCTTCCAAAGATATGGTATCAAAAATGAACCAGCAGGAGAGTTGTATGCCTGAAGAGTCTAGATATACACAAATAGATGATTAAAGAAAACAGAGGAACATGCAGCTCTGAGAATAAAGATCTATGGCTACAGATAATAATAAGAATATCATAAAGTTAGATTGTCTGTAATAATCCAGATACAAGAGCCCATACTAAAAGACCCCACTTAAAAATGTACCAAACCAATCCATGCATGAATATGTCAGGATGGTGGTTACTGGGGTTGTAGAGAGGAAGCAGGTAGAAGAGTGGCCTGGAATGGGGACAGTGCCGTCTTCCATGATAGGGGTGCTGGTTCCCTGGGCTTTTCCAATTTGTAAAAATGTATATCTTTCTATAATTATGCTCATCTCTCTCTATAGGTGTTATTTTATTTTGGTCCTTTTTTATTAAATATAATTCATATAATGCACAGATACTGTATGTTCATTTCAATGAGTTTGAGAATTTTTTACACCTGTGTCACCACCATCTAAAACAGTATGTTGACTATTCCTATGACCCTATAAATTTTGTGCCCCCTTCTAGCCAATCCATACTTCCCAGAAGAAACAGTATTTTTTACTGCTATCACCATCATTGTTCTATTTTTCCTGTTCTTGAATTTAATATAAGTGAAATCACATAGTATATCGGGGGAACAAATTGGTTTCTACTGTTCAACATGAGGTTTTAAAGACCCATTCATAGTGTTGTGTATAACTCAGTTCTTCTTTTCAATTGTAGAGTAAAAGTCCTTTGTATGGACATACCATGATTGTTCACAAATTCTCCTATTCATGGACATTAGAGTTGTTTCTAATTTGTGCTAAGAATGAATAAAGCCGGTACAAGTATTTTTGGATGGGTCACTTGTGGGCCTTTGTTTTTACTTTTCTTTGCTAAATACCTATGTGTGGACCTGCTAAACCAACTCAGGTCCCACAGTGATTGTGATATTTTACACTCCTACCAACACTGCACAAAATATCCAGTTGCTCCAAACCTTTCCCCATATTGGAATTGTTAGACTGTTTGCCTTTGACCTTTCTATTTGGCATGCAGGGCATCAGAATGTGCATGTAATTTGCATTTCCCTAATGACTAATGATGTTTAGTCTATTTTATGTCCTTGGCTTCATTTGTTGAAGTTGCTATAACAAAATACCATAGACTGGGTGGCTTCTAAATAATTGAAATTGTTTCTCATAGTACCTAGGAAGACTAGGATCAAGTTACCAGCAGATCAAGTCTGGTGAGGAACTGATTCCTAGTTCACAGATAGCAGTCTTGTATACAGGTGGAAGGGGCAAGGAAGCTCTCTGAGGTCTCTTTTATGAGGACATTATTCCCATTGCCATCACTTCTCCAGGGCCTAACCTCCAAAAACTATTACAAAGGGGATGAGGTTTTGTTATAAACTTGTTTAATATACTTGCTGCCCTGGCATCTACATTTAGAACTGACATAAGATTTTTGAAACCCAGTTGTACTCTATCACATTTGTTAACAATTCCCATATTGTTATTCCTCAACTCATTGACCCAAAACCCAGAGTGTGACCATAGAAAACCTAATGGTTAACACCAATATCACATAAAAAATTTCCCCTCTTTATGTATATTTTCTTTTATCTAGTCAATTTTCAACCCTATGGGAAAACTTAATAAAGAGGTAGACTCACAAGCCCTCTCTCTTTCTCTATTCTCTCTCTCCTCTGTCCTTTGTCTGTCTGCCTCTCTGTCTCTCTCTGTCTCTGTCTCTCTCTCTCTCTCTCTCTCTCTTTCCCCTGCCCCTCCCCCAGTCTTTCCCAGAGGGTTTTTTCTCACTCTCCAGCTCTTTCCCAAGGCCTCAGAGTATTGCCTGTGTACCATGAAGATACTTTAGAAGCTTTGTGGAGGCTATAGACTTGCTCAGAGGCTGCAGATCCTCTTAATTCTAATCTCTCATGCCAGTCAAAAGGAGGCCTTTAAGATTCCATAAACATTTGACTGATTTCCCCTTATCCCTCTCTATAGAATCTTCCTCTACCTTTCACTATTTCTCAAGTGGTGAAAACAGCCACTTTCTAGAATTAGTTCATTCAAATTTCTCTGCATCCTCAGCTTCCTGACAGTTTGTTTTGTTCTATTTGTAACTTTGATTTGTTAGGTTGTCCAGTTAATATTGGTAGTAAGGGTGAGAGTGATAGTTTTTTCTACATTCAAATTATAAACATAAATTTAAATATGTATTTCATATTCATAACATTAATAATTTCAAATTGCCAGTCATGGGAAACTACAAATGACTTCTCTAAATCACAGTTTTCTTAGGGAATAATAGTAGAACTTGTCACAAAGCAGAATTATAATGATTGAATATTGAGAGTTGTGATAAGTATGCATTAGTATCTAAAAAAGACCATCTAAAACATGATTATTATTATTTTATATCCCTTAGGACAATATGGTAACAATATGATAACAAAATGATATTTTTTTTTGCTCTGAATTTCTCCAGACATGGAGGACATAATGATTAATTTTATGTATAATCTTGTCTAGGCTAAAGGATGTCCAGAGAGCTGGTAAAATACTATTTCTTGGTGTGTCTGTGAGGCTATTTAAAGAAGAGATTATCACTTGAATTTCTAGACTTAGTAAAGAAGACCCACCTTCCCCAATGTGGATGGCATAAAACAATCTGTAGAGGACAGGATACAACAGAAAAGTAGAGGGAGGGCGATTTTACTGTCTCTGTTAGAGCTGGGAATCCATCTTCCACTACCCTTGGATGTCAGATCCCTGGTTCTTGGGTCTTTGGAATAAAACTCTCTCTCTAGCCGCAGATAGCACATCATGGAACTTGTCAGGCTCCATATCTAGTTCCACAGAACCACACAGCACTGGGAATTTCATATCACAGTAGAAAACATCATGTGTAAGTGGGTGAGGGAAGAATTGCCAGGATAATAGCAGAGGCAGAATCCAAATCAAATTCAAGTCTTTCTAAAATAGGACTCACAGATGTAGGAAGGTCAAGGGAATCAACAGCCACTGTTGAGAGACTCCCAGGGGAGCAACAATAGGAGTCCTGTGCCATTCAGTGTGTATCCCAGAGGACAGACGCATGGTCATCTGGGAACATGAGGAGAACTGAGTGAAGAGCATGTGGAGAGAAGTACGAGTGGGTGAGGGAACCAGCAAAGGATGCCCAGGCACCTGGGCACTGCCAGAGAGCAGTGGGGAGTCAGTATGTCCCTCAGTCTGAAGGATAAGGGGTAAACACAGTGTCAGCAGGAGCTAGAGCTATAGAAGGGGGTCTTCCCCACAGAGCTGCAGTTACAGGGTGCAGCCCATGTCAGAACCAACACATCTGAGCAGGCGAGGTGCAAAGAGAAACACTCAACCTCTCTTTCCTCCCACACATTTCTTGCTGGTTCCTATGCAAAGGCTGAATCCAATAAGATGGCAAAAAGCAAAAGAAGCCTGGTGATTCAGTTCATAGGAGTTGAATTACTACTGTATGGAGAAGGACAGAGAGGGAGGAAGATGGATTAGGGAAAACACAAGAAACCCCAGCAATAGAATAACTACCAAGACAAGGGCTAAACCCTGGGTGTCCTTTTTCCCATCTCAGTAAAGTCCTCAATTCACAGGGCAGCTGAGTCATAAGGCCCATGATAAGAACCCAAGAGAAATGAATAGTGTTTCTTATCAGAACTGAAAGTTCATCCTGTGGTCTGAAGTTTGACCAGGGTTCAGATTAGAGATCCTTGTTTTTCCATGTATTGCTGCTTTAGTTCAATTTTGGAAGTCAGAAACATGGGATTTGATTCCTTGGTCAATGAGGGAGAGTGTAGATCTTTCCTACTCTTTCACACACAGAAAAAACTATGGCCTTTGCTTTCAGATCTTTCATCCCTTACAAAGAAATATATAAGAATATTAATATAACATTTAATTTAAAGCAATGTTTTGCTGAAACAGTTGAGATTTTTTAAAACCTGGCCTCCTTTCTCCTATATCAGATGAATTATCAGAAAATGTAAGCCCAACCCCAGGTGCATGACTGTGCCACATCCTTGAGATTTAAAGGTTGGGTGAGGGCACAGGAGCCCAGACATGAAGAGGGAAAACTCCTTAGACACAGCCTTCCTGATGTCACTGCCTCCCACCTAGTGTGTCGTGAGGACAGGGAAAAAGGTGCCAGTTCTTAAGCACCTCCCCACATCAGTGTCTCCTGTGCAGCTTCATGAAGTGAAAGGCTTGTGGGGGGTTGGGCTGAACTTTCTGCAGCATGAACCAAGAAGAACAAGAGCCTACCTTAGTCATGGGGCTCTAAGCAAGATAATGAGACCCACTTCTATGGACCTCATTTAATTCATAAAGATCTACATGAGTAATTGAAGACCAGGAGAGATTTTAAATAGCTCAGTAGGCAAAACATCTTGGTAGAGATTAATCCCATGTGAGAATTTTTCTAGAAATGTTTGCTATGGGAGGTATGATGGTCTGGATGAAGGACAGAGAAGCCTACAGGCTGTTTCGGCACTAATGAAGATCAACACTTGGGTTTTTTTTTAACCCTACTGTCACCCTACCCTACCTTGGAGTAATTCAAGATTTTCTAGTTTCTAGGAATTCAACCTGAGTTTGGCTCTCATTCTGGAGGAAACTAAACACTGCCCAGGAAGAGAAAATAATCCTCCCCTCCCAGGCTCTCCTGTGCCCCTGTGGTTTTGTGCTTAGCTCCCCCCCGCAGTTCCCCTCACTGTGCCTTCCACAGCACAGTTGTACACAGCTGAGTCTGAGGGTTGGACTGCAGGCTTCTGCAGGTGGAAGGAGTTCTCCTTCTTAACAAGAGTGGCATGAAAACCTTGGCTCTCTGTCCTCTGGCTTTCTTTTGCACTCTTCAGGAGCAGCTGAGGAGCTTTATCAAGATACTGGATATACCAGAAAAGGAAAGATACTAAATAACTGGTCTGGTAAGTACAGTTCAAGATCACAGGTGCCCCCTCTACCAGAGTAACCAGGCCTGCTGTCTGGGTCACCGAGTCTCCATTGCTCCTCCCTAAAAGAAAAAAATGTAGAAAAAGGCTAAAGTTGTAAGTATTGTACAAAAATGAAATATCATTAATGTTTAGAATAAAATATTACTTACTTAACACTAAGAAGGTCAGGAGAACTGAACCAGTGACATAAAGCATGTTGAGTGAAGAAAATGGTCCTTACTACATGAAATACACCAAATCACCTGGTGCCAGTCTCCAGCTGGATCTTATAGCAACTCTTCGCTCGTGAGCAAGAACCCCCTTTTTTTCAGAACAGCTATCAATCTTTTGACTACAAAAGATTGACATACAAAAATAGTAGGTATGTTGAACCACCACCTAAATGCAAAACTTAACCACATCTGAGAAGGTCGCTCCCTCTTGTGGTTTCTCTGCAAATTGCACCCCAATCTTGACAGACTTCATTTTTAATAATACAGTGCCTCCCGCCTCTTCTTCCATAGCAGTTGTATTCCCAGATCTCCAGTGGATACCTGAAAACAAAGATAGTACTGAACTCCTTGTTTCCCTATGCATACATGCTTTGATAAAGATTATTTATAAATTAGTTACATTGTTCTCTGGTACAACACATTGCTGTCAACTGGAACATGTTTTGTGTTCATGTCTTCCAACCACAAATGTAATGCCTTTTCCTCATTAGCTAAGCACTTGTCATGCATTGTGGTTGTAACTTTTGCAGTTTTATGGGTGACCTAAAAACACAAACTGACTAAAAACAGGGGCTAAAGAGCAGGTAGTTGTACCACATGTTTACACTGAACCAAGGGGTGATTTAATCCTGGTGACAGAGAGCAGAGCAGTGCAAGATTTCCTCCCACTACTCAGAACGGCATGCATTTTGAAATATGAATTGTTTTATTTCTGAAAATTTCCAGTTAATATCTTCATATCATAGTTGACAGCAGGAAACTGAAATTGTGGAAAGCAAAATATTCTACAAGGTAGAGGTATTGTAAACTAGCTTCATAGGAAGGTAGATAAAGAAGGAGGATGACATAGGACTCTAAGAAGAAAGCATTCAGCATTTGTTTACATGTTCCAACTGTACTTGAAATAATACTCCATCATTACTTCAGCATTTTCTTCATGGTGCAGAGATGTTTAGCTTCAAATAATCCTAGGCACATCCTTGAAGTGGAATCGTTTGAGGCCTCTTCCTTGTACTTGTCCCTGTGGGTCCATTGGGTACCTGGAAAGTCCTCTCCCTCTCCTCCAGCCCACAATATTATTTATCCCCCAGTCAGCATGCTGTCTTGTAGGAAACATCACATTATGTGATCCTCAATCTGTAGAGAAGGACCAGTGTTTTTCTGATACATCATGGACTGATGCACTTGTAAATACAATAAAAGCAAGTTTCTGAGATGTCTGATTCACTGATAAAGGTAGAGTGCTATAGGGATTGACCTTCACACTCACATTTAATCCTGGGATGATTTGCACACATGTGGAGGAACCTCCCAAGACAAAGAGAAAGCAATAGGCAAAATAATTTCTAGAGTTCACACAGTGCTGGGCATTGTATGTGTTCACAGCAGCCAGGATTCAAGAAACATTTTAATACATGGGGCGGGCACTCAGAAGGCTGATATGTTAGCAGTAGGCTAAGAGAGTTCCAGAATAGAGTCAGTCCAGGTAAAGATTAAAGCAACTCTCAAAAGATCAAACTGATGAGCAAATTATTCACTGGCCTGAAATACGTCCAATAACTTTTAAACTAGTTTAACAAAATTCAGCATCCAAAAATGTAAAGTGCACATATGTGTCATTATCAAAATTATCAGAAATGAGACAAAGAAGGATAGTGTAATCTCTAGTCAGGAGAAAAATCAACCAATAGAAATAGATCTAAAAATGACACAGATGATAGAACATTATAAAAAGATATAATTATTATAAATTATTAAGATTATCTGTAATAAAGTATATTAAGTGATGTATAGAGATACAGGAAAATAAATAACAGAAGAATCAATTAAATATAAATGTCCAAGTGGATCTTATAGAGATGAAAAACATTAATCAACTGAAAAAAAAAATTCTGATGATGGGAAAGTCTAAACATCTGGCAAAGCCCCTCTAGCCACATTGAAACACAGAAGAGGACATCACACAACAGAATTAGGTCTTAAAGTGGGCAGTGATGTGTGAGAAAGATTCAATGGCCAGAGACAAAGCAAGGCAGCAAGCAAAGCCAAAGCCATTTTCTAACAACCAGCCTCAAAGTAACTAATGAAGTCCTGCAAGACCTAACTCACTCCTGAGAGACCTAGTTCAGTCTAATCCAGTCTTGGGAGAACTGACCTGCCTCTCAAGAAAAACCTGAATCAATTCATGGGAGCTGTGCTGTGGTGACCTATTCATCCCTAAAAGGCACCACTTCCCACACTGCCACATTGCGAATCAAGCCTCAAGATGAGCTTCAGTGGGGACAAGCACATTCAAATGTGTTAGTCACTTTTTCCTTTCTGTGACAAACACCTGAGGACAAAACTTAGAGCAGGGAGATTTAGTCTGGCTCGCTGTTTCAGAGGTTGACTCCACTGCACTGGGCCTGAGGTGAGGCAGAACATCATGGTCGAGGGCATGGTGGAGGACAGCTGCTCAGGTCAGGACAGCCAGGGACTGGAGAAGGAGAGAGAAGAGTGGGGAAGGAGATAGGGAACATACATAGTCCCCAAGGGCACACCACAGTGACCTACTTACCCCAACCAGGCCCACCTGCCCCCGGTTTCACCCTACTCCCACTAGTCCATTAAAGCTATTGACCCATCAAGTGTATTAATCCACTGATGAGGTCAGAGCCCTCAGGATCCTATCCCTTTCCAAAACCCCACCTCTAGACATCACTGCATTGGGGACCAAGCCTTCAGCAAATGAGTTTTTGGGGGATATTTCAGATCCAAACCATGAAAAAACCAGTAATAAAGTTTCTGAAAGCCAGTAATAAAGAAAAAAGAATTTAAATCAGCTGGGTTTGGGTTGGAGAAAATGGAAAGGACACAGACAGAGGATCAAAGCTAAGAATGACATTTGGCTTTTCACCAGAAACAATGCACACATCAGAACATAACTAAAGGGCTAAGAGGAAATACCTTAAAAAGATTATTGTTTTAAAGACAAAATTATAAAACTGCATTGTGGGTTTTTTACATACACAGAAGGAAAGTGGGCAGCAACAACAGGAAAAAGGATGGAGGAGGAATGCTGTGTGTCCTGCACTACATGTGAATGGGTGAAGTACTATTTAAAGTCAGACAGGGATAAGTTAAATGCACAGCCTCTGAACCATCAGCTGTCAAACGTGTGGGTCTGAGGATCCATGTGTAGCACTACAAAGAGACTCCAAAGGGGAGGGTTTTTTTATGTGGGATGGAGTGGAGATGGATATAAATTCCATCCATATCACACTTGGACTCTGGAAAATGCGCATAAACACCTGTGAGAGTGCACAAGAAAGAAGCAAACACTGCTTTGATGCCATTATACAAACAGTTTTCGAATGCAAAGGTCTCCCTAGGGGTCCCTGGCCATATCTGGATGGCAGCAGCCCTCCCTACAGCCTTGACAGGTAGGTCATGATTCTGCTATAATTCAAATAATTATTTTCTTTTGGAATCCGTGTTTTAGAGGCTTAATGTGACTACCTAGGCTCTATTTATTCTGATATTATCTGGTATTTAACTGTTTCCCTTTTATTTGTTTTATTAGGGGTCTCATGAATCTCAGGTGTCTGTTGTTCTGTTTGTAGTTGATTTGTACATATTTGTGCTAGTGAAACTAGCTCCGTAGAAGAATTAAGAAGACCAATTTCAGAGCTCATTGCTTCTCTAGGACTGAGTTTTTATTTATGTAAGTTATGATCATATTATAGGAGGAAGTCATATTGTGCCTCTTTGCTTACATAAACCATTTTGAAGCCCTGGGACTTGGCTACTGCTCTGAGGGAAGCACTGCTCAAGTAAAAACAGTGGCCATGACTAAAATCAGTTAATACAACAATCATCTCCAGATGATAAATACTTTCTCTAAATGGGTTTTTAACTCCAATTCAAATGAACTTAGACTGTTTAACTGTTACTTAAATTATCACCTAGAATATAATTACTACACAGGCAAGATTCCCTGATAAGCAGATGACCTAGCTGCTCTCACACTGTTGTGCATGCTCAGGAAGCCCTAAACTCAAGCATTCATTCCAGAAGCTGACAGAATTACTTAAGATGTTAAAGTTCTGTTTAAAAAAAGCAAAAATAAATTGGTTTTTGCACAGTGAAAAGGAGATAACTAAAATGAAAAAATGAATCCTATTTCACACCAGTGCTCCTACTAGCCTGACCCTGGTGTGTGGAATGAGGAAGGGAACTGGAAATAGACAGCTGATGGGCTTATCAAAAGGCAAGGAAAGCCTATCTGAATATCTTGTTCTAGTCTTTAGATTTGCTTTTGTCCTTCCACCTCCTCCTCCCTGTCTTAGGCCTGCTGTCCTGATGGCCTCTGGCCCCAGTGAGCAGGATGGAGCTTGTTGTGGGAGGAGGCAGCATTACCTTAGCATCGGGCATCCAGATATATCCTTGCTGCCTTTTCCATTCTATCTCACCACAGTAGTTCTCTGAGGCTTCCAGAAATCTTTTATATTGTCTAACATTCAGGACAAAGTTTAAATTTCATATTAATGCACTTTTAGTTTTACTAAACAGTTTCAATGTCTAAAAGTTCTCCATTTTACTTCCAAATAGAATTATTCCTAATTATTATTAGGAATGGTTTCTGGACTTCAATCTATTCCATCTGATTTAATTGTGATGAAATGGTGATTTTTAGAGCTAATTGCCACTCCTTCTGCTAGCCTCCCTTAGACATTTTTCAATTTAAGCCCAGGATTCAGAGGTAAAATCAAGGCTGCCCTCGCCTTAAAAGGCTGGTTCACATATGTCTTCCCTACTCCCCCAAACTAAATACTTTGGAGCTGCAGTGATAGGTTTCTTCCAACAATCAGCCTTTGCTCCAGAAGTGCCATGGAGCAGAGGTGGTGTGCCAAAGTCTGTCCTTCAGCTGAGTGAGGACAATGCTGAAAGAAATTAATCACCTCTGCAAAACAGCCCAGGTGACTTTTTTTAGTGATGTGAGGGATATAAACGTGTAGGCATGTTTCAAAAGATCCATATTATTTTGGGGTGATAAGACATAAGTTCAAACACTGGGAATTTTCTGTAGGAACCTAGAGGACTAGAACAGGCTCTAACATGGCTGAGTTCACTGGATCAAGTCACTTCACCTCTCTGAACAACAGTTTTATTTATAAAATGTGTTTAATTCTCTGTACTCTGCCTTGTTCTCAAAGGTATCCTGAGGAGTAAATGAGATAGTGCTTATAGCAGTGCATTGTAAATTTAGGTGGCATAACTAAAATCTTTTTAAAAATTGGACAATTTATCAGAGGCAGTGGTTGAGTGGCAAGATTTTCTGTAAGAAGGGAGAGATGGCTGTGGGCAGGAGAGATCAGGATTCTTCATGAGGCAAGAATGACTGGACAGTGTCTGGGGTCAGGAGGAAGAATGACGGCAAGCATTCAGACAGCAGTGATGATGGGAGCAAGGGGCCCTAGGCAGAGCTGGTGATGGAGGACAGAGGGTGTTTCCCTGCCTCATTCTCATGTTAGAGTTCATTTGGTAAAGGAGAAAGACATGAAAAAATTTGTTTTAGTCAGATTTTCCACTGATGTGACCAAAAGACCCGACAAGAATAATGTAAAGGAGGAAAAATGTACTTATTGTTCACAGTTCAGATCTGAGTCCATAAGTGGCCAACTTCATTGCTCTGTGCCTGAGGAAGGCAGAACACCAGGACAGAGGGCACAGTAGAGGAAAGCAGGTAAGGACATGACAATCAGAAAGTGGAGAGTCTAAGCTTAGCTCACCAGTGACAAAATAATATACACTCCAAAGACATGACCCCAATGACCCACCTTCTCCAGCCACAACCTACCTGCCTTCAATTACCACCCAATTAATTCCTATCAGAGAATTAGTTCATGGATTGTGTTAAGGATCTCATAACCCAACCATTTTACCTCTGAATGTTCTAGTATTGTCTCACATACAAATTTTTTTTGTATGTGTATGTGGAGGAGTGGCACCTCATATCTAACAAAATTATAGAGACCACGGAGAGCCTCATCCAGAGACCTATCTTACTTCTTGGGCAGAGGATGGCTACTGAATGGTATCAAGCAGTGGACATATGTGATTCATACTGTGCTTTGTGCAAGAATAAACCATTTAAAGGGAAATGGGTTGGATTAGGGGTAGAAACCCTGAAAATAGGGAGGCCAGTTCATATGCTGTTACAGAACACCAGGTGTGAGCTTCTGTGAGCCTGAACTGGGAAGTATTCAGTAGGCAGTAGAGCAAATTTCAAGACCTCCTACTATTTTGGAACTGGAACAAGGCATCTTTGCAAATACATATAGCAATAGTCAAGTCCTTTATTGGGTGAACATTTTTTTAGCATCACTTAAATGAGGGCACAGCAGGAGAGGAAGCAATGATATGAAGGTGGGTTGACAACCTTCTCATAATTTAATCAATGCAGAAGATAAGGTATAATTTTAAAATCAAGTATAACAGGGCTGGGGTTGTAGCTCAGTGGTAGAGCACTTGCCTAGCATGCAGGAGGCACTGGGTTTGATCTTCAGCACCACACAAAAATAAAAGTATTGTGTCCACCTACAACTAAAAAATAAACGTTAAAAAATATTTTTTAATAAATCAAGTGTAACATAAATTCACAAACAAGCATAAAACTGTGCCAAGCCAGCCATGAGCTGTGTGTGAGCTGTAAGCATTTTGAGTACACGAAGTGGACTGGACTGATGATGCTACTCTGTCTGGGCTTTGCATATATGTGTCTTGCTCTGCCTATGATCCCCTCACAGCACATGAGATGGGGGTGACCTTCCAAGATGTCAGTCAATCTGCTGACAGCAAGACCTCAAAAAGCTAGACTATATCCTCTGAAAACTGACCCCTGAATGGCTTCTTCACAATAAAACCTGGGTTCAAGGCATGCTCCTCCTGTTTCTTGCCTGACTTGCCACCCTGTGGGAGCTGAGGCTGAGGAGCAGTCACTGAACCCAAAAAGGTACTTTCTGTGTCTGTGTCATTATTTAGTCCCCAAATTCACTTGGAGTGACCCTGACCAGTTTAGTTGTGTGTCGTAATATAAAACCTAAGTGCAATTTGGTGAATTTTCACAAAGTGAACTCACCCATGTAACTGACACCCAGATAGAGAAACTGACATTTACCAGCACCCCAGATACCTCCTTTGCCCTAACTCCTACGTATTAGCAACTATCTCTCCATAAAACTACCCTGCCCCAGCGTCCTGTGTTTTCCATATTTTGAACTTCTTTTGTGTCTAATATCTGTAAACCAATAATAGTTTTGGGATTCATCTTACATGGAGTATATAGCAACTTAATTCATTTCCATGTTCTACTCCATTATCATAACTTAAATATCCTTGAAACTGATGAGAGACTCCTGGGTTATTTTCCAGATTTGAGTATTATAACTAAAGATGCAATAAATGTTCTCATTCTTGTATATATATTTTATGAATGAATATATGTTGCCTATTATTGAGTATATGCCTAGAAGTTGAATTGTTAGATCATAGGGAATAAATATGTTCCCCAGTTTCAGTATATACTCACATATGGTTTTCAAAGTTGGACCAATTTCCATTCCTTCTAATAGTATATGATAATTCCTGTTGAACCATGTTTTTGCCAACTCTTGGTACTTTCAGTATTTGTCACTTTAGCCATGATAATTTTCAGAACCCTCATACGAAGGGCCAAGTGGCAAGTACTAATATGTGTTAAAGAGTGATTTAGAAGTTTAGAAGTGGAAAGAATACACCTATTGTGCTTATGTCAAGAGACTTAAGTCCTGAGATAAGAATGAGGACTGTACATTCTCCAGTGTCACTCTACAATTTTATAATATGCTTATAATTGTAAAATAACAATGATTTGAATTTAGACCACATCTCTTAAAATACCAAGCAGCAAAATAGTTATGTTCCTGTTGGGCTCCTCCTCCCAGAAAGTAAAGTCACAGGAGGTTGAGGTAGGAGTATAGTCTGCAGAGATGGAGAAAGGACCCTTATTCAATGGGAACACTTTAGGCAAAGACAAATCTGTGACCTAACGAAGTGGCCCCTGAGAGCCCTTGTTCCCAAGCGGGGAACAAAGTAGTATCTGTTTCTGGGGGTGACTGAGCCTTCTCGTGGATTCCTGAAGCAAGTTATAAATCCTATCCCATTCGCAAGACAGCTACTTCTGAAACTGGGTTCAGGATGGTGATGTTTTCTGCCAACATGCACCTCATTTCAGGGAAGAAATAGTTAAAACAATCAGTGATTGTTCAAGTCTGTTGAAAAAGTATTAATCTAATCTTAAAATAAGAGGGGGATAGTTCCATGACCTATATAAATTTAGTGTCTTGAAACTCATCTGTTAGTCCTGTATGGGGAGAAGATATCATTACTTGTTAGATTTTTATCTTGATGTGAAACACTGCGGGTTGTTTATTTCAGTAGTATAAAAGCTGAAACCAAATCAATATGAATGCTGGCATGAATACTGACTATGTCACAGGATGTCTGCTTAGTCTTTCAGTAAAGATGAGAAAATTCCTCTTAAATTACCAAGGTAGGGGGATTAAAGCAGCTCTGCCTGCTCCCTGAGAACAGCACCTATATGTGAACATAAGCTGCTTCTCTGCCAGGGACTTGGGTTGGTGGGGAGTGAGTGCTGTTGGAAGGGCGGCTGCAGATGGGGAAACTTACCAAGGGGCATTTTCCTTGCGGGAGTGCTTTGTTTCAGGCTGTGCCAGGATCTCCTGCCTTCTTTGCTCTCTGCTTTGAAAATAATATCAAGGAGAAACATAGTGTTATGAAAAGGATACATGATTGAAATTGTGGTGCTGGTCCAAGAACAAACTTTACCCTTTATATTAATAATGGCCAGCATGAATTGATTTCCCACTGTGTCAAGATGTCATGTTGGGTGTGGTGGCATACACATATAATTCTAACTACTTGGAAGGCTGAGGGAGGAGGATCTCAAGCTCAAGGCCAGCCTGGGCAATTTTATAATACTGTCTCAAAATAAAAAAAAAAAAGGTTAAATATCTCAGTGGTAGATGCTTACCTAGCAAGTGTGAACCTCTAGGTTCAATACTCAATAATCAAACAAAACAAAACAAAAAGTCATCTATGTACCTCTGTTGAAACTTTGTGTGTTCATGCTTGTGTGTACACACACATATACATAGTGTTTGAATATATGATAATTTATATTGATGTATATATATTATGTATATATAACTGATATAGATCAATATACATAATATAGACTTATGATTTTGTTTGATTCCCAGCTCAACTCCACATGATACGTAATATATCACCATTTTACAAATGAGGAAATTGAGGCACCAGCAAGTTCAAGTATATGTCAAAGGTTATTCTGCAATCAAGATGATAGGGTTTGAAGCTTCTTCAAGATGGCGGACCAGGGGGAGGCAGCATTCTGTATTGCTCTGTGATCCAGATCTCAACTAGTCGGAATACTGCATTTCTGAGAATGTTAGAGGACCCCTAAATAGCTGTTCTCTGCAGAAATCACTAGCACTGTGCCCCTGCGCAGGGCTCCGGGCCTCAGTGTTGGAGCAGGACCCAAAGCCTGAGGTTCCAGTCCACGCAAGACTTGGCAAGCACCTTAGCAGAATCACCTGTCAACACATCTGCAGATTGCCAAGACTTTGCTCCGCTCCCACGCAGGTCACTCAGCTGCTACCTACCCATAGCACAATGCCATCTCCCGGCTCTACCACCTCACCCAACACTCCGGCGCTGAAAGCAGACCACCGCCATCTTGGCTCAACATTCTCTCTATATTAGGTGGGGGCAATTCTCAGATCAGATCTCCAGGGGCCAGTGGATTTTCACAGAAATCAGAGCCTCTGGGCTCAAGTAAGTCTCCAGACTCCAGACCCAATGCCCACAGTTCTAGATCACACACGACTCACAAGTGGCATAGTAGAAACAACTATCAGCACCTCTGCAGAACTCCAGACTGCACTCTATTCCCACGCAGGCCACTTGGCTGCTACCTATCCACAGCACAAGGCCATCGCCCAGCTCCCCCATATCACCAGACACCCCAGTGCTTGAAGCAGACAGACACCATCTTGGAAAACCTCCTTTGCCATTTTGTGGTGGGCATGGCTATCAGATTGGATTGCCATCTGAGCAGGCACCTGATTTCCAATTCCTCCCCTCTTCTCAACAGCATTAACCAGGCATAGTGGCCACCCAACACAAGTTCAGCTGTCAGTCATTCAGGAGTGCAGTGGGAACAGGGCCCCGCCCACCTGGTGTGAGCCTGGGGACCCCCAACTGTGGGACCTGATAAATAAGAGTGGGGAGGGTACTAAAGTTTGGAGCACAACAGAGAGATCAGAATTTGGGAAATCTCCAGGCAAGGGAGGGAGAAGATACTGGGGGCTCAAGTCAGAGGAGTGGTCACAAAAAAGACCCTGAGGAGCTATTTCCCTGCAGGGACTGGTGGGCATCAATCCCCACTTCCAGACACTCCACACCAGGTCCAGTCTTCACATCCTGACTACCTACACCATCCTGAGGGCAGAGACACCTACTGGATGAGACAACACCACCTACTGGATGAAAAGAGAAAGAAACAGATCTCTAAGAGTATTTTTTTTTCTTTACTTCTTTCTCTTCTACCCTTCTATCCTCTGGCCCTCACATCTCCAACATATGTAAAACCAAGAAATTTGCATGAACTAGGACTTTCAGGACTAAGTCACCTGAATAATATACAGGAATTACATAAGTCCCCCCCCCATTTTATTTCTTTTTCCTCTCTCTTTTTTCTTTCTTTCCCATTTTTTTTCTCTTTTTTCTTCCTCTACCCTCCAAATTATACTATTTTAATATCCTGTGTTTTTCTAAAAACATATGTGTGTTTGTTTTATGTACTCTACTGTCTTCCCACGTAATTGTCTACCCCAAATTACCTCCCAGCTATTCTCCTTCTACTAACCCTCTTCACTAGATTTCTCCTTTACATTTCCTAAGATATATTAATACTCTACCCTCAATATTCTCCCCTCAACATTTCGTCCTATGCCTGAACCCCAATTCATTGTCCACCACCAGAAACTGTAAATATTTTTCTGAAACTACTGATTATATTTTAATTAATAATTGAATCCAACATTCCTGGACATTGAGACTAAACTGTAAATGTCTTAATAACAATAATTTGTTCATAGGTGATGTATTGTTGATATTGGGATCTGTTAACATTGTCCTTCCCAACAAAGGAGAGATCTTGGAACCCTACAAGAGCACTACAAATGTTTAGGGTAAAAACAATAACACACCAGACCCACAGAGCTGGAAAGGAAGACACATGAGCAACATGAAAAGACAAGGGAAGAAAGAACCACAAACAAACCAAGACAACACATCATTAGAAGCATTGGCAGCTACAGCAGAAAAAATTGACAGAAAAAGATTTCAGGATATACATAGTTAAAATGTTTTGGGATTTCAAAGAAGACATAAGAGAACAAATACAGACAGTGAAAATCACTTCAACAATGAAGTACATAAACAAATCCAAGAAGCAAAAGATCACCTCAACAGGGAGATAGAGGTTCTACAAGAACAAACAAACAACAACAACAACAACAAAACCCCAGAAATTCTTGAAATGAAAAAAATAATAAACCAAATTAAAAACTCAAATGAAAGCATCAACAACAGAGTAGACCACTTAGAAGATAGGATATTAGACAATGAAGATCCAATAAATCATCTTGAAAAGAACATAGACCACACAGTGAAAATGATAAGAAACCATGAGCAGAACATTCAAGAATTATGGGATAGTATAAAAAGACAAGATTTAAGAGTTATTGGGATAGAGGAAGGCATGGAGGTCCAAACTAAAGGTATGAACAATCTATTTAATGAAATAATATCAGAAAACTTTCCAAACATGAAGAAATAACTGGAAATCCAAATCCAAGAAGCCTATAGGATGCCGAATGTAAAAAATCACAACAGATCCACACCAAGGCACATTATAATGAAAATGTCCAATATATAGAATAGGAGAGAATTTTAAAAGCCACAGGGAAAGGAATCAGACTACATATAAGGGAAAACCAATTAGGATAATGGCAGATTTTTCAACACAGAACCTGAAAGCTAGTAGATCCTGGAACAACATATATAAAGCTCTGAAAGATAATGGGTGCCAATCAAGAATCTTGTATCCAGCAAAATTAATCTTTAATTTGAAGATGGAATGAAAACCTTCCACAATAAACAAAAGTTAAAAGAATTTATAGCTAGAAAACCAGCACTATAAAACATACTTGGCAAAATATTCCATGACGAGGAAATGAAAAACAACAATGAAAATCAGCAAATGGAGGTAGTACACTAAAGGAAAAACTCATCAAAGAGGAAAACCAAGACAAGTTAAATAACAAAAATAAACAAATATGGCTGGAAATACAAACCATGTCTCAATAGTAGCCCTAAATGTTAATGGCTTAAACTCACCAATCAAAAGACATAGATTAGCAGATTGGATTAAATCAAAAAACACCTAATAATATGTTGCCTCCAGGAGACTCATCTGATAGGAAAAGACATACACAAAATGAAGGTGAAAGATTGGAAAAAATTATACCACTCATATGGACTACGGAAGTAAGCAGGGGTTTCCATACTCATATCAAACAAAGTAGACTTCTAGCCAAGGTTAATCAAAAGGGATAAAGATAGATATTACATACTTCTCAAGGGAACCATACATCCAGAAGTCATAACAATAATCAATATATATGCCCCAAACAATGGTGCAGCTATGTTCATCAAACTCTTCTCAAGTTCAAGAGTCAAATTGACCACAACACAATAATCTTGGGTGACTTCAACACCCCTCTCTCTCACTACTGGATAGATCTTTCAAACAAAAGTTGAATAAAGAAACTATAGAACTCAATAACACAATCTATAAGTTAGACTTAACTGACATATAAAAATATTTCAACCTGCATCAAGCGGATAAACTTTTTTCTTAGCAGCCCATAGATCCTTCTGTAAAATATATCATATACTATGTGACAAAGCAACTCTTAGATCATAATGGAATGAAATTGGAAATCAATGACACAATAAAAAATAAAAATTTCTTCATCACCTGGAGACTAAACAATATGGTACTGAATGAACAATGGGTCACAGAAGACATCAAGGAGGAGATTAAACAATTCTTAGAGGTAAATGAGAATATAGGCACAAAATATTGAAATCTCTGGAACACTATGAAAGCAGTATTAAGAGAAAAATTCATTGCATGGAGTTCATTCCTTAAAAGAAGAAAAAGTCAACAAATAAATGACCTCACACTACATCGCAAAGCCCTAGAAAAAGAAGAACAAACCAGCAGCAAAAGCAGTAGAAGGCAAGAAATAATTAAAATTAGAGCTGAAATCAATGAAACTGAAACAAAAGAAACAATTAAAAAATTGACAAAACAAAAAGTTGGTTCTTTTAAAAAATAAATAAAATTGACAGACCCTTAGCCACACTAACAAAGAGAAGGAGAGAGAGAATTCAAATTACCAGCATACGTGATGAAAAAGGTAATATCATAAAAGACACTACAGAAATACAGAGGATAATTAGAAATTATTTTGAAAACTTATACTCCAATAAAATAGAAGACACTGAAGGCATTGAAAAATTTCTTAAATCATACGATTTGCCCAGAGTGAGTCAGGAAAATATACGCCATTTAAACAGACCAATATCAAGTGAGGAAAAGCACAGGACCGGAGGGATACACAGCCGAGTTCCACAAGACCTTTAAAGAAGATCTAATACCAATACTCTTTAATTTGTTTCAGGAACTATAAAAAGAGGTAGTAATTCCAAACTCATTCTATGAGGCCAATATCACCCTGATCCAAAAACCAGGCAAAGATAGATCAAAGAAAAAAAACTTCAGACAAATATCTCTAATGAACATAAATGCAAAAATTCTCAATAAAATCCTGGCAAATCGAATACAAAACCATAACAAAATGATAGTGCACGATGATCAAGTGGGATTCATCCCAGGGATGCAAGATTGGTTCAACATATGGAAATCAATAAATGTAATTCATCACATCAATAGACTTAAAGATAAGAATCATATGATCATCTTGATAGATGCAGAAAAAGCATTTGACAAAATACAGCACCCCTTTGTGTTCAAAACATTAGAAAAACTAGGGATAACGGGAACATATCTCAACATTGTAAAGCCTATCTACGCTAAGCCTCAGGCCAACATCATTCTAAATGGAGAAAAATTGAAGACATACCCTCTAAAAACCAGAACAAGACAGGGATGACCTCTCTCACCACTTTTATTCAACATAGTTCTTGAAACACTGGCCAGAGCAATTAGACAGATGAAAGGAATTAAAAGGATAAGTATAGGAAAAGAAGAAGTTAAACTAGCACTATTTGCTGACAATATGATTCTATACATGGAAGATCCAAAAAACTCCACCAGAAAACTTCTAGAACTACTAAATGAATTCAGCAAAGTATATAAAATCAACACCCATAAATCAAAGGCATTTCTGTATATCAGTGACAAAAACCTCTGAGAAGTAAATGAGGAAAACTACTCCATTCACAACAACCTCAAAAAAAAAAAAGATACTTGGAAATCAGCTTAATGAAAGAGGTGAAAGATCTATACAATGAAAACTACAGAACCCTAAAGAGAGAAATCAAAGAATATCTTAGAAGATGGAAGGATCTACCTTGTTCTGGGATAGGCAGAATTAATATTATCAAAATGACCGTACTACCAAAAGCACTGTACAGATTTAATGCAATCCCGATCAAGATTCCAATGGCATTCCTCATAGAAATAGAAAAAGCAATCATGAAATTCATCTGAAAAAAATAAGAGACCCAGAATATCTAAAGCAATCCTTACCAGGAAGAGTAAAGCAGGTGGCATCACTATACCAGACAGCATGGTATTGGCACCAAAACAGACAGGTAGACCAATGGTACAGAATAGAGGACACAGAGACCAACCCACAAAATTATAATTATCTCATACTAGACAAAGGTGCCAAAAATATGCACTGGAGAAAAGATAGCATCTTCAACAAATGGAGCTGGGAAAACTGGAGATCCATATGCAACAAAATGAAATTAAACCCCTATCTCTCACCATGCACAAAACTTAACTCAAAATGGATCAAGGACCTAGGTATTAAACCAGAGACTCTGCGTCTAATAGAAGAAAAAGTAGGCCCTAACCTTCATCATGTGGTATTAAGCCCCAGCTTCCTTAATAAGATTCCTATAGTGCAAGAACTAAAACCAAGAATCAATAAATGGGATGGAATCAAACTAAAAAGTTTTTTCTCAGCAAAAGAAACAATCTGTGAGATGAACAGAGAGCCTACATCCTGGGAACAAATCTTTACCCCTCACACATCAGATAGAGCACTAATCTCTAGGGTATATAAAGAACTCAAAAAGCTAAGCACTGAAAAAACAAATAACCCAATCAACAAATGGGCCAAGGATCTGAACAGACACTTCTCAGAAGAGGATACACAATCAATCAACAAATATATGAAAAAAATGCTCATCATCTCTAGCAACCAGAGAAATGCAAATCAAAACTACTCTAAGATTTCATCTCACTCCAGTCAGAATGGCAGCTATTATGAAGGCAAAAACAATAAGTGTTGGCAAGGATGTGGGGAAAAAGGCATACTCATACATTGCTGGTGGGACTGCAAATTGGTACAGCCAATATGGAAAGCAGTATGGAGATTCTTTGGAAGTCTGGAAATGGAACCACCTTTTGACCCAGCTATCCCTCTCCTCAGACTATACCCAAAGGACTTAAAAGCAGCATACTACAGGGACACAGCCACATCAATGTTTATAGCAGCACAATTCAAAATAGCTAAACTGTGGAGCCAAACTATATGCCCTTTATTGGATGAATGGATAAAAAAAAATGTGGTACATATTCACAATGGAATTTTACTCAGCAATAAGAGAATAAAATCATGGTATTTGCAGATAATGGATGGTGTCAGAGAAGATAATGCTAAGTGAAGTTAGCCAATCCCCCCAAAAAACAAATGCTGAATGTTTTCTCTGATATAAGGAAGCTGACTCATAGTTGGGTAGGGAGGGGGAACATGGGAGGAGTAGATGAATTCTAGATATAGAATAGGGGAGGGAGGGAAAGGGAGGAGGCAGGGGATTAGCAAGGATGGTGGAATGTGATGAACATCATTATCCAAAGTACATGCATGAAGACACAAATTGGGTGTCAAACTATTTTATATACAAACAGAGATATGAAAAATTGTTGTATATATGTGTAATAAGAATCATAATGCAAAAAAAAACAAAGTGCATGTATAAAAACATGAATTGGTGTGAACATATTTTATATACAAAGATATGAAAAATTTTGCCCTCTATGTATAATAAAAATTGTAATGTATTCTGCTGTTGTGTATTTAAAAAATAAAATCAATAAAAAATAAGGAAAGGGAAAAATATGATAGGGTTTGAATCCATCTAACATATTTTTAGTGATATTAAGGATAACTTCAAATATTTTTGAAAGTATAATATATGGAGAAATTAACCCCTATGTACCCATCACACGTTTTCATCAATTATTAATTTATGACCAAACTTCTTTCACTTATTACCCAACTACTTTTCCCTGAACCATTTTAAAAGTCCCAGGTGTAAAATTGTTTTCACTGATAATTGTACTGCAAATCTTTAAATTTGGACTTCTGGAAGTGTTCACAAGGCCCCTTCATACAATTGAATGTTCAATATATGTTCAATTTTCAATTATTTTCCAGTTTGATTGATTCAGCGTACACCTAAGGGACACACAGTATAATTGACTCATTTTCAGACTCTTTAAACTCTAGGTCTCCTCATTCCATTTCATTCTCTGAAGCTTAATGTCAAAAAGTTCAGAGTTTTTTGTTCTACAGAATATGTTTCACACTATGAATTTTTCTTGTGATATACTTATGATAGGTTTAATATATCTCTCTGTCCTTTGTACTTACTGTGAATTGAATTCATAATTCTATCTAGACAGCAATATCTTTTCAAATATAGTATTCAAGAAACAAAGAATATTTATTTTTTTCTCCTGGAAGCCCATTGGTTTGAGTAGTATTTCACATTCATCTAATTTGTTTCTCTATTGGGAAATGCTGAGGTAGGCTGAAGGTTATAATATAATGATACACTCTCCTGCAGTGGTTGGAGCACCATGAAAGTTTATGTGACACCCAGTTGTCTTCTTCCAAATATAGAGAGGTAAATAAAAACTGTTAGGAACTCAAAAAAAAACAAAACAGTGAAATAAGTGTTTTGTGAGGCCAGCTGAATCTTGTCAAGAACTTTTCAATACCACTGCATACTTTAAACCTCTACACTTGCAACTAAGGAAACAGAGGTTCAAAGAAGTTAATTGTCTTAAAGTCACATAGGTTGTTTATGTAATGATCTCTAAAACTTCAGTTCAGTGTTCTTTCTGCCTGCTATTCTGTACCAGATACCACTATAGCCCACTGAATATGACATTCATAAAGCAGAAATCATATCTCATTAGCTAATGATTTTCTAACACCTACCATACAAACTCAGCATCCTTCAAAGTAATTATACCTTAATTAATAACCTACACTTAAGTTTCCAGACTGATATATACAGTGTGATACATTAAATCATGGGGAAAAACAGATATATGTAAATACAATGTTAATTCAGATTTGTCTGTGTTATGGATTTGTTTATAGATACAAATAAATTTTGTAACTAATAAGTTAACATTTTAAATTTAGATAAATTTATATTATGAAATTAATGATAAATTTGCATATTTTTGAATAAAATGAATATTAATTAAAGTCTTTACATGTTAAAACAGAACATGCAACCTTGACCCCAGAGGGCCTAGTATTAGTGATCTCCCATTTGTTTTTGGTTGAACAAGAAATCTTGCTTTTAGTATGATATCTCCGTTATAAATGATGGCAATTAAATTCAGAGGTTTTTGAAACATGTATGGAGAAAAAGAAAAAAATCCTTGTCCTTGAGCACTGGTTATTCACCTGGGAACATTTTTATGTTTAGTCTGGAAGTTGACACTAGCAAAGACACTCTGGTGTTGACTGCTATGACAGCTGTCATTCTGGCCTTGATCTCTTCTCATCTTCAAACTGGAAGTAACTTGAAGAGAAGGGATGAAGGCAAGAGAATCCATGGGTCAGGACAAATTTTTAACTAATCGTATCTCTTTGTAGGCAGCAATAGATACAGTTGTTTTTTAAAAATCATAATCATATCACAAAAGAGAAAAGTCAGACAGTGGTAACTTTGGGAACATTTTAAACACACTCTCCTTGTAAAAAATGTTGCTAGTATGATTATGGGAAAAGTTCTAAATTAAATAATTTAATCTACCTGATTGATTAGCAATTTATCTGATTATTTTTGAAAAAAATACTGAGAAAATTTCTCAAAAAATAAAGGGCATTTGTTTTATAAGTGGATTAAAGCACTTACATACTAATGAATGCATAAATGCATTTATGATTCTAATAATTCAACAACTCATCAATAAAATCATCCATTTGGTATGAAGGCAATTTGAAAGCTTTGTTTCAATAGCACCAATACAAGATTAATAAATCATCTTAAATTTTATTTTGAAAATAATTTTTGCATATGTTATAAAAATATGTGCTACGCATTGTATCTTAATCTATTGCATAGAACATGAGCTATTCATCCTTCTAACAAGTGACCATCTGGACATTCTATATGAACTGCACTCAGTTTTAATTGCCAAACCCCCATCTGTGCTGACACAGCCCCTGCTCCTCCCTGTCTGTGGTGGTGTCTCCCCCCAGATGTCCTAGCCCTTCTTGAGGTTTTTGTGGGACTCCCACAGGCAGCCCTTTCACTGTGGCCTCTCTCAGGGCACAGAAATACACTGCTGCATCCATGAGCTGTGAGGCTGTGATGGTGAGCTGGATGGAACTGGATGCCTTCTGGAAGTTGAGGGAATAGTGACCCTCTGTTGCATTTTGCTCATTGAAAGAATCCTGACGAATAAGGAAAGTCAGTTTCCCTCTGGGTAGTTGTTTGTACCAGAATAAATAATAAGAAGGATAGCTGGTTTCATACACACAGTCCAAGGTCACAGTCTCCTTCTCCATCACAGAAATTGCAGTCTGAGCTTGAATTACCTTCTGGGCCATGCTGATTCCTGCAGGAGAGAAGAAGAAATAGACTAATCCTTTATCTGGAACTATGAGAGTCAAAAAGATGAAGTGACTGAGGACCCAGTGCTCTGACCCATTGCCTTTGATTCATCCCTCAGAACCTCATCAGGAAACAAAGATCTTCTCTGCAGGACCTTCAGGGCTGAGAAGAGCCTGAGCCCTGTGCTTGTGCACATCCTTACCAAGACAGATGGAGGCAATGGCTGCTCCCAGCAGGCTGGTGGCCAGCATAGCAGTAGCTCTTCCTGGAGAAAAATGCTCTATGTTTTGTCCCAAATCAGATCTTAATTCTGCACCTGATGCTCAAGAAGTACAAACAAAGTTACTGGGTATGCACTGCATCTGCTCCAACAGGAAATGCAGTTAGCAGTTATGGGGCACGTTTGCCTGGGTCCTGTCACATGCTTCCTGTATAGTGGGAGATGCCTGACAGCTCTGAGCAGCTGCTTTATCTTATTATAACTTATTGAGTTGGATAATTTTCAGTATATTCTTTGATGTAAAATGGAGGACTTAAAATTTTTATGAACTCTAGTCATGGGCTAACATGGTCATATATCTTTTGGTATTACATACAACTTTTTTTCCCCTTTCGATGATACCAAGGTGAGAAGTAAAAACTTTGTCTTTGTTCCTACCTTGCCAGTCATGGAATCTGGCAAAAATCACATGAGAAATACTTTATTGTTAATGAATAATTTCACATCATGTCTCCTGAGTCCCAAACTGACCATGACCTCTACATGTATAGCCTCCCTCTCTCAACATTATGCAACAAAGATACATTTGTTATAACTGAAGAAACTCCATGGACACATCATTGTCAGCCAGGGTGTGTAGTTTACATCAGGTTTCAATCTCAGAACCATTCATTCTTTTGGTTGAGACAAACACATAACGAAGTGTCTACCATTACTGTATCACACAGAGTTTTTTTATAGCCCTAATGTACTGCTATTAGTACTGATAACTACATAATTCTGTGAATATACTAAAATGATACATTTATGGCATGTGAGTTGTATCTCAATATAACTGTTATTTAAAATTGATAGAGTGAAAATATATGAATGATAGCTAAAGTGACTCAATTGCTGTGGTAGAAAGCATGACTTGGGGCAGGGGAAGCTGTGGACATTAGGACAAACTGAGGCTATTATAATAGTTCATTCTTTTTTCCCCCCAGTTCTGGGGGTTGAACCCAAGGCCTCATGCATACTAGGCAAGTGCTCTACCACTGAGTTACATCCACAGCCCATAATAACTAATTCTTAGAGAGGAAATTCATCTCTATGTGATCCAGAGACAGATTTACTATGAAACAAATCAAGCTTTTATTTCATGGCTTCCTGCTATTCCAGTCACAAAAACTAGTATTTCTAAGCTCATTTTCTTTTTCTTAAAGAGAGCTCTGAAAGAGAGCAGCATCAGGCCTTGCAAAGCCTGCCTTACAGCTGCCAAGCCCAGAGAATGCAAGGTGGAAAAAGGACATGTGGAGCTCGCAGACAGTTAAGGTCCTTCTCCTGGTGCCCCAAGTGTTGCATCAAAAGCCCACGTTCATCTGTTTGTATTCATTTGGTGTGGAGAAACATGGGGCTATTTTATTGAAAGTTCATGAGCATCCTCCTCTGTTGTAAGCAGACACCTGAGTTTTTTGTTGGTTGCTTCAGGAGTATCATGGGCACAGATACAATGGTTTCACTGCTAGAGTCATGTGCAGAACCCTGAACATCTCAGAGCACAGAATCTCAGAGCACAGAACCTCAAGGTCATTCTTTAGCACTGAAAAGTTACCAGGTTGAGTGAAAGGTCAGAGTGAGGTGTGTTGGCACAGTGTAAGCAAGATGCCCTGGAACAGCCTGTACTGACAGGGCTGCTCTGAACCTGCAGTGTCCCAGACAGGAGGATGGTCTCTCTTAGCTGTCCTCTTAAAAAATTCTTAGGGATTTGCATTTCTAGAACAACCCCATGGGGAAAAGAAATCAAGAGCAGAGCAAATAAACTTCCATTTACTTAAGATGCAGTTTCTGCTGTTAAAATCAACTGTAAAATTCTGCTGTTAAAATCCTGATTCCAACTGTAAAAACAGATCACACATTAGTTCATGAACCATTTTTTTCTGGGCAAATTTATAAGCAGTTAAAGTGACTCATTTCACCATTGACCAACTAATTAAACTGTCCTGTAGCAGAGCTAGTGGAACTTGTCAGGAGTGTTCTCCATCTGTGGGAAAGGAGAGACATCTGCACTGAAAACAGGCTCCTCTGGAAAATAGCCTGGTTCCCTTTGGCATTGTCCCTCTCCCTGTTCTGCTCTGGAGAGTAATCCAAGAACTCCAGATGCCCTGGCTCTAAAGCAACAGAGCTGGAAGGTACTGACTGGCACAGACCTCCAGCCAGGGACACTAGACAGAGGAATCACTCCTCCCTGATTGGCCACACACGGGATTTCCTCGCTCTCTGGATTTGTGCTGTACCTGCACAGCCCCTCAAGAGCCTCAGAGCCCAGTGTCATGCCAGGCTCACCTCTGCCTGAAAGGTTTCTTTATAGGGAAGGAGCTGTTGCCCCTAGCCAGCTTGCCTGGAAAACACTTCTGGTCTTCTGATGATCTTCCCAGGAGGAGCCCAGACCCTTAGTTTAGATATTTGGACATACCAGAAAAGGAAAGGTGGACAGCTGTGTCTTTAAGTGCAGTTCAGGGTCAGAACTGCCCTTCAGGGTGCAGGAAGCATAAAAGGGCCTCCACCTGGGTCACAGAGTCTGCATGGCACCCTTCTTACAATAGCAAGGCTTTGTTACAATGGTAATGTAATAGGTATATTCTCCTGATGAGGGCCACAAACAAGTTAAGATGGTGCCTGGCAGTATGCTAGGAGGAGTGGTTTCTGATCCAAGGCTAGCGAGCTATTAAGATGATAAGGATTCCTTAATGACTGACTGCTGTATCTAGTTTATGTTAATTAAGTCAAGCTGTGTATTCAGTTATGCATATATACCCCTACTGTCCTACAATAAAGCGGCTCCTGCTCCCGCTGTATCAACCTTCAAGAGTTGCTTGTCATCCTTCCTCCCCCCCCCATTAGTTTGCCCAGCCAGATTGTGGCAGATGGTGGCCTGTACCAGGAGCCCCGGGACACTCGGGGATAAGAGATGAGGAAAAGCTGCCTGTCCCTAGAATAGATAGGACGGGAGCAAATCTGCTAGTCCCTAGATAGGGCGAGAGGAAATATGGCCATTTCAAAAAAATGGAGAGGATTGATACAGCATGTTTGTGTCTTGTTTTGTCTTGGTGTATTGTATTGTCTTTGTGACAAAAATATGGAAGGAGTGAGAAGTAAATTACTAAGGGAAGGATGCACCCCAGTGGAACTAAGAATAGTTAGGGCATGTGTTGATGGAAGCCCGGGAACTCTAGTCAGAAAGAAGAAGAAAGTTCAGAGGAGGAAGGATTATCAGGAAAAAAGTTGCAGCAAAAGGCTATTATTTTCGTTACCGGAGGGTGCGTGAATCAGCACTGCAGCTGCCACGTGTGTGAGCCGGTCATAGCACAAGCAGGGACTTTCCAAGCTGCAGCTCCGGTTGAGTCCGGGACACTCCCCATCTGGGGCTGCCCTGAGGACACTGCAGCCAGGGGAGGACACACCTGACATCCCTGAAGTTTGGTCATTTCCAATGTCAATAACTACAATGGTTCTCCCACACCTGGAGGCTAATGAGTAATGAGCACCATTAAGGCCTATTTCAAATGTAAAAAACCTTGAGATAATGTAGTGGGGGAGTTCCTGCCTTCATCCCAGTGGGGTGAGGACAAGGGTGGAGGAATTTCCAGTGTTGCTGAAAACCGGAGGAGACTTTGGATCAAGCTAGCTGCCTGCAGAACTTACCTGGACTGTGATTTAATTACCTGGACTTTAAACTTACCTGGACTGTGATTTACCTGGACTATGTGTTATTTATATGCATTGTGAACTATCTGTTGATGCAACGAATTGTGGTAGTACCAGGGTATCTTTGCTAATGGTGTCATCTGTGGTACAATTTTTCCAAGGGCTTCTTACTTGGAGCCATCAATTGGCTTGGTATCATGACATTTTGTATCCTCCCTTCTGCTTGTAGCAGATTATTTATGGTGTTTGTGTAAAACCCACTATGGTCATTATCCACAAGTGTGGCTGAGTGTGTTGGGCTGGTAGTCAAATACGGGTAAGATCCAATTGGAATGGTACCAACCTAAGACAGGAGGCTGACGCCTTGAGGTCAGCTCATCTGTTGACAGGTAAGCACCATATGTAGTATTGGACAACCTAAGACAGGCACGGTCCCTAAGCCACATACTTGTTGTTTATATTAAACAAAAGGGGGAGATAATGAGTGCCACAACCAAGTTAAGATGGCGCCCGGCAGTATGCTAGGAGGAGTGGTTTCTGAGCCAACGCCATCAAGCCATTAAGATGATAAGGATTCCTTAATGACTGACTGCTGTATCTAGTTTATGTTAATTAAGTCAAGCTGTGTATTCAGTTATGCATATATACCCCTACTGTCCTACAATAAAGTGGCTCCTGCTCCCACTGTATCAACCTTCATGAGTTGCTTGTCACTCACCCCCTGTTAGTTTACCCAACCAGACTGCAGCATTCTCCAATTCCAAGGGAGTTGAAGGTCATCATAAAACCAAGGCATTGAAATCTTAGCCATTTTGAGTAAATGCTGTTCCCTGAATATCAACAAGATTGCCAATCCTGAGTGGAAAGCAGATAGCATGGCTGCCTGAGAGTCGGCAGAAAGTTTTTTTCAGGGATTCACCAAATTTGAGACTGTTCTTATTCTAGTTGCTTGATCCCTTGTGGAATCTTCTACAACATCTAGTTTAGATATTAGGCAAGACAAACTGCCCTACAAGATTAGGCCACAGCTGAAGCAAAGAGAAATGTGCAGAAGGGGAATTTGACAATTACCCACCAGAAGGGACAGCATATGTTGTGTTTCTCCTTGTCCCTGTAGCCTGCTCTCCATCGTTGAAGATGTATTTATCCTAGAGTGGAATTCAAGTTCCAAAGAAGGGAAAGTAGTATTGAGGGTGAAGAGTGGGGCTCCAGGAAAGACACAGTAACACTCTCTGTACACTTTACACTGGTGCCTGGGGCCTACACAGTGGGCTATTTCCTCTTTCACCCTTTTTAAATGCAGGACAATATGGCTCCCTTAAGTCTTCCCAGCCCCATCATCAAATATCTGTTCACACCTAGTAAAGATGTTTTAAAACATATAGGTTCACTGGGAGTATAACAAAGGATGTTCTGATATCTCTCCTTGATGCATTATGCATCTCCTGGAATCAGGGAGTGATCTCTGCTTAGACTCCCTCCCTTCTCTGTCCTGCCCTTTACCTGAGGAACTCCTACTCATTCATTAAGGACATGAATGCACTCACTTTTTCTTCAGGCTGAGTCAGGGCTCACTCTTCTCCCTCCATAGTTTGTGTACATATCTGCTTGATCACATCAAGTTAGAATCCCTGTTTCTCAAGCTACACTTGGTGTTCCTGAGATCATGAACACAATCCTGTTAGTATCATTAGTCCATCTCCCCAAACATATGAGCACTTCACTCAAAAAAGGTGTTAAAAATGTCTGAAGAATGAGTGAATAAATAAGTGAATGGATATGTCCTTTTATGAGATATAGTCTATGTGAGAGGATGTGTCTCGGGCCCTGGTGTGGATAGCTTCTCCCAGGGTAGGTTCTGGATAATAGTTGCACCTATGTTTCTCACAACTGCATGAAATACCAGTGTTCCTTTAAGGGCCACTCTCATCCTGATATTTTTTTAAAAAATATTATGGTCTTCAAACACATACAAAAATAAAATTAGGTATTAAACTTCAGTCTCAGAAGTGTTGCAAAATTATCAAATTAAATAAAAATGCAAATAAATATAAAATAATTAAAATTCTAATTAAAACATCAGTGTAAGGGATGACACTTTGATGAAACTAAAGAGTTGGTATAAATTTATTTGAATAAAGGTAGGAATGCATAGTTCAGCAATGGACAGATTTGGAGCTTGATATATTTTTGTCTGTGTTATGATTAGTAATTACTATGGGAGGGTTTTTTAAAATTCAAAAGTACTCTATTAAGTCCTCAGTGTACAATTTTATTATTTCATGAATCATTAAAAATTCACCTCTTAAAAATATATGTTATGCATTTATTGCTACTTTTATATCTATTGAATGGCATGTTTATGCACACTAACAGCGAATGTGAAAAATAAATCATCTTTGAATGGGAAGATAGCAGTGACCATGTTAATGCAAACTCTTTTGAATTTGGCCTCTGTATAGGCCATATTAAAATAATAATCAAAATGTCCTGAAAACTTTTATCCATCTAACCAACTATGATGCCTTGTTTTATAAAGTGTTCTTATCCCATTTACCCCAAATTTGGTGAAAATTTCACAAAAAGCATCATAATCAATAGGTATATTCAAATATAAGTCAGTCATCCACATGATTAGAAATATGCTTTTATTAAAAAATTGACTAAAAAGCTGATTGCATTAGTGCACACTTATAATCCCAGCAACTCTGGAAGCTGAGGCAGAAGAATCACAAGTTGAAGTCCAGCCTCAGCAACTTAGCAAGACCCTGACTCAAAATTAAAAAAACTAACAAGGGCTGTAGATGGAGCCACCACTGTGTAAAGCACCACTGGATTCAATTACCTTCTCAGTACTAAAATAATAATAATAATAATAATAATAATAATAATAATAATAATAATAACGGGATTATTAGCAAAGCAAAGGAAAAAATCAATAGAGTGAAGAGACAATCTATAGAATGCAAGAAAATATTTGCCAAAATTTAATCTGACTGAAGGTAAATATCCAGACTATGTAGATTTGCCTCACCAACCTACATGGGAGCCCCGACCCAGGGTAGGCCTGGGTCCATCCCACAACTTGCAGACCACCCCTGCCAGCTCAGACCCCTCTGATGACCTGTGAGGGAGCCCATGCCCATTATAGATCTGGGTCTGCCCCCCTCACCACCAGGAATCCTGCGTCTAACCCACTTTCATCTTGAGACACTGCAGTCATCCCCATAGCCTTCCCCCATGAAGTAGCCTCTACCTTGGGACAACAGACAGGGCCTAGAAGCAGCTACATCTTGTAATAGGCATCCCAAAGCCAGTGTAAGGCCCACCCTTTCAGGCTTATCTCTGAAAGACATTGCATCCACCTTGAGACACCTCCACTGCTATCTTGAGTTACCCCTTGCTATTGCCACCACCACCTTTAGTTGCAGTAGCATACATCCTGGGAGACCAAGTGTCTGAAAGCCTTAAACCAAGGTGAGGTAGACATAATCTGCACAGATTCTACAAGATTATAGGGTAGAAAGTGTAATTCCTCAGATCCACACTGCAAGAAATGAAGTCACAAAGACAACATGAAAAAAAAAAATAAGGAAGGAAAGTGCCCCAAACAAACCAGGAAACTACAATGGCAGAAACAATGGACAGCACAGTTGATGAAATATCAGAGACAGAGTACTGAATGCTCATAATTAAAATAATCTGTGAATTAAAGAATGACCTAAATGAGCAACTACAGGCAAAATTGATCACTCACACAAAGAGTTAAGAGAGCAAATACAGGCAACCATTGATGACACCAATAAATAGATAAGGGAGCAAATATAGGTAACAAAAGATTACTTCAAGAAAGAGAAACAGATTCTGAAAAACAACAACAACAACAAAATCAGAAATCCTTGAAATGAAGGAAGCAATAAACAAAACAGATTAAACACTTGCAAAATGGGATGTCAGATAATGAAGACAAAGTGTATGACCTGGAAATTAAAGTTGACTACACAATAAAGATGGTAAGAAACCATGACAGAACATCCAAGAATTATGGACAGCATTAAAAGACCAAATCTAAGAGTTATTGAGATAGATGAAAGCACAGAGATTCAAACCAAGGGAATGAAAATCTCTTAAATGAAATAATATCAGGAAATTTCCCAAACATGAAGAATTAATTGGAAAATCAAATATAAGAGGCTTATATGATACCAAATGTACAAAATTACAACAGATCTACACCAAGACACATTATAATGAAATGCCTAGCATACAGAATAAGTAGAGAATCTTAAAAGCTGCAAGAGAGAGGAATCAGATCACATATAGAGGGAGGCCAATTTGTATCTCAGCAGATTTTTCAACCCAGACCCTGAAAGCCATGAGATCCTGAAAGAACGTATACCAAACTCTAAAAGAAAATGGATGCCAAACAAGAATCTTATATCCAGCAAAATTAAGCTTTAGATTTGATGATGAAATGAAAACCTTTAATGATAAAAAAGGTTAAAATAATTTGCAACTGGAAATTCTACACTACAGAAAATCCTCAGCAAAATATTCCATGAAGAGGAATTGAAAAACAACAATAAAAATCAGCAAAGGGAGGTATTACATTAAAAGAAAAACTAATCCAAGGAGAAACCAAGTCAATTAAAGTTCCAAAAATAAACAAAAATGGCTGGGAATACAAATCATGTTTCAGTATAATAACCCTGAATGTTCATGGCCTAAACTCACCAATCAAAAGACATAGACTGGCAGGTTAGATTATTAAAAAATCAACAATATGTTGCCCCCAAGAGACTCATCTCATAGGAAAACATATTTACAGACTGAAGGGTAGAGGTTGGGAAAAAATAATACCAACTCACATGGACTGTGGATGCAAGCAGGGGTTTCCATCCTCATATCAAATAAAGTATACTTTTAGCCAAAGTTAATCAAAAGGGATAAAGAAGGATATTTTATAATGCTTAAGGAAACCATTCATCAACAAGACATAAAAATTATAAATATATATGCCTCAAATAATGGAGTATCTATGTTCATAAAAAAAAAAAAAACTCTTCTCAAGTTTGATAGTCAAATAGACCAAAGCACAAAAATTCTGGGTGACTTTAACACACCTCTTTCACTACTGGATAGATCATCAAACAAAAGCTGAACAAAGAAACTATAGATTTCAATAATACAATCAATAACTTAGACTTAACTGATATATAGAGAATTTTTCATTCTTCAATGAATGAATACACTTTCTTCTTAGCAGCACATGGATCCTTCTCTAAAATAGACCATATATTATGCCACAAAGAAACTGTTAGCAAATATAAAAAAGTAGAGATACTATCTTGTATTCTATCAGATCATAATGAAATGGAATTAGAAATCAATGGTAACATAAAAAATAAAAGCTCCTTCAACACCTGGAGACTAAATAATATGCTATTGAATGAACAATGGGTTGAAAAAGACATCAAGGAGGAGACTAAAAAGTTCTTAGAGATGAATGAGAACACAGATAGGTTGTATTGAAATATCTGGGTCACTATGGAGGCAGTACTAAGAGGAAATTTTATTGCATGGAGTTTATTCCTTAAAAAAGAAAAAGTTAACAAATAAATGACCTAACATTACAACTCAAAGGTCTAGAAAAAAGAAGAATGAATCAACACCAAAAGCAGTAGAAAAGAGGAAATTATTAAAATCAAAGCTGAAATCAATGAAATTGAAAAAACACAGTTGAAAACATTGAAAAACAAGAAGTTGGTTTTTTGGAATAATAAATAAAATTGACAAACCCTTAGCCATGTTTATCAAGAGAAGGAAAGAGAAAACTCCAATCACTAACAAACGTAATGAAAAAAAATATATATATATAACAGAAGAAAATTGGAAGATACAGAAGATAATTGAAAATTATTTTGAAAACTTGTACTACAATAAAATAGAAAATATCAAAAGCATCAGCAAATTTGTAGTCATATGTTTTTCCCAAATAAAATCAGGATGAAATAACAATTTAAACAGATCAATTTCAAGAGATGAAATAGAAGATGCCATTAGAAGCCTACTAAGCAAGAAAAGCCCAGGACTGGATGGATACATAGCTCAGTTCTACAAGACCTGTAAGGAAAAACTAATACCAATACTCTTCAAATTATTTCATGAAATAGAAAAAGAGGGAGCACTTCCAAACTCATTCTAAGAGGCCAAAATAAGCCTGATTCCAAAAGACACATCAAAAAAAAAAAAAGAAAAGAAAACTTCAAACCAATATCTCTAATGAATATAGATGCAAAAATCTTCAATAAAATTCTGGCAAACTGAATACAAAAACATATCAAAATGATAGTGCACCATGAGCAAGTGGGGCTCATCCCAGAGATGCAAATTTGATTCAACATACGGGAATCAATAAATGCAATTCATAACTTCAATAGATTTAAAGATAAAAACCATATCATCATCTCAATAGATGCAGAAAATTATTCCACAAAGTACAGCACCCCTTAATGTTCAAAACACCAGAAAAACTATGGATAACAAGAACATATCTCAACATCATAAAAGCTATCCTATGCTAAGCTCCAGGCCAACATCATTCTAAATGGAGAAATGAAAGCATTCCCTCTAAAAACTAGAATAAGACAGAAATTTCCCCTTTCGTCTCTTCTATTTAACACAGTTCTTGGAACATGACTAGAGAAATTAGACAAACAAAAGAAATTAAAAGTATACAGATGGGAAAAGAAAAAGTCAAATTAGCACTATTTGTTGACAATGTGATTCTATACCTAGAAGACCCAAAAAATTCCACCAGAAAACTTCTCAAACTAGTAAATGAATTCAGTACAAAATCAAAACCCATAAATCAAAGGTATTTATGTATATCAGTGACAAATCCTCTGAAAGGAAAACGAAGAAAACTACCCCAATTTACAATAGCCTCAAAAACAAAACAAAACAAAACAAAACCAACAACTTTGGATTCAACTTAATGAAAGAGGTGAAAGACCTCTACAATGAAAACTACAGAATGCTAAAGAAAGAAATTAAAGAAGACCTTAGAAGATGGAAAGATCTCCCCTGTTCTTGGATAGGCAGAATTAATATTGTCAAAATGACCATACTACCAAAAACACTATATAGATTTAATGCAATTCCAATTAAAATCTCAATGACATTCTTCAGAGAAATAGAAAAGCTGTCATGAAATTCATTTGGAAAAATAAGAGACCCAAAATAGCTAAAACAATCCTTAGGAAGAAGAGTGAAGCAGGTGGCATCACTATACCAGACCCTAAACTATACTACAGAGCAATAGTAACAAAAACAGCATGGTATTGGCACCAAAATAGACTGGTAGACCAATGGTACAGAATAGAGGACACAGAGACTAACCCACATAATTAAAGTTATCTTATATTAGACAAGAGCATCAAAAACATACACTAGAGAAAAGATACCCTCTTCACTATATGGTGCTGGGAAAACTGGAAATCCATATGAACAAAATGAAATTAAACCCCTATCTCTTACCATGCACAGAACTAAACTCAAAGTGGATCAAGAACTTAGGATTAAACCAGAGATAATGCATCTATTAGAAGAAAGAGTAGGCCTAAATCTTCATTATGTTGAATTAGGCCCTGACTTCCTTAATAGGACTCTTATAGAGCAAGAATTAAAATCGAGAATCAACAAATGAGATGGACTCAAACTAAAATTCTTCTTATCAGCAAAATAAACAATCATTGAAATGAATAGAGAGACTACATTTGAGAACTAATTTTTATCACACACACATCAGATAGAGCACAAATCTCTAGGATATATAAGTAACTAAAAAACCATAACACCCCAAAATCAAATAACCCAATCAATAAATGGGCCAAGGAACCAAACAGATACTTCTCAGAAGGTAATATACAATCAATCAACAAATATACTAAAAAGATGTTCAACATCTTTAGCAATTAGAGTAATGCAAATGAAAAGTACTCTAAGATTTGATCTTACTCCAGTAAGAATGGCAGCTATTAAGAATGCAAACAACAATAAGTGTTGGCGAAGATGTGGGGGGAAAAAACACACTCATACATTGCTGGTGGGACTGCAAATTGGTGCAGCCAGTATGGAATGCAGTATGGAGATTCCTTGGAAAACTGGGAATGAAACCACCTTTTGACCCAGCTATTTCACTCTTTGGTCTATACCCAAAGGACTTAAAACAGCATACTACAGGGACACAGCCACATCAATGTTATAGAAGCATAATTCACAATAGCTAAACTGTGGAATCAATCATGATGCCCTTCAGTAGATGAATGCATAAAGTATGGAACATATACACAGTGGAATATTATTCAGCATTAAAAGATAATAAAATTATGGCATTTCAGGTAAATGGATGGAGTTGGAGAATAAGTGAAGTAAACCAATCCCCAAAAAACAAATGCCGAGGGCTGGGGATGTGGCTCAAGTGGTAGCGCACTCGCCTGGCATGCGCGGGGTGCTGGGGTTCGATCCTCAGCACCACATAAAAATGAAATAAAGATGTGACTATACTTTGTGTACAACCAGAGATATGAAAACATGTGCTCTATATTTGTAATATTAATTTTAATGCATTCTGCTGCCATATTAACAAATTAAAATTTAAAAAAGAATACAAATAATAATAAATGATGTAAAGAGTGTGAAGAAAAAGAAAATATCCAGAATATGTAAGACTATCCAAAACTCAACAAAAAACAAGTCATATAATTTAAAACTGAACAAATGATTTGAATAGATACTTCCTAGAAAAAAAATACAATAAACAATAAGAGAGGTAATAGGGAGCCTACATCCTGGGAACAAATTTTTACTCCTCACACTTCAGATAGAGCCCTAATATCCAGAGTATACAAAGAACTCAAAAAATTAGACAATAAGAGAACAAACAACCCAATCAACAAATGGGCCAAGGACCTGAACAGACACTTCTCAGAGGAGGACATACAATCAATCAACAAGTACATGAAAAAATGCTCACCATCTCTAGCAGTCAGAGAAATGCAAATCAAAACCACCCTAAGATACCATCTCACTCCAGTAAGATTGGCAGCCATTATGAAGTCAAACAACAACAAGTGCTGGCGAGGATGTGGGGAAAAGGGTACACTTGTACATTGCTGGTGGGACTGCAAATTGGTGCAGCCAATTTGGAAAGCAGTATGGAGATTTCTTGGAAAGCTGGGAATGGAGCCACCATTTGACCCAGCTATTCCCCTTCTCGGTCTATTCCCTAAAGACCTAAAAAGAGCATGCTACAGGGACACTGCTACATCGATGTTCATAGCAGCACAATTCACAATAGCAAGACTGTGGAACCAACCTAGATGCCCTTCAATAGACGAATGGATAAAAAAAATGTGGCATTTATACACAATGGAGTATTACTCTGCATTAAAAAATGACAAAATCATAGAATTTGCAGGGAAATGGATGGCATTAGAGCAGATTATGCTAAGTGAAGCTAGCCAATCCCTAAAAAACAAATGCCAAATGTCTTCTTTGATATAAGGAGAGTAACTAAGAACAGAGTAGGGACGAAGAGCATGAGAAGAAGATTAACATTAAACAGGGATGAGAGGTGGGAGGGAAAGGGAGAGAGAAGGGAAATTGCATGGAAATGGAAGGAGACCCTCAGGGTTATACAAAAGTACATACAAGAGGAAGTGAGGGGAAAGGGAAAAATAATACAAGGGGGAGAAATGAATGACAGTAGAGGGGGTAGAGAGAGAAGAGAGGAGGGGAGGGGAGGGGGGATAGTAGAGGATAGGAAAGGCAGCAGAATACAACAGACACTAGTATGGCAATATGTAAATCAATGGATGTGTAACTGATGTGATTCTGCAATCTGTATATGGGGTAAAAATGGGAGTTCATAACCCACTTGAATCAAAGGGTGAAATATGATATATCAAGAACTATGTAATGTTTTGAACAACCAACAATAAAAATTTTAAAAAATTAAAAAAAAATACAAAAAGTTCCACATCCAAGCCAGTAATATCACACAAATCAAATAGTGGTGGCCAATTATTATAACCTGTGGAGTATGAATATTCCTCAATAAAACTGAAAATCAACCCCCTCCATATTATCCAGCTAACCCACTTCTGAGAAATAAAAATGAGATGAGCAAACCCAAGAAATACCTGCACACTCATACTCATGTGCGATTATTCATGATAGCTAAGATACAGAATCACCTGAGGTGTCCATCAGCAGATGAATAGATAATGAAAAATGTGTTATATAGACACCATGGAGTATTATCTAGCCATTAAGAAAATGAAGTCCTTTCATTGCAATGAAATAAATGGAAATAGAAGACATTATTTTAAGTGGAATAAATCAGACAAAGTATGTTCTCTCTCATGTATGGGAGTTTAAAAAAAAATTGACCTGAAATAGCACAGAGATTAGTCGAGCCTGGAATGGCTGAGGAGTGGGATTTGATCAGTGCATACTGTAAGCATATATGGAATTATCACACTGAATTCCATTAATATGAATAATTTAATATGTGTTAATAAAATGAAAATTATAAAACAAGATTTTTAAACAATTTATTTGTCATCCAACAGAAAAATCCAAATCTAAAAGTACCACAGGTTTGGCAAACTTCCTTTCTATAAAAAAAGCAAATAGTAAGACTTTGAGGTCATAGTTTTCTATTGGAGCTATTCATCTCTGCTGTTTTCACACAAAAGCAGCCCTTTCCAATATGAAAATGAACAGGCATGGCTTCCTTTCAATAAACCTGTGTTTACAAAAGCAGATGGCATGCTCTTCTGTTTGACCTTTGGGACATAGGCTGCTGACCCCTGTTACAGTCTGGAATTTATTTATATGCCTCTAAAGATCCATAGACTAAAGTCTGCAAAACTCACTCAGCCTGATTTTCATAATTGTTTTTCCACAAGGATATTGTCATACCTCTTAGAGAAGACTTAAAATGAAGGAAGTATGTTATCTAAGATACTGGATAGTAAGGAGGAACAAGGAGGGTCGATTGTCATCATACCTGAGGTACTTTATTGCTGAAGATTCACAAGTGAGTTGCATAGATTATCATCCCTGATATTAAGGAGCAAGCAGAGCAGTAATAAAGTTTTTGTTTTGTTTGTTTGTTTTTACCAAATACTCAAAGGAATTAAAGCAGAATTACATGTTTGAAAGCCAGAGGTCCCCAATTGTCAGAGAGGTCACTGAGATTCTCAACTTATGGACTCTTTACCAGATGTACAAGAATGAGTAAACAATTAATAGTTTTCACTATTTTGAGTAACAATTAATAGTTTTCACTATTTTTGGGGAAGGGAAAATAATTTTTAGAGGAGGAAGAACAGGAAGTGGAGGAAGAGAAGGAAAATGAATCCTTCAAATTGCTAGGTCACATTACAAAGTTTTTCTCTAGCTGAAGAGCAAATGAGAATCCAGGTCCACCTGCCAAGGTCTGACAAGGTCGCTCTCAGTACAAAGGTCTATACTGGCATGGTGGGTTTGTCAAGTGCACTGGGGCAGAGGAGCAAGGGAATAAGGTGGGTTTTTAATTAGGATGTGGAGCAAAATTAGGTGGTAGGAGGTTATGACATCTTTTGGAAAATTTCATGAACTTAATTCAACAGAACTGAGAGAAAGATTAAGTGTAGTAATTCAAGAAATGAATAAATATGGCCCAGAATATTCATGAGTCCTAACATGCCCTTAGTGGTTTGCCTATTTGGCGCCCATTCTTTCCTATTTCTCACTAACAGAATGCTATTTTGATGTGGGTGGCAGCATAGTCAAAATTTTAAGAAGTCCTGAAACCCCATCTTCCTCGCAGTTGGGGTGAGGGGTGGGCACATCTGGTGACTCAGGTGAGTGGAAGGTCAACGAAGGCTGCTGGGTGAAGCCTCTGCCAGCAGGTACCCATCGCCTGTGGTCACTCCTTCTCTCCATCTATGACATGGAAGGATCTCTAGCAGTTTATTGGAGGTATAAACACAACAGGGACACTTGCAGGATGAGAAATGTTGAGCTGGAGAGATCCTAGGACCCTCACAACATGACAAAGCCCCCAACAATGACAGACCTCCTTCTAAGAGAGCTGCTTTATATGAGAGAAAAGTAACCTCCCCCAACACTGCTTGCATTTTCTGTAACAAGAAGCTCTGTCAACCTCTAAATGAAGGCTAAGGATATTCATTAAAAATACAAACCCATCAGCTTGTCAGAGCCTGCTGAGTGAGCCAGCACTGAGCGCAATAGTCTAGGACTTCTGAGGTGCTCTGGGCGACTCTGGCACAGGTGATGCTGATAGATCGAGGTGGGGCTTTTGGGAACCATTATCTGTTTCCTTTACACCAGGAATTCATATAAATACAAATTCTCTGATTTTCTCCACAAACACATTTTTAGTAGTGTCAAAACTGTGTCAAGAAAACTACAGTCAGCATTTATTTATTTTAGTAGGAGTGAGAATAAATAGATGGAAAACCAGTGTATTTGATCCTAGAAGCCTTTCACAACACAGCATTTCAGGTCCTAGTTATTGAGAATATACACCCCTCTGATAGATGGGGAAACTAGGACCTTCTTACAGATTCCCCTTTTCCTCATGGAGAAATTGAGACTTGGAAATCACACAACTCTTAAATGGCACAATTTGATCAGATATTCCCCTCTTTTCCTACACAACAGCTCCAGTCCTCAGCTGTGAGATGGAAGGTTTGCTTGGACACATCCTAAGATCCCTCTTAACCCTAATGCTGAGAGTTCACCACTCCCTAGAACCAGAGAAAAGCAAAAGTCATTTCAGTCAACTCAACCCCTCTGGGTCTAGGGCTGTAATAAGAAAGGTGAGACCTTCCAATACTGAAAATTCCTTCCTCATCCTCTGCTAGTATTCAGGGTTTATGTTTTCCTGATAAAAATTAGTATGTGAAGAAGTATTTTGGCTCAGTTATCCAAATCTTTCATTCACCTTGAGTGAGGCTACAAGACTGCTACACTAAGGATGAGCCTGAGGACATGGAGCCAGGATGGGCAGAACTGAGCCTGGTATTGTAGTTCCTATTCCATATTTCATGACCTTTGCCCTATTCCAAGATGCTTCAAAAACTCACAAATTTGAACTTAATTCCCACTGCTGGTAGACTCCTTCATGGAGGATGTGAAACCACCAAGTCCACCCATGGAGAGGGCTTCTGGGAAGCAGCCCTGGCAGGGTTTGTGTCAGGGCTGCAGGTGCCTGCTGATCACTGTGCATCTGTAGCACAGAAGTAAGTGGCAGCCTCTGCAGCCTGGGAAGTCATAATGGACAGGACGCTTCTTTTGGTGGAGGTGTCCAGGGTGGCTGTTAGTCTTCCACTGTGTTTTTCTCTCTCATTTGAACGTATTAAAATCACCAAAGCAGGACCTTTACCTGAATCCTGTCTATACCACAGCAGGTTGGCTGTATCAGTTTTGTAACTGCAGTTCAGGGTGGCATTTTCTCCCTCCTGGATGTTTAGGACCTGAGGACTAGCTTCTCCTTGTTGGCTGCTCACTCCTAGGCAGAAACGAGGCCAGAGACCAGAAGTCACTAAAGACATTTTCAAATCTCATTTGCAAAATCACAGGCAGACTCACCTCTCTGGCAAGTGGGCTCTAAATTCGGGTCTCCCTGTTCCCATCTCCACCAGACCCCACTCACTGGCCAACTGAAGCCACAGAGTCACCAAACCCACTCCTAGGAGTTTCTGCATCCTTCTTCTTATTGGGATCACAGGAGGCACAGCTCTGGGATCTGAAAGGGAGCCAGGTCCCTCAGTTAGAAGAGTTAGCTCCCATTACTGAATATTTATGTAATCTTCCGGCCCCTACCTAGATTCTCTATTTTTTACCCAGCCAGTCAGCAGTGAACTCAATCCTTTGCTTTGAACACACATGCAACAAGTAAATTAGCAAGGGCACCTCTTTGAGTGCACGCGCGTGCGCGCACACACACACACACACACACACACACCCCACACAGATTGAAATTATATCTAAGAAGAGAGAGGCACTGCCATCTGGTGGTGGCAACATTGTCCTGCTGATGAAATATGCTCTGGATGGTGAAGGGTGCGGAGCTGACACAGAAGGAACTGGAAAGCTAGTTCATCATCTGCCTGCATTGAATTCTGGTTAGAGTAAGTTCTGCTTAGAGTAAAAGCAGATACAGTTGAATTCATGTAAGAACTCAATGAAGGAAGAATGTCGGATCCCAGAAATTACTGAATACGTTTAGGAAGCCCTATTAAGTTTCCTAGTATTACAACAATTTCTGCAAAGATCGTGGTTTTTAAAAAATTTGTTTTTTGTTTTAGCTCTCTTTTCTTTTCTTTCTTTCTTTTTCTTTTTTCTTTCTTTTTTTTTTTTTGCCTAATACTGGAATTAGAGTACATATGTCAGAGTTTTTACTCGTGAACAATGGAAATGGATAGGATTAGATTAAATTTGTAAAAGGAACAAATTAGGGAATACTGAGAACTAGAGTCAAATCTAACAAGTCAGGGCAGCACAGAAAATAAGTCTGGAGAAGCTCTTTTCTGAACATCCATAGGCTTATCTCTTACACTGATGTTTTAATTAGAATTAGAATTTTCAGAGCACCAGACTCTGCAGGTGTTGCCTGCAAGACAGGAAACATACATAGCTGTAATTTTCTGTCCCCTTTGTTCTGTCATTTCTGGATTGTTGTAATTACCTTCCACTCCCCAAAAGGAAACTCTTTTCTTTCCTTTATTTCATATCTGGCTCCCGAGTCAACATTGGTAACAATGCACTTGTTACCAATGTACCTGGGACCCAGTCATGTGATCACATGTAATTTATACAGTAGGCTGAATATATGAATTACCAGTTTTCTAGGATTGTATTACAAAATCCCACAGACTGGCCAGGCACAGTGGCACATGCCTGTAATCCCAGCAACTTTGGAGGCTGAGGTAGCAGGATAGTGAGTCCAAAGCCAGTCTCAGCAAAACCAAGGTGCTAAGCAACTCAGTGAGACCCAAAATAAGGCTGGAGATGTGGCTGAGTGGGCCACTGACCCTGAGTTCAATCCTTCACCCACCACCCCCACAAAAAAAGGAAAAAAAAAACACAGACTAGTTGGCCTAAACAACAAAATTTATTTTCTCACAATTCTGTAGGATTTATCAAAAGTCAGATATCAACTGCTTTGGATTCTCCTAAGGTCTCTCTCCTTGGCTTGCAGATGTCCATCTTCTCATTCTGTCATCACAGGGTCCTTTTTGTTCTGTCTGTGCTACCTGTGCCCTTATCTCCTCTTCTTACATGGACACAGTGAAAAAGAGTGGCAAAAGCCTTCTAGAAAAGTTTGTAAGTTTCAATATTGAATTCAAGATATTCTGAGTGGAAAATCAGTTAGTAATTGAGCAGAAAGAAAGGAAAGTAGAAAAAGAAAAGAAGAAAAGGAGGCTGGGGGAGAGTGCTGGCTGGAACATGAGTGGATTAGATGAGAGACACACTAACGACCCCATTTTAATTGAATCACCTCTTTAAAGGGCCTATCTCTGATACAGGCACATTCCAAAGTACTCAGCATTGGGGACTCAACATATGAATTTTGTGGAAACATAATTCAGTGGACAACAATGAGTAGCTGGGGCTTTCAGTTTCTATGACTGAAAGGAGGAGGGGGCCCAGGCAGAGAAGGAGCATTACAGTTCAGACGTGGAGGTCAATTTGAGATCCACCTACTCTGTAGCTGTCCATGTCCTCTGGGGAAGTGTTCTCATGAAAAATGGGTAATATCAGTACAATCTACCTTTTCAGAATTGTAGAAATGTCAGTGATGAGATAATAAAGTGCCATTGAGAGCAGGGCCTGACCGTGATGTCTCAGAACACGCTATTGCTAAAAAAATTAAAAAATGGGTCCTGATGCTGAGCCATCAAAAAGAGTGACAAAAGCCTTCTAGAAAAGTTTTTAAGTTTCAATATTGAATTCAAGATATTCTGTGTGGAAAATGAGCTAGTAATTGAGCAGAAAGAAAGGAAGGTAGAAAAAGAAAAGAAGAAAAGGAGGCTGGTGGAGAGTGCTGGCTGGAACATGAGTGGATCGGAATGTGCTAGAAGAGAAGCCCACAGCATGGTCTGGGTGGGATCACAGCCACAGATCCATTTTTGTTAGGAAAAAAAATGGGAGTTTTTTGATCAATAAACTGGTGTGGTTTTTTTTTTTGTGTGTGTGTCTGTGTGTGTTATTTTAAAAGTTGAAATTTTAATCTGCCTGTTATCTGATAGTTTTTAAGAGATTTTTCAGGAAATATAGAAAATAATTAAGAGATGTCCCATGACTCTAAGAAATCCCAAGACTCGTCCCATGTTATACTACAAAGAGGGCAGGAATCCAGTTTTATCAATATTTGCATATATTTGGCTCTTTATGCAAAAAGTGCCCAGACTCTGGGAAGGAGAACTGTGAAGTCAGCTAACTGAAATGAAAGGGGACCTGTTCACTGTACCTTTGTTGAAACATGAGAATTCATTCCCCATTCAAAAATAAAATAGGTGAAGAAAGAATAAAAGATTCTCTTAAAACATATGTTTTATTCCAGGAACTCAAGTATGATGCAATATTAAAAGATCCATTAATATAATACATCAAGTTAAAATTTATATGCTTTGCCAATTAAAAAATATTCGACTTCAAAATATTTTCCTGATGTAAAGTCTTCATTATTAATGTAGACATATAAACCAATGGAACATAACAGATAGATCAGAAATAAACACATGCATAACCACTCGACTGTTCTTTGTCAAAGGCATCAAAAATAGACAAGGGGAAAGAAGAGTCTCTGCAACAAATGGTTGTTGTAAACTGGATATTGATTTGCAAATTAATGACACTGGACCTTCAGCTTATGCCATTCACAAAATCAACTGGACATGGATTCAAGATCTCAACATCAGTTTAAAATGTGACACTTCTAGGAAAAGACAGGAGAGGAGTTTCTTGCCCTTGCCCTTGGTGATGACTGACTCATGGATATGATTTCAAAAGCACAGCCAACAAAAGAAAAAGGAGACAACTGAGACTATGTCTTCCCAAAGAGCTTCTTCACAGCAAATGAAACAATCTATAGAGCAAAACAGTTACCTATGGGGTGAACGAAAATATTCACAAACCATGTCTGATAAGAGGTGAATCCCTAATATATATAAAAACTCCGGCAACTCAATAGAAAACGTAAAAATACTTATTTAAAAGTGGAAAAAGGACTTGACTAGACATTTCCTCAAAGATATATAAATGGTCAAATAGATGTTTAAAATGTGTCCAACATCACTAATCATCAGGGAACTGACAATCAGCATCAGGAATCAGGGATTCAAGCTTCCCATTGAATATTCCTTTTTTATGAACCTGTTTTATTTTATTCATATTTAACATGATTATACACATCTATGTGCCTAGCACAATCTTCACATTACATTAAAAATACAATACAGTACAATAACATTCAACATTAGGTACTTCATATTTATATATTTTTTTCCTTTACAAATAATGCTGTAAACTGCTAAAGTCAAGCACACTGAGGCATAAATTTCTAAAGAGTCTTGAGTTAGCTGAGCTTATCAAACACCTTTTTTAAAAGAAGGACAGCTAGGTGCAATAATTATGTAAAAATTAGACCATTTACTTAAATACTATTTTAAGATAGAGAAAAGGGAAATTGCATGGAAATGGAAGGAGACCCTCATTGTTATACAAAATTACATATAAGAGGTTGTGAGGGGAATGGGAAAAAAAAAAGAGAGAAATGAATTACAGTAGATGGGGTAGAGAGAGAAGATGGGAGGGGAGGGGAGGGGGGATAGTAGAGGATAGGAAAGGTAGCAGAATACAATAGTTACTAATATGGCATTATGTAAAAATGTGGATGTGTAACTGATGTGATTCTGCAATCTGTATTTGGGGTAAAAATGGGAGCTCATAACCCACTTGAATCTAATGTATGAAATATGATATGTCAAGAGCTTTGTAATGTTTTGAACAACCAATAAAAAAGAAAAAAAAAACAGATATGCCTAAAGAACTGCTAGCCAGATTACCCATTATCTCCAGTATAAACAATGTCAAAATCTGCCAGGTGCTTTGGGGAAAGCATGTAGAGTGTACTCTGTGTAATGAAGTGTGTTTATACACTAGAGTTGCCTGCCTTGTCAAAACAAAGGTTTCTAATTTTAAAGGCTACAAAATTCAAAATTACCAAAGAAAACAAAGCAAGCCAATTAGGATTCATTCCATTTTGATGAAAATGCAGAAAAGAGACTCAGCTTAAAATATATCACATTTTTTTCCTAAATACAGTTGTCAAATTTTATTCACAGCTTTCATCACAGTCCAATCAGATGGTGAATGTTTTTTTTTTCTGTTTAATAGTAATTTACAGAAAATTAAGTTCTTCTATATCCAGTGTACTGCATCTCATGTGGCTTTCAGCCAGCTGTTTCTTAGCTGTGCAGAAGGGAGCTCAGCAACAGTAACACTGACTGTCAATGAAATTCCTAATGATACCCCTCTGAGACTATCACACTCACCTCTGCAACTATGAAATTAGTGTTAAGTAACATATCATCTTCTCTGACTTAAAAACAGGTGCCTTTTAATTAGTCCTACCAGTTTGCATGGTAGCTATGAGTTACTAAAATGTTTAACCATAATTTATTAACAGAGTCCTGTGTTAAAGTATTTTTAATTGAAAATTTATCTTTATTTCATCATGCATTGTGTGTTCTTGGTATCCTTGACAAAGATCAGTTGAATGTACATGCATGGGCTTATTTTGGGGCTCTCTATTCTGTTCCATTGGTTTGTATGTCTGCCTTAATGATAGTAATCAAAAAATGATAGTTTTGATTACTGAAGCTTATGTGATACATTTGTTCTTCTTTCTCAAAATGATCTTAGCTCTTCAGGATCCTTGGTGCTCAACATCACTAATCCTCAGAGGAATGAGATATTGCAATTAAATTTCATCTCATTTCTATGAAGATGGCTACTATATAAAAGACAAGCAAGTATTGGTGAGGATGTGAAGAAATTGGAACCCATGAACATGATTGTGGCAATGCAAACTGTTTTATCTATTAAAGAAAGCAGTATGGATATTCCTCAAAAAATTATAGATAGAACTACTGTATGATCCATCTATCCCACTTCTAGATATTTATCAAAAATAACTGAAATCAGAGATTCACAGCCTCTGGGACAGATTCTCCTTTGATAACAAAACAATAAACCTTTCTTTTTCTCAAAACTGTGTCCTCATTATTGGATTAGCATCTGGGACAACTTTGGAGCTTTCAGCAACAAAGTGGCACCACAGGTGGAACCAGAGAGCAGTCCCCATTCCAACTTTCTTGTACAGGTCTGGCTCTCTGAGGAACCCCACTTCCATTCTGAGGATGCACGATGGCTGGCAAACTTTTTGAGAGCCAGAGGCAAGAGAGTTAGGAGATGGGTGAATTTCCCTCAGATCAAACTGGAGGACTTATTCCTGTGAGTAAAGGGAGAAACTGAGGGACCATCCTAGCAGGTGCTGATTTTTTTTTTTTTTTTTTTGCTTCAGAGAACTCCTGCCTTTCTCTCTGAATGGTACAGTGTTGAGAGCCACAGCCGAAGGGGCCCCAGCAAACTTTCAGGCTGCCAGCTGATGATTGGCTCACAGCGGCCCCAGCAACTTCTAACTGATTGGCTCCTCTGCGGTGATGCTCATTGGGCTGTTTCCCCGCCCTTTCAGACTAGGGAGCTGCTCATTGGGGGACTTTTTTTGGCTCCGCCCACGTGACCCAGCCAATCGGCCTCAAGAGAGGGGGAGTGGGGGAGGTTGAGAGGCTTTTGGGAAGCCGGTGGTGGCAGTTGGGCTCTGAAGGTTTTTCCTGAGGAGCTGTTTTGTTTGGCATGTGTGGTTCTAAAAATAAAGTTTGTTTCTTTTGACAAGTGGCTCCTGAATTGTGCCCAGCCAGACTGCGGCAGTACAGGTTGCTCCACTTTGAGAAAAAGGAAACTGAACTCGTTAAAGTTGTGACACCATAGGCCATTTGGTAAATCCACTATGTGAAAACTGAGATCCTTGAGTCCTCACATCTGGTTCCTCTTCATGGGAACATTCAGTCCCTCTCTCTGGGGAAATCTGTGGTGCTACTCATGTAAGAGTCATGGTTAAGTGGGACTTGAGAACCTAGGGATGTTCACTCCTTTTTGATCTGTTCTAGGTTCTCATCTTTTTGTGAGCCTTGGGTTTGGGAATTCCCTCTTACATATGTGTTTCTGTTTTGTTTCTATTTATTACTGACCCATTTAAGACATGGCCAATACTGTGTCAATCCTATAAGCAGTCGTCTGGGGAAAATCTTGGCTGGTCAATTTGAAGCTTCCCATTTTTGGCCATAGTTTTGGGGCTTCTCTCTGGTTGTCTCTCTCTGTGTTTCTATTTTGTATAATCTTGCAGTTGGAGTTGGTCTCTCAGAGGTAAAGTGAGTTGAAGAAAGGGTTACATATAAGTCTGTGTAAGATAATGTTTTACTGTAATGATCTGGCTTTTGAATAGTTCTCTGGCTTATTGTACAACTTGCAGTTGGAGCTGGTCTGTCAAAGGTAAAATAAGTGGAAGAAATTTGTATGTGCAGGTCTGTCTGTTTTACAGGTTCCTGTCTATCAGCCCTGGTTTCAGGGATCCTCTCTCATCTATGTTTTTTGCATCTCTTACTGGCCTCTCCTCTTACTCCACATTAGGCTGGCTCCAAAATAGACTAGACTGGAGTTCATCTAGGGTTGTGCTCAGAAGGTCAAATTTTGTTGTGAAGATTACTATGACATCAAAATAAACAAGGAATATATTACTAAGTAAAGTTTTGAAATGATAAAAAATCATTTTTCTTGGTCCATAGCTATTGCACAAGTTGAATTTTTTTGCTCTGTTAATTTCATTTTGTATTTTCATTGTAAATTTTATAACTGCTGCCCATTAGTGCTTTGCAGAGGTACTCCTTCCAATAAAACAAGTTGAGTTAATTCAAGATAATAAGCCATATATAACTGAGGGACCATCCCAGCAGGTGCTGAAGCTTTTTTTGCTGACTTCCAGTACTAGTACTAACCACATTTAAATGAAAAGGGTAACTCTAAAATTACAGATATTGAGGTTATACCCCATTTAAGACTGGTTAAACTGGCCTGCTGGGTATTTAAAACCATAACTGTAGAGACCAAAGTCAAGGAAGTAAAAGGGCCAAGGAAATAGCAGCCATCATATGGACCTTTGCCCTTTATGCGCAGCCAAGACCCAGAAAATGACAGGACTCTTCAATGGGCCCTGCAACTCTGCTGAGTTGCCTGATATGATGAGCAGGGATATTCAGATGACCCTAGAGAACAGGAAGCCAACCAGTGCACATTGTGCAAAGAGTAGGGTCATTGGAGATGGAAACGTCCCTGATGTTTCCAAGAGAAATCACATATGATTATCAGAACTCTGACCCATCCTGGTGGGTGGCATCACTAGTAGAGGTAAGCTAAAGAAGCCAAGAGGTTTTGCACACATACCCAAGTGATTTCTGAGGAATTTCAGTTGAGTCTTAAGAATAGATAGGAACAAGTTCAGTTTTGACCAACTTGGTCTTGAACACATTATAGCCTAAGCACAGTCCTAGATGGGCATTTAAAATGAAAAACAATGTTGTATTTTTAAATGAAACCTAAGATATACACTTGTGTCAGCCCTACCAAAAGTAAGTAAAGCTTGAGGCTATAAAGGAAGGGTTATTGGGTGGAAGTGACTAATAATAATAATCACAAAGGACTCACTTGCAAGTTTGTCCTGAGTTAATTTGAACCTCATCTCATAGACTTACAGATCCTCCAGACTTCTTACATTGATAAACTCAATCTGTTTTTCACTTACATGGATATGAATTACTGTCTTCATAATGTTCAGAAACTGGCTTAAATACTAATTGCTTTTGTGCTGACTGTTTACAAAAAAAAGTAATGCTTTGCTGTCTTGTTTATTGTTGTCTTAGCATGATCTCTGCTCTATATATGTCTGTCACCTGCCATCTGCCACTGTGGACCTCTGGACTGCTCTGATGCTGAATACCCTTAACTTTCCATGCACCACCTCCTCACTATAGAAAACAAGGACTTTATGCTACTTTTCCCACCACCCCCCTCTTTCAGCAGAAAGCAGCTTGGAGATGTCATTACCTATTTATCCATAGAAATGAAATGTAGAAATTGACATGGTCTGCTTTATGCTTTGAATATAGTCCTTGCAGCTCTGTCATTGCAACTTACTTCTTAAATGAGTAATTTTTTTTTCTCTTTCTCTCTCCCTGCTCCTCCTTAATCTCTCCCCTTCCCTATTCTCCAGAAACAGGATTACCTTTCTTCCCCCTCTTAGGCAGACTTATCTGTCCTTGAGAACACACCCACCATAGGAAGAAAGTAATCTAGACTTTGGGGATGATACCAGAAGATCTCAGAAAATGAATTTCTCTCAAATCAACAAGTGAGTTACAACTCCAACAGGGAAGATATGAAATATAGCCTTTGAATCACCTCTTTGAAAGCCTCCTGTTTCTGATGAGGAGCAGAATCACAACCTCTGGGAGAGGAATCTCCAGTGTTTCTCCTTTGTTAGCAAAGCAATAAGCCTTCATTTTCCTTTTTCTCAAAAATAAATAAATAAATGTAAGAAAATAATAATTGAAATCAAGATCTCAATGAGACACTTGCACTCCTTTGTGTGTTGCAGCATTATTTGCAACAATCAAGATGTGGAAACAACCTAATGTAAGTCAATGGATAAATGATAAAGAAAATATGGTATATATAGAAATACAATATTATTCAGCCTTTTAAAAAAAGATGACCCTGTCATGTGTAACAATGTGAATGAACCTTGTGAGCATCGTGCTGTGTGAAATAAACCAGTCCTCAAAGAACAAATACTGCATGATTCTACTTAGATGAAGTATTGAAACTAGTTAAACTCATATCAGAATAGAATAGTGGTTGCCAGGGACTAAGGGGAGGATGATATAGGGAGACATTGGTCCAGGACTATCAAGTTTCAGTTAGACAGGATAAAAAATTTGAGAGGTCTGTTGTACAATATTTTGCCCCTAGCTACGAATATTAAATTGTGGGGATATCTATATATTTTAATAAATATCTTAAATGTTCTCACCACTATTTAAAACTATTCTTGTCCTTGCAAAGGGTAAACCTGATTTAAATAAAGGACAATGAAAGGATAAATGTTGTGTCAGAAAATCTCCAAATAGAAATGAAAAGGAATATGAATGTAAAACTGGAAGAAGGGGCACACCAAGAAGGAACTGAAGGATGTCTGTAGCCAGACACTAAGGTTCCTTTGAGGCAACACTAATCATCACAGTGGATGCTAGAAGTGACCTTTTTTTTAAAAAAAAAAAAAAAAAAAGTGCTGCTATTTTTTTTTTTTAACTTCAAAGCCCTTATAGCTATGAAGTACTCTCCTCAGAATGTATGTGTGGGGTGGAAGTTGGGGCATGAGGTTGTGGAGGAAGACAGGGGTTCCTTCTGGAGAAATCCATCACAATACCTTCACCTGGGACACAGCCAGTCTGAAGGTGGCAGGATAAAGACATGGAGGCAACTATTTAGGAGACAAATGCTCCCCAGGGCTCAGCCCACCCAACCCTCTTAGGCTTCAAAGAAAATGAAAACTCCCCAGCTTGAGCCTGTGTGTCACAGAAAGTCCCCTGTGTCGGGAAGTTTGTGCTCAGCTCCCCCTGCAGCCCCAGACACTGTGTCACCCAGAACACAGAAGTACTCAACCGAGTCGCTCCAATGGGCTGAGGGCTTCTTCAGGTGGAAGGAGGTTTCATTCTTCCTAAGTTCAGCCTGGAAACCATTGATGCCTGTCACCAGGGTGGCCCCTGACGCGTACTTCAGGAGGAGCTGGAGGCCTTGGCTGGGGCGTTGCTGGTACCAGAAGAGATAGGGTGATACAGAAGATGAGTAGCTGCACCTCAGCTGCAGAGGGGCTCCTTCAGAGACCAGGACGTGGCGGTCAGGCTGGGTCACTGACTGGGCTCCGCTTCCTCCTGCAACATTGATGCTGAGTAAGGAAAAGCAGCACAAACTTGGTTGTGAAGAAAAAGTGTCCCTTTTCAATTAGAATCAAAACATGGTCACTTTCGTGTGAGGGGAGAGAAAATGTCATATACTCACTCAGGGTAAAAACCATTGCAAGTACTGGCACAATCCCCAAGAGCATGGCTGGGTGGTGGAAAAGCTACAGGGATCTGCACAGGTGGGAAGGTAGTGTGGAGCCCTGAGCCTCTAGGGCATGGAGTGGAGAGGAGGGGCTGCACACGTCTCTTGGTTGGACAAATTTCAAAAACGTTTGGAAAAAGGCTTTCCTTTAAGCAGTCTGTATGCTCTCTGGCCCTTGTTCTAGTGATAGGTCCCTTATCTACAGACATCTGTGAGGAAATAACAGCCAGTGGCAGGGAGGAGGGGCTCAGTTGATGAAGAGGATGCTCAGTAAAAACAGAAGCCTCCCAGGTGCAACATCGCCCTCTGGAGGCCAGAAGCGGAACGAGGGATCTACAGCTCTGGTTGTTCCCTTTGGATGTCAGAAATGTGATGTGCCAAATTCAAGGGAATATGCGTGTCCCTTTCAGAATCTGTGATGATGTCACCTTCTGCAGTACATGATATTAATCTTAAAGTACATGAGAAGTGGGAGTTATGTAACAGGAGAAGATAACAATTTATCTAACAGAAAATAAGATTACAATCTAGACTCTGAAATACAGATGAGATACTCTATAATATCTTGCAAAGCCATTCATCAGAGTGGGTAAGAATCAGTGGCCTGAGGCTGAAGCAATTTTTCATATGACCCTGAGCTGCTAGAGGTAACCATCAGAGTGAGGAAAATAACGCATTTCTTTATTTGTTTTAAAGGGGAAAAAAATAAATTAAACAAGAAACTCATACTAAATCTCACATTAACTGTTCTATGCAAATTAATAAAAGCTATAATTTTATTTGTAAGACAGTGTGAAGACTCTCCTTGGTCTAATATTTGTTAAGATTATGAGAAAATTATTCAAGCACCACATATTTAAAAAAAGAAAATGAGAGTCCACTTCTTATTGGCAATGGCTGAAACAGAATGGTATATTTTGCACAATTATAGAAACATCACACTAAAAGTAAGATTGATGGAGACCCACCTATAGAGACACTTAAATAGAATGATAAGGGTTCGGAAGATATGTTGGAAATACCTGATTCTAGAAATAATTTTTTTTAATTTTTTTTTAAGGAAAGGTAGCAACCATACACGAACTCAAAAAGTCAGGAGGGAGTACAACCAGCGTACCAGAAATGAAGGGAACTTGTGGGAGGTACAGAGGACACAAGAGAGGTTGTCAGTGACTCTCACCTGAGCTAAGCATGCAGTGGTCCCACACAAGTGGGAAAAAGGCCCAAATATTTGAGAGCAGTCTGCTTTCTGTCTTAATAAAAAATAAAACTCTTCCCTGCCTAACTTACTTAAGCATAGAGACCATTGTAACCTAAAAGTGAAATATGAAATCAAATAAGGAGAGACTCATTGGTGAAAAGAGAATCTGATCAATAGGGATCCTTTTCCAAAGTCAGAAGAACTCCTTTCTGAACACTACACCTATTCATACCACTTCTCCCTTGGGTTCTAATTTGTGTCACCATCCTGCATCTAGTTTCTTAACATATGTAAGACCAAATCATATAGTCAGTTTGAAATTTTAAATGTTATTAGAATGTGCTTCTGATTAAAATTTTCTAAACATGTCTACTCATCTCTTAGCTATCCAAAGTTCTGATTGATGTAAAATTTAGAAATATAAAAAAAAATAGGAAATTAGAAACTCAGAGGATCCAGTGTTACAGCAACTCCCCACTAGTGAATTCAATCTGAGGCAAACTGAAAATTGAAAGATAACTAATAGTGGCAATGGAGAGCAGCAGTGTCAGGCATGCTCTGGCACAGTGGGGGAGGGAAAGCACTCCTCCAACAAGCTAACAGACATTCTGATCAACATATCAACAACAATTGAATTACAGTACAATTCATGCCCCAGAGCTCCCAAAAGGATCAGACCAAATCAAGATTACAGTTGAACAACATTCATGCTTGAACAGTCTCCATCTTAACCTGCTTTCCTCAACAAATTATGAGCAAAAAAATTTCAATTCAAACTCTCCTTTTAAGGAAATCAGCCTATGATAACATCCTATTTCATTTAATTCAGAAAACAATTCTGAAGTAAATATAATAATACAGCATATAATCATTTACCAATTAGTAACATAATAGATGTTTAAACCAGCCCTACCCAGGCTCTTTCCTCAGTGCATTGCTGTCAGAGGCATACAGAAAAGAAACTCAGTAAAGCTGAGCTGTGAATGCTGAAGAGAAAGTCCTTGACTCTCCAGTTGGAGAGAGAACCAGCCATCTTCATCAGATGTATTTGAGCCTCCCTAGCAGAGATGGTCAGAGCAGGGAAGCAACTGACTACTTGAAGGGACTCAGTGATTGTACTTCCCAAGTCAGCAGACTAGGAATTCCTACAGCTTACTTTTTTTCCCCCTGTCAGAAGTCACTCTTTTAGTCTGTATTTCTTTCTCCCCCTTTCTCCTTTTCACCCTGTACCTGTATTTTACCATATCCAAGACCAAACAACCACTTAGGCTCTCATTTTCACTGGATTGGTAAATGCTCATAATGACAACCAGGATGATCATAGAAGAGACATTGGGACTCAGATTGTAGAGCAACTAATGAATAGACCCTACCAGTCTGGAGAGTAGAGAAGGAAAAAAGAATACTTCTATTTGAAATTGATAGCCTGGTCTTTGGGATAAATACTATGGCTGACATGGGGTAGAGAAGTGATGCAGATAGGATGGGATGGAAAGTTCCATCTCCCCTAAACCCAAAAGTGGCTTCCACATACCTCTGCATAGCACACAAACAGGGACTCTCAGAGTGAGAGGAACGATTCAACATAGATTATTCTACAGACAAAGCAGATGAAGGAACTGGCCAGCTGACCTACCAGACTTACACTCTTATCCCCAGAAATAATAAAGCCATTTTAAAGTATAAGGTTATTAATGCCCATACCCCCAACTTTCTCTAGCAGAGGTGGCCAGGCAATGAGGGACTCTAATTCAGCATATCCACTCACTTAACAAGTTTGGCCAATTTGGGTGAAAGCTGAAAGCAGCAAAGGGTACAAGACTTATATATTAAAAACTATCTCACAGTTGGTGGTTTCTAAAATTGAAACACCAGATACAAAAGACTTTATTTTGAAAATTTCAGCAATTTGAACATCTGAATGACAACTAGTATTTAGTGTCTCTTTTTTATTTATTTATTTTATTTATATATGACAGCAGAATGCATTACAATTTTTATTGCACATATAGAGCACAATTTTTCACGTCTCTGGTTGTATACACAGTATATTCACAATAATTCATGTCTTCATACATGTACTTAGGATAATAATGATCATCACGTTCCACCATCATTTCTAACCCCATTCCCCCTCCCTTTCCCTCCAATCCCTCTGCCCTATCTAGAGTACGTCTATTCCTCCCATGCTCCCTCTCCCTATCCCACTATAAATCAGCCTACTTATATCAAAGAAAACATTTGGCGTTTGATTATTTGGGATTGGCTAACTTCACTTAGCATAATCTTCTCTATCTATTTATCTGCAAATGCCAGGATTTTATTCTCTTTATTCCTGAGTAATATTCCATTGTGTATATATGGCATTTTTATCTCTTTTTAAAGAATATTTTTAGTTGTAGATGTACTCAACATCTTTTATTTATTTATTTATTTTTATGTGGCACCGAGGATTGAACCCAGTGCCTCACATGTGCCAGGCAAGCACTCTGCCACTGAGCTACAACCCCAGTCCCTACTTTGTGTCTCTAATATACCACTCTCTCTGCTTCCTGATCACCATATGAGCTGCTTCCCTCTACCACAGTCTTCTGACATGCTGTTCTGCCTTACCTTGATCCTCAAGGAATGGACCCGGCCTTCTATGGACTAAGACCTCTGAAACTGTGAGCCCTCAAATAAACTTTCCCTCCTCTACAATTGTACATGTTGGGTTCATAAGTCACAGTGGTGAAAAAGCTGACTAAAACACTTAAAAAAGTCTAAGCCTTAGTTTTAAATAATAGTCCCGTATATTTATTTAGATCTTTTCTATTAACAAATGCTTTAAGTTAAATTTTTTCAACTCTTCAAGAATAATAAGACCAGCTATAGATACCCTATTAAATGAATGATGAAAGGAAAAAAGTAGAATACAGAAACTAGAAAGTCTTTAAGCAAATGAATGCCACCCATGTTCCAGCAAATTTCCATTTTAATAGCATATCTTGTTGGTGTTCAGCCTAAATTCTCTGTCCCAGGCTAGTGTAAACAATAACCAGATGCTATGAGTGTTGACTGCTCTTGGCTCGCTTATCCATAGAATTGTCACTGAGAGTCACCATTTCCCAATAGTATATACCTCTATTCCAAGAAAAACAACTGCCAATGACTTCAGTACTTTATTTTTGTGAACATTATGTCAGTAGTCTGGCCCCCTTACCTCAAGGTGGAAGGGACCAGAACTTCAGTACAATTCGTGTCCCAGAGCTCCCAAAAGGATCAGGCCAAATCAAGATTACAGTTGAACAACATTCATGCTTGAACAGTCTCCATCTTAACCTGCTTTCCTCAGCAAATTATGAGCAAAAAAATTTCAATTCAAACTCTCCTTTTAGGAACTCAACCTATGATAACATCCTATTTCATTTAATTCAGAAAAACAATTCTGAAATAAATATAATAATACAGCATAAAATCAAGTTACCAATTAGTAACATAATAGATGTTCAAGACAGCCCTACCCAGGCTCTGTCCTCAGTGCCATGCTGTCAGAGGCATGTAAAATGTGGAGCTAAGATTGAAGCATCTTGATTGTAGCACAACTTTCTTCCTGTTATGGTTTAGGTGTGTGAGGTGTCCTCCAAAAGCTCCTGTATTATTGCAGGAATATTCCGAGATTAAATATTAGATTATAAGAGTTATGACTGAAGCCAGAATTAGGCAGGCAGTCAGTATAGATAGGTAAATAGAGTCTAACTGAATCAAGGAGGCTAATTTGAGTGAGTCCAGGAGGCTGGAGACTGCTGCCTGGGGGATTTTAAATTCCTTCAGAGCACTTCCTCCACCCTTATCAAGATAATCTGCCCCTTATCTAAACTTTTGTTAAGGTAACATTAGGAAATGTCCCTCCCTACAGGAAGTTACCAGTTGTTAATTAATGTGTCTTGGGCTGCTCCTTCTGGCCCTTTCCCTGTCCATCTGCTTCTCACCAAGCATCAGATGGGCCTGTCTTTTGACTATTCCACTGAGCATCTCCAGGGCCTAGTCACATACACAGGAAGGAGAGAGAAAATGGTAAGAGAGCAGGAGAACAAAGGAAGCCGAAGAGAAAAAAAAAAAAAAAAGAAAGGCAGCACATTCTTACTTCTTGGGATTCCAGCTATGCCCCCCTTCTCCCTCCCGGAAGAAGTCTATATTACCCCTTTTTAAATAAACCCTGCTTTATATGCTTCCTTTGGCGTGCTTCTCTAATGTTCAAACTTCAACATGTGAGGGAGCAGAACTTGTCATTGATGACTGGCGGTATCATGACCTAACCATTCCATCCTACTTTGAAAGGATTACTGTACTGGGTGGTAACTCTGATCCACTGAAGCATGGCTAGAGAAGTTGAATAAGTAATTGGGGGTGTGTCCTTGGGCTTCTATCTTGTTCTCCTGGCTCCTCCCTTTCTCCCTATACCCTCCTTCCTTATAGCTATGAGCAGAGCAGCACTCTTTCACCTGCTCTTCCATCATGAGGTTCTGCCTCATATTGGGCCAAAGAGTAATGGGGTAATGGAGTTAGCTAATCATAAATGGATCCTCTGATACTGTGAGCCCAATAAACTTTTCCTCTGTTAAGTTGTTCTTGTTAGGTATTTTGGTCACAGTGGCAAAAAACAAAAACAAACAACTACAACAACAACAATAACAACAAAAAACCTGCCTAAAACACTGCTCCTCCTCACTACCTTCCAAATCATTCTTCCATATCTGAAACACCTGTTCAATTTGCAATTCTTCAGATGGATATTTCAAACCAAATTCTGATTGGGTTGCATCCATTTAGCCAATGACTATGTGAACAAAATTAAACAAAAATCTTTATTCCCCATTCCCAGGTTTCTCTGACTTGCTAGACAATGTTGCCAGTGACAGGACTAATAACTATAACTTCAGTCTTACTATAAGTACGATTTTCAATTTTTTTCTGTATTTCACCTTAATATCTATTACAAAGATTTAGTTTCATCAGATCACAAATATTTTTACTGGATCTGTTTTAAGCAGCAAACAAAATCCAGAGAGCCCAGGAGACAGAGGAGGGTGACATTCATATGATCTTCAGTGTTTCCAAATCTCCTCACCAACATTTGCTGAAACACTCAATACCTTGTCAAACTTTGACAACTGACTCATGCAGGACTTCACTCTTAAGAATGAAGCCTCTTGTGTCTGGGACTCTTTTAGGCCCTTTCTCAGGGATCCATTTCCACATATTAGGAGTCATTGTGTGCTCCCAGCCCCCGTGCTGTGGGGCTCTCCTTGACTATGACTGCTGCCTCCCACCTCCCTGCACCTCTCCCCAGTGCACAGGCATCAAGGCTCAGGCCAGAGATTATGAGTTACACTTGGCCTTTTCTCAGGAAGAGCAACATGCACTCTCATATCTGATCTCTGCAGCCACCTGAGCTTCTTGTTTCACCAGTCTTACCCTCTCACTCTAGTCCTTCCTCCTACCCACCCAATGTCCAGTAGTGAGGTTGCGGCTGAGAGTGGAGATGAGATGGGAGTTTATAAATAGAATAATTTGGGTTTATAAATTTTCCCAAAGTGAATTTTTTCATGACTCCTTCTCTTCCTTTGCCTTTTAGGATTACACTCCGAATCCAATGTTTATTACTCTTAATTCCCATCACATTTAGAGCACAAAAGACTCTCTGCTCTGTGGTGTTTGCTCTATCTCTGGCCTCCTGGGCCAGTAGGTTTCTGTGCAGCTGCAGGTGTCTGGGGAGCACTGTGTGCTCACTGCACAGAGGTAGGTGGCTGAATCACTGAGCTGGGAGCCTCTGATGTGCAGGAAAAGTTGCCGCTTGTCTGTATCAAGCTGCGCTGTGAATCTTCCTTCACCTTTTTCGCCATTGGAGAATATGGATATCAAAAACTTGGGACCTTTCCCAGGATATTGTCTGTACAAGAATAAATACTGAGAAAGACTGTTACTGTAAGTGCAGTTGAGAGAGGCCACTGATCCTTCTGGAACACTGAGGGCTGCAGGACTCTGCTCCACTGCCTTCTGTTGGCTGTGCACCCCTGTGCAAAAAAACAATGGTCCAGGAAGGGTGGTTGGGTAGTGGACACTGTACAAGGATTTAAATTACTCCTAGTTAGAAAGTAAAACCATTCATGTTTGTACCCATGGACCTACAGTAGTTAATAACTTCAAATATTGTCCTTCATGCTCCCACAGAAATGCCCAAACTTACAGCTCAGCTGAAGCCACAGGATCAGTAGTAAAACACTCAAGGATTTCATCATTCTTTTCTCCCCTGATTCACTGAGGAGTCAGATGTTAAACCCTAAAGTGAGAGGGAAAAAGTCTCATTTAGAAGTTTCTAATTCTTCTGTTTTAGAAAACATAAAAAGAAACTATTCTTCCAATTAGAAAATAGAGGTGTTTTTACCATCCCTGCAACACCAACAAGCCCTTCCCCCTCCCATCCCCCTACCCTTTTACCCCGCCCCAATACACACAGAGAAGCACCTGACAGCTTTCCTAAAGGTCCTTGAGAAGAAGACACTGCCATCTTGTGGACTCATGATAGTCACCCTTCTTAACTGTAAACTATTAACACTAAAATCCTGTCACCTGAGTTATATTAAACATTTAAGAAACATTTGTTCCAAGTCAGTTGGGGGGGCATGTATATGAGTATGTATTTTATGTCCAAAGACCATCTTTTCTGATTAAGAGCAATTATTTCAAATGCCTATTTTCCTGTGCTGAAAATTATTCATAACAGTTCTATTATAGTAATCTGTGTGAGGGTCTTGCAATTCAAGCAGCATTTCATATTATCCAATTCAAATTGAGGCATCCCCATACCACTCCCCCATTTCTAATTTTTAAAGTTACTTATAATTCACCAGAATTGTTTAAAAAAAAAGAATGGTTTAAAATCTGGTTTAATAAGCATGGTTTCAGCTCTCAGGCTGGGCAATGTTTTCTAACAAGGTCAGAAACTAGAAAGGCTTGGAAGATTTTATCCATTTAACATCAATGACACACATTCGTCCAAACAGTTCTCACTTGGGTTTATGCAGGAGGGGTGGGACTGCCTTCAACACCTAGGCTCTAAGTAAAACCCAACGTTGCCAGTTTGTTTGTCTAATTTCTCCTGAATGATATCTAGGGGTTGATCTTTGAAAGTTCTGGACCAGATCTCTCTCCCCCTTTTGCAGCTGCATCCAACTAACCACCCAGCCAGATCTATCAGAGGGTAACTAAGCCATAAGCCCAGCTGGGTCTACAGAGAGACAAGCACATACAGCTCACATTCCTCCCTTGTCCTGCAGCCTGCTTCATGTGGTTACTAAAGCTGGTGGCTAAAAGGCAGCAAGCAGCAGGCCCTTCTCTACTCAAGAGCCACGTAACCAGCATCCACCAACCATGGCCTGTCAGACCCTTCACATTACCACCAGCTGCATAGGAATCATAACAAGAGGGAAGAAGCCAGTATCAAGGTCTTTTTCTCCAAGAGTATGTTACACTTGATGAAAATAGCAATAGCACTGCTTAGTAAAGATGAAACCAAAGTAGGAATGATAGAAGCACAAGATGGCAATTACCTCAGCCTTGAAAGTGTTGAAAATGAAACATAAGGCCTAAAAATCAGATGTGGGCCCAAGGCACAGTCTTCTAAAAAATGCACCCCTTTTTAAAGATCTGTGTCAAATAATATAAAATGGGTTAATACGTCTAATGTGGTGGTAAATCCAAGGGTCACATCAGTGCTGGCAACATGACAGAATTCATCTAGCATCAATTTTATCCTGAAAAAGCCTCTGTGCTTAATGATGTTTAAAAGAAATGTGAAAATACTTTGGGTGCCTGAAGGACGGTGTTATGGCAATCAGTCAAAAAGGAAAACCACAGTTCTTTCCCTCATTTGTGTTAAGCAGTCTTTATTTTATACAGTAGTAAATTGTGTAGATATGTTTTGCGATCCACAAGATAGTGAAAAGCTATTTCCCCTCCACAGGCAATGCATAAATTAAGATAAATGTTACTAATTTGGGTTCCATTTGAAATATGTAAGTTGCACTAAGACATCTTGAGATATTATCACATGTACCAACATTAAATTATATAGGAATAAAAAAATGCTGGCTTTCTATTTATTTATGTAATTACCTTTACCATGTTCATGATTTCTGTATGGTTCCAAGCTACTTCCATGTACCATTTAATTTCAGCCTTGGAAGACTATCCTTAGAATTTCTTGTAAGCAAATAAAAACATCTCAAGTCTTGGGTATTTTGAAATATCTCAATTTCTCCCTTATTTTGAAAAATAGTTTTGTCAGATGTATAACCAATGGTTGACATTATTTTTTCTTTCAGCTATCTTCTTAGGTTGACTCTGGTTTACATGATAGTTCACATGACATTGACTGTCAATTTTGTTAAGAATCCCTGCATGCGAGTAGTCACTTCTCTCTTGTGACTTTCAAGATTTTCAATCTGTTCTTGTTTTCAACAGTTTGATTATAATATGTCTCGATGGGGATTTCTTTGCAATTATCCTCTCAGCACATGTTGAACTTATTGGATGTGTAAATTCATGTATTCCATCAAAATTGTGGAGTTTTTGTCTTTATTTCTTCATTTTTTCTTCCTTTCCCTTAACTTTCCTCTACCCATCTCAGATTCCTATTATACTTACGCCTATACAATATGGAAATTTCCCCACGTGTCTTAGGCTATTTTTTGCACTTTAATTTTTCTGTTCCTTAAATAATATAATTTCAATTGATCTATGTCTTAGTTTGAGGATTTTTCTTTTGTGCTCAAATATCCTATTAAGTCCCTCTATTGAATTTAATTTTGAAATAATTTCCTCTGCATAGCCATTTCTCTGCCCTAATATCTGGATTATCTGGAATACAGACAAGCCATTTGTATTAGTCCTTCAAGGATCCACTGGACAGATCAAAGTAGTTGAGCACTATTCTTTGAAAACAAGGCCCAGTGTGTTGCCAACAGTACCAGAAACCCACATTAGAAATGTATGTTGACATGTAAATGCTATCTTAGAGCCAGTGATGGGAAAACATGGAAAATGTAAGTTAAAACACCACCAAGTTTTCCCAACAGACTTCATTATTTTTTTCTTGATTGTTTTCTTGGTTGCTAGAAACTTTATATTGTGTTTGGCTGGAATAGACTACTTATTGTCTTAAAGTTTTCTGAATTGTGAGGCTATCCTTGTTGTGGGCCTTTTGCTATAGGGAGCAGAATTTTCTTGGAGATTATTCTGTGTACCCATTGTCATTTCCAGGTTCCTTGTTTCTGCAGGATCCAACTGGTTATATGAAGCCAAAGAAAACTCATAGAACTCACCAGTCTATCATTTTCAGATCCCAGGCTCCTAAGTGTGTCTCCCTTCTTCTCTCCTCATTTTTGAGTCTTCTTAGGCTTTATTTTTTTTAAATAATATCCAGGACTTTTAGCTGTATGCAACAGGAGAAGTAAAAGAAAGTATATCTACTGCAACTTTCTAAAAGTGGAGAGCATGATGCTTCTTTCTTTCTTTCATCTAAAACCTGGGGCCAATGTGATTGGTATATCCTCCTTCTAGCACTCTGGTTAAATGGTCTTAAAATAGGATTCTTGTTGAACCTGGACTCACCTGTCTGGTAAACATGATCCTAGATAAAACTGATAATTTATTTGAGTTTACTCCACTTGGGTTCCTGTACAGTATCCCAAGAGAGCCAGATAGTGACTCTTGTGGGTTTCTGTACATGTCTTGAAAATATATGTTGCTCTTTTCCTTCTAGACAACAGACTTGGGTGTGTATAGGAAATTACTGTTAAAAGAAAAAATAAAGCAAAGAGAGCACACTGATCTTGTTTTGGTAAAGAAAAATAAATTATCCTGTCATCTGGCAATGAAAAACCCTAGATCCTTGGAGATGGAGTGGGGCGGGAGATTAATATTGTCTGTGCTAAAGCAAGCACCACAACCCAGCACAGTAATGATATGATTTGCTGGAGTGAAGTAGCAGCTGCAGCTGGAAATCTGACCTGCTTGTCATTTGTCATTGCCTTCCATGAAAACTGAACACTCATGTAAAGTTGGCCTCTGCTAAGTTATTCTACTAATCAAGGGCAACTTCCCAGCCTGGAAGTGCATTCCCACACTGTACAATCAGTACAATTAGCAAATTTTCTTCATCTGACCAATACAAATACATGTTGCTCATAGTATCTGAGCAGTACTGATTAGTCCATGAATGCCTACAGAGGTTGCAGATATTCAGTTACACTGCTCCTTTAGTTTAACGAAGGTGATGCAATATCAATCTAAATACAGTTTAGCTATAAATCCCCAATAGGGTTAACCCGTCCCTTTAATATTTATACTTATGATTGAGGGAAATGGGTCATAAAAAATCTTTCTATTGGGAATAATGGTTGGGTTTTGGTCTCTTTTTTGATGATTAAACCAAAGATTGGCTCATCACTCCAAATTCCCATGTCTGGATCATAATGGATTATATATTATATCCTTGTTGTCTATATTCTGGGATTTATTCAAAGTTAGCTGAATCTGGAATCATAGGAGAACTGAGTGTGGTTAATACCACAGATGGTTTTTATCCTGATGCTTAGAATTCTGATCAAGTAGCTTTAATTAAATGCTATCTGAGACAAATTGAATATAATCTGACTCTGTGAGCACAAGTGGCCTGCACAAGAGAAAATTCTAGACCCTAACACAATATTGGAGCAAGAATGAACATTATTTTTTTTCAAAAATATTTTAATTTATTTTTTATTAGTTATAATCACTTATACATGACAGCAGAAAGATTTTCAGTTCATTGTATACAAATGGAGTACAAATTTTCATTTCAGTCCTTTCATTTCATTTTCATTTCACTCCTCAGTCCATTTCAGTATAGATTGAGGAGTGGGATAGTTGGGTCAAATGGTGGTTCGATTCCCAGTTTTCCAAGGAATCTCCATACTGCTTTCCATATTGACTGCAACAATCGGCATAGAAATACCTAAGTATAATGCAAAAAGAAAAGACAAGATAATAAATACAGAATGCATAAAATGAATCTTTCATAGAAGGTTATAGCTATTTATGTGTACCCAAAAATTAAAATGTTATTTGTTCTTAAGGTTTTTGTCGCGACCCCTCGCCGGCAAGGGAAAACACGACACAGGATTCTTCTTTCAGCAGTTTATTCAGGCCTTGATTCAAGTATCATCTTCTAGCGACCCGCCGCCGAGCGCCCAAGCACAGCCTAATAAAGCCTCCCGCATACCAATCTTAAGCTGCCACGTGGACCTTTCTCATAGGATGGGAAGGGATTGCGTGCCAATTCTCCATAAAAGGAGTTGTTTATCACAGGCCACAGTGGAAGCCGGTGCCATCTTCTAATGGCGGCAACGGTCTAATTAGAACGGCTCACCACAGGTTTTTCTCTTTCCTTTTTAAAATAATATTATTGAGCAGGTGCCATTCATTGAAAAGCATCCCTTGTCCAAGAAAAAATTAGAAAATTTCTTTTTATCCTTTCCAATGCAGGAGTCTGTTAATTGAGCTTCTAATTAAGGATCTAGTTTTGTCACTGTAGTGCAACATATTGATGTTATGTATGAGCATTGATCCATTAAATTTTCTTTGTTTTATAATAGAATTTACATTAAATTTCACCAGAAAGAAGGAATTATCATATCCTATGCATAAAGTACAGGAGAAGGAAAAAAAACAAGAAAGTCATTATAGTCAGTTCAAATATTTGTATGGTATTAGGCCAATGTGAAATACAGGTTGATCCAGGTATAATCATGGTGAAATAATACAATTAATATATCAAGAGAGTGAAAGTTAAGGTGTAATACATTCTTAAGTTTTCTTGTTAGTTTTTCTTAAATTACCTTAATTCTATCATCCCATCTAAGTCTAGAAATAATTACCATTAGTTGAAAATTTATTTTCTAATAACAATTTGATGATTGAATTAAAGTCATATGATTTAATTCATGAAGTTCTTACAACCAAGTTGTCAGCTGTATATTATTACAAATGACGAACTCTAGGTGCTCTAAGTCTAAGAAACTCTGTCCATGGCTACATCATTTAGTAAGTGACAGATTTAAAACTTCGATGCCTATGACTTTTCATCACTATATGAAACTTGCCAGTCACTAAAGTAACTAAAGCAAATGTGTGTGTTGGAACACAAATCTCACAGGACATTTCTGCAAAGGAAATTGGACACTAAAAACAAAGCAAGAGCCAAGCCTCATGGGGAAGCTCTATTGTGTTTGCTTGCGTCTCTTGTTCATTACTCTTTATATCTACAAAACCACCAGTCACTTATTCTTGTTTAATAAATAATTATCTAATGAATAAATTCCATGTGTGTCAGTCCTTCAAGACCTAATTATAATTTCTTTTTAAAAATTAATTATTTTTAGTCAAATTTGTTATACATAGTAGCAGAATGCATTGCAATCCATATTACACACATGGAAAATAATTTTTCATATCTCTAGACATACACAAAGTATAGTCACACCTTTCGTGTCTTTATACATGTACTTAGGGTAATAATTTCTATCTCATTCCACCATCTTTTCTACCTCCATGTCCCCCTCCCTTGCCATCCTTCCCCTTTGCCCTATCTGGAGTTCATCTAATCTTCCCATGCTCCACCCCCCAACCCAATTATGAATCAGAGAAGACATTCAGCATTTGATTTTTTGGGATTGGCTAACTTCAGTTTGCGTTATATTCTCCAACTCCATCCATTTACCTGCAAATACCATGATTTTATTCTCTTTTAATGCTGAGTAATATTTCACTGTGTATATATACCACAGTTTCTTTGTTCATTCATCTACTGAAGGGCATCGAGGTTGATTCCATAGTTTAGCTACTGTGAATTGTGCTGCTATAAACATTGATGTGGCTGTGTCCTTGTAGTATGCTGTTTTTAAGTCCTTTGGGTATAGACTGAGGAGTGGGATAGCTGGGTCAAATGTTGGTTCCATTCCCAGTTTTCCAAGGAATCTCCACACTGCTTTCCATATTGGCAGCACCAATTTTCAGTCCCACCAGCAATGTATGAGTGTGCCTTTTCACCCACATCCTCATCAACAGTTATTGTTGTTTGTATTCTTAATAGTTGCCATTCTGACTGGATGAGATGATATCTTAGAGTAGTTTTGATTTGCATTTTCCTAATGGCTAGAGATGTTGAATGTTTTTTCATGTATTTGTTTATTGATTATATATCATCTTCTGAGAAGTGTCTGTTCAGTTATTTGGCCCATTTATTGACTGGCTTATTATTATTATTATTTTGGTGTTTTTGCTGTGAGTTCTAGAGATTGGTGCTCTATCTGATTTGCGTGTGGTAAAAATTTCTCCCAAAATATATGCTCTTTATTCACCTCACTGATTGTTTCTTTTGATGAGAAGAAGCTTTTTAGTTTGAATCTATCCCTTTTATTGATTTTTTATTTTAATGCTTGTGCTATAGGAATCTTATTAAGTAAATTGGGACCTAATCCAATATGATGGAGATTTGGGCCTACTTTCTCTTCTATTAGTCACAGGGTCTCTGTTCTAATTCCTAGGTCCTTGATCCACTTTAAGTTGAGTTTTGTGCATGGTGAGATATAGGTGTTTAATCTCATTTTGTTGCATATGGATTTCCAGTTTTCCTAGCATCATTTGTTGAAGATGCTATCTTTTCTCCAATGTATTTTTTGGCACCTTTGTCTAATATAAGACAACTATAATTATGTGGGCTAGTCTCTGTGTCCTCTATTCTGTCCCATTGGTCTACCAGTCTATTTTGGTGCCAATACCATGCTGGTTTTGATACTATTGCTCTGTAGTATAGTTTAAGGTCTGGTATAGTGATGCCACCTGCTTCACTCTTCTTCCTAAGGATTGCTTTAGCTATTCTGGGTCTCTTATTTTTCCAGATGAATTTCATGACTGCTTTTTCTATTTCTGTGAAGAATATCAATGGGATTTTTATTGGAATTGCATTAACTCTCTATAGTGCTTTTGATAGTATGGTCATTTTGACAATATTAATTTTGCTATCCAAAAACAAAGTAAATCTTTCTATATTCTAAGATCTTCTTTAATTTCTTTATTTAGCATTCTGTAGTTTTCATTGTAGAGGTCTTTCATCTCTTTCATTAAGTTGATATCCAAGTTTTTTTTTTTCAAGGCTATTGTAAATAGAGTGGTTTTCCTATGTTCCTTTCAGAGGGTTTGTTGTTGATATAAAGAATTGCCTTTGATTTATGGCCATTGATTTTTATCCTACTACTTTGCTGAATTCATTTATTAGTTCAAGAAGTTTTCTCATGGATATTTTTGGGTTCAAGACCTAATTTTATAATTTATATTTCTTCATAGGCTTCCATTTATCTTTTTTTGCCACAATAATCTTCTGAGACTATTTTAATATTCATATGTTCTACATACCTTGTTCCATGTGCTTGGAATTCTAGCTTTTGGTGAAGATCTTATTCTACATTTATCTTGTTCCTGAATTTATAAGTTTACTGTGATGGTTTTATTCTGGGTAAAGCCAATCAATATTCTGTACTGCTTATTAGTAGAATTGAAGTTTCTGATGCAGTACATGGTACATATGAGGCTTTCATAGTCATTCTTTTTTTCTTATTTATTTGATAACGAATTAACCAAGAGTAGAATAACTTCTCCCTGAATACAACTTCTCAATTCCTTAATATTACAGAAGCTGTCATAATAGTTGTTATTATCAGATAATGCTTCCTAAGCACTGATATGGACCAGGTTTCCACATGTATTGCTTTATTTAATTCCAATTACAACTGAGAGTTTAAGAGTTTGTAATTTGGTTGATCAAGGTCCCAATGATAAACGCTTTCAAGTTCAAATTTGAACACAGACAATCTGGCTCCTAAATATTTACTCTTAGCTATTAACTTTATACTTCTCATTTTTGGTCCATAACCAATAATCACATGACAAATAATGGTGTCCCTTTTATGTGAACTGAAATGCTCCATGTATTGATGAATTTGTGAATAGATGACCTATTTCTCATGAAGTCACAGAGCAGACTCAGCAGCACAGCACTATTTGATTGAAAGAGGTTATGGAGGGATTGGGGTTATAGCTCAGTTGGTAGAGTACTTGGCTTGAATGCACAAGACTAATTCTAATCCCCAGCACCATGAAAACAAAAGTCTAAAAGAGGTTATGGATGAGTTCACAGAGGAAAAGTCCAGACTGGACACCCTTGTCAACCTCTAGAAAAGAAGAGAATGAGCTTTGAGGGGGGAAAAAATTCACAACACCATGAGAAACAGTGACATTGAATTTTGATTATCTGAGTGCTTTGATTTCTGTCAGATGAGACATAAGTAATTCATCCTTTATAGGCCCTCTCATTGCAATGCAGTGAGCATAATGAATAGTATTGAATTCCTATAGAATGACCCGAGACCAATGTCTTATTCCCCACTGTTTACTGGCTCCAATACAAGGAGCCCAGCTACCCAGAAAGTCAGGTATGTGCTAAGGCTATATTCCAATGGAGGTCTGGCTTCAAGGACTTTTCACAAGGATAGAGGCTTAGCCCAGTCTGTTTCAGAAAAAAGATCTCCAGAGGCAACCTGTTACATCTTCTTGGATACATAGTTAAGTAAGTAATTCAGACCCAGATTTTTAACTGGTTCATGTGTCTCTGCTCCCTTTCCTCTGCCTTCCAGATCCATTGTCAGACCCTGACTCAGAACCATGCTAGAAAGAAATTTGAAAAATTAGTTACAAATTTCTATTCTGATGTGGGGAGAAATAAACATGTCATTTTCCTTAACAATATTTTATATCCCTATGATGAGTAATCAACTATTCTTTTATTTAAGTTTTTCATCTTGCTTACTTTTTAATGTGCTAATCCTCAATTCCTCAGGTATTTCCAATTTTTCAGGAAGTAATCATTGTTTACAGTAGTGAGTGGTCTATTTCTTTGACATTTCTTTTATTTAAGAGAGAGAGAGAATTTTTTAATATTTATTTTTTAGTTCTCAGTGGACACAACATCTTTATTTTATTTTTTATATGGTGCTGAGGACCGAACCCAGCACCCCACGCATGCCAGGCAAGCGTGCTACCGCTTGAGCCACATCCTCAGCCCCTCTTTGACATCTCAAAAGGTTCTTCATCCTCTCCTTTCCAAATACCCTCAACACACACCGACACATACACACATACAGCACATCCTTTTGCAATATTCAAGGGTAATAAGGCAACTAATGCTTCTGATTCCTAAACCTTTCCACGAGGTTGGTGGCTTCTCCCATTAGGCCCAGGTTTCATTCCAAGGTCTGCTCTGGAAACTTTCATTTCTCCATATATTTCTTACCCTCAAAATTTTCATCGACATCACTACTATTATTTTTTCTATATTTTATGGGGATTATACCCCTTTCAGTTTCTTTCCTGTGTTTTAATTGGATGTCACAGTGATACAGGATAAATATGTATGTGTAGTCTTCCCCTGCCCCTGACAACTAGCCCACTGGAGGCCTTGTTAGAAAACCAGCTGATGTAGGTTGCCGCAGTCTGGCTGGGCACAATCAGGAGCCACTTGTCAAAAGAAACTAACTTTATTTTTAGAACCACACATGCCAAACAAAACAGCCTCTCAGGAAAAACCCTCAGAGCCTCAACTGCCACCACCGGCTTTCCACAAGCCTCTCTCTCCCCCACAAGCTTCTCCTGCTCTTGAGGCCGATTGGCTGGGTCACGTGGGCGGAGCCAAAAAAGTCCCCCAATGAGCAGCTCCGTGGTCTGAAAGGGCAGGGAAACAGCCCAATGAGCATCACCGCAGAGGAGCCAATCAGCTAGATGTTGCTGGGGCCGCTGTGAGCCAATCATCAGCCGGCAGCTGGAAGTTTGCTGGGGCCCCTTCGGCTGTGGCTCTCAACATCTCCCCCTCTCTGTTTAAACAAAAAGCATGTGGCTTAGGGACCGTGCCTGCCTTAGGTTGTCCAATAGTACATATGGTCCTTACCCGTTAGGTTGGTACCATTGCAATTGGATCTTCCCCGTCATTGACTACTGGTCCAATATACAGCCACACCTGTGGAGAGGTCTTTGTACCAGCGGGGGGGTGAGGTTCTTTGCCTCACCTCTGTTGGCCCCCA
>NW_025999900.1:36260103-36316475 GCF_001458135.2 Marmota marmota marmota
AACAAAACTGAAACTGAGTGAAACAAAATTGGAACAACACAAAATCATTATAATAGCCTCCTGAAATGTCCATCCGTCCTTTCTCCCTATCTGTTCCTCAGATGTGAGCGGTTTTTCTTCCATCTTACACATCTCCAGGGACAGGCAACTTAAAACAAAAGTGAAACAAAATAACAAAAGAAGAATCTTAAAATGGCTACCCATCCTCTCGCCCTGCCCTCAGGGGCGAGCAGTTCACTTACCCTCAGTCGCTCCCTGTGTGAGCCACCAAATGCCGCAGTCTGGCTGGGCACAATCAGGAGCCACTTGTCAAAAGAAACTAACTTTATTTTTAGAACCACACACGCCAAACAAAACAGCCTCTCAGGAAAAACCCTCAGAGCCTCAACTGCCACCACCGGCTTTCCACAAGCCTCTCTCTCCCCCACAAGCTTCTCCTGCTCTTGAGGCCGATTGGCTGGGTCACGTGGGCAGAGCCAAAAAAGTCCCCCAATGAGCAGCTCCGTGGTCTGAAAGGGCAGGGAAACAGCTCAATGAGCATCACCGCAGAGGAGCCAATCAGCTAGATGTTGCTGGGGCCGCTGTGAGCCAATCATCAGCCGGCAGCTGGAAGTTTGCTGGGGCCCCTTCGGCTGTGGCTCTCAACAGTAGGTGACTGCCCTGGACTACTCAGCACTTAGACATGCTTTAATGGTACTTCTGTTCCCTCCCTTTCTTTTAAACATCAGCCTGATTTACCAAAATGAGCCCCCTCCTGTATGGGATGAAATCTGCTTTCTCTTGCTCCATTGTTGTTGTATGTGAGTTTCTGTTTCTCCTCCTTTCTTCTCTTTCTTTCTTTCTCTATTAAGCATCCTGGTTTTTTTTTTCTCTCTGTTTCCTGGGTTTTTTCCTTCCTTCCTTTCTTTGTTTTGTACTCTTTCATTCTTATCACTTCTCCTTCTACACTCTGTTAGGGAGACTTTGTGCAGATCCCACTTTCCTGGGAATATTTGGATCTCTAAAAATATAAGACACAGATGTGTTTACCTGGGTGACCTAGAACAAGGTGTGGTGACTTCATAGATGGAAACTCAAGGGAGACAAGGTTCAGAGCAATGTAAGAATGCTGCTCAAATAGAAGCCACACTTTCAAGATCCCAGTCATCTTTGTGCCACCTTAACTGCCATTCATTAAAGACTTCACATTTACCACTGATAATGTAGAATTTATTTGCCCCAAATAAAATTATTTTCTAACTTTTGGGAAAAAAATGTTTGTGGGACTGGACTTTGTTTACATGGATGAGTACACAGATCATCTTCTTGTTTACATGGTTTTACCTTCAAATTACTTGAGCCTGCTTAAGGAAGTATCACTGCCAGCCTCCACTGTCACTTTTACTATTGAAGAGCTGAGTTGGGGGATGTCCATTCTTATTGTTCTGCTCTGAGAAACTGAGCAGCACACACCATTGATTGTGCTGAAACCAGAGTGAACCCCAGAGGCAGATGCTCAGCAGCCAGGACCCTGGGTGCTGCTCAGAGTTTGTGCTCAGCTCCCCCTGCAGTTTCTGCCACTGTGTCACTCAGAGCACAGTAGTACACAGCTGAGTCTGACTCTTGGACGGAGGCTTTCTCCAGGTGGAAGGAGGTGGTTTCTTTCTTGTATATGGCCTCAAAACCTTTCTCGCTTCCCATATCATTGGCCTTCATGGCTTTCAGTAGGAGCTGTGGACCTTCTCCAGGGTATTGAACATACCAGAACAGATTAGGGTACCCACTGGATGAATAAGTGCAGTTTATAGTCAGGAAAGACCCTTCTGATATGGTCACTTGACCTTCCGTCTGGGTCACTGATTCTCCATGGGTCCATCCTAAGGAAAAAAAAAAAAAAGAGAGAGAGAGAGAGATCTGTGTCACCTTGGTGATAAAACATTTAGATAAATTCATGGTTAAAGACTTGCTAACATAATAGAAGACAATTTACTCACCAAATATCAAGAGCATCACAGTCACCAAACCTGGAGAAGCATTCATCTTTAAAGTGTTGACTAAATAATGTTCTTGATTCTTAACATGAGTCATAGAGAAATAATGAACCTAGAGCTGCAATTCACACAGGAAGTGAGCTAGTGTTAAGAAACTGCGCCCCCTGGTGGGCAGGGACTGAACTGGGGAGAATGATTTCCTGAACTTCTTCAAGAAGTCAGAACTATGTCCTCATCGCTGACCTCATTTATAAACACATACCAGTCTTCAGGTGGCCCTTCTAAATCTAGGAGACATCATAATTTCTAAGGACTTTTTTGTTCTTACAACTCTACCTGACTTGTAAATGTTTTAGTTGAATATTCTAGAATGTCTCTGTAGCTGATAATATGCAGTTATCTTGGACATTTTAACGCAGGCCTTTATATTTATTGCATCTTTGTGGGTTTACCTACGATTCACTAAAATGTCATACATGTGTTTAGGGTTTGAATCATAGGAAGTAATAAGAATTCAAGTCATCATTCAGAGATTGTGTGTTTTTCAGCTCTGTACTCCACAGGTGGAACAGTGACTGGCATTTCCTAGGTGCACAATTAATTCATAGTAAGTGAAACAAAAATAATGAATAGGTGAGTTTTGGTTGAGGGGTTACTATACTGGAAAGACCATAGTTTATCTGTCTTAAAATTATATCGGTTTTTAGAGATATTATCTTTTCAATAAGAGCTTTTTGGAGTTGGAAGGGGGGACACTATTTAAACAATACTCAAAGATTCTAGAATTTCAAATCATTGAAAAACAAGAAGTATAACAGGAGAGCATGATAATTAAAGCAACTTGATCCATACAGAATGATCCAATATAAGTGTCTTATTCCCCACTGTTTCACTAGCTCCACAACAAGGTGCCCAGCTGTGCAAGTCAGGCAGGTGCTAAAGCTGCACTCCATACAGGTCTGGCCTCAAGGGCTTTTCACAAGGATGGAGGTTTAGCCCAGTCTGTGGCTCTTATTGTAAAGATAATATCTCTCTCCACAGATTTAGGAAAAGGATCTACTGAGTTCAGAGTCAACCTGGAATTTTTCAGGATAATATCTTTCAGATACATAGTTAAGTAAGTAATTCAGACTCAGATCTTTGAGTGGTTCATGTCTCTTCTCCCCTTCCTCTGCCTTCCAGATCCCAGTGTCAGACACTGACTCAGAACCATTCTAGAAAGAAATTCTGGAAAATTAGTTGCATATTTTAATTTTGATATATGGGGAGACAGCAAAATAAGTTGTGACGATGTTGAAATGTTATCAAAATAGTATAGCCCCAGAGTTCAGTTTCACAGAATTAAAACAGTTCTAGAGATATCAGCTTCAAAACAATGTGAATATAATTAACTGAACAGTGCACTCAAAATCATTAAGGTGGTCATTTTTTAAGTTGGTATGTACTAATTATGCATAATGGTGAGTTTCACTGTGGCATATTGATGCGTGCATATAACACAATTTGATTAATTTCACCCACCCGTACCTCTCCTTACTCTGCTCTCTTCCTTCCCCATATCTCCTTCACTACCTTATTGGCCTCACTTCTATTTTCATGGAGTCCTTTTTATTTTTCCCTCTTTTCCCACTAGGTTCCACATAACAAAAGAACATATAAAGTCCTTGATTTTTTGAGTTTGGCTTACTTTACTTACCATGATTCTCTCCAGTACCATCCATTTTACTGCAAATTATATAATATTATTTTTCTTTATGGTTGAATATAACTCCATTGTGTATATATGCCAGTTTTTCATTTATCCATTCATCTATTGATGGATACCTAAGGTGGTTCCATGACTTGGCTTTTTATGAATTATGCTGCAATAAACATGGGTATGCATGGATCTCTAAATATTCTGATTGTAATTCTTTTGGATAAGTACCAAAGAGTAGCATTGCAGGATAATAGAGTAGTTTTGTTTTCACTTTTTTAAGGAATCTCCATACTGTACTAATTTACATTTCTGCTAACAGTGTATAAGCCTTCCTTCTTTCCCACATCCTCACCACCATTCGTTGATATTTGTATACTTTGTGATTGCCATTCTTTTTGGAGTGAGAGAGATTATCAGTGTAGTTTTGATTTTCATTTCCCTGATGGCTAATACATGGAACACTTTTTCAAGTAACTGTACACCAAGTGTACTTTTTCTTTTGAAAAAGGTCTGTTTAGTTAATTTGCCCATTTGTTGAATGAGTTACTTGTTCTTTTAGGGTTGAGTTTTTTGAATTTTTTAAAAAAAATATTCTGAACATAAATTCTCTGTTGGAAGAGTAGCTGGCAAATATTTTTTTTCCTCTCATTTTGCAGGCTGCCTCTTCACACTGCTAATTGTTTTTTTTTTCTGTGCCAAAACTTTTTAAATTCATGTTATCCATTTAATAATTCTTGCTATCATTTCCTAAGGCTATAGGAACCCTATTCAGGACATCGTTGTTTGTGCCAATATATTATAGTGTTTCACCTGTGTTTTCTTGTATAAATTGCAAAGCTTTCTGCTCTTATACCTAGATTTTGATCCATTTTGAATTTAATTTTGTGCAGGTGAGAGATAGGGATATGATTTTATTCTTTAATATATGGATATTCAGTTATTCCAGAACCATTTAGTAAAGAGTCTGGGCTTTCTCCAACATATCATTTTTGCACCTTATCAAATATCAGATTACTGTAATTATGTGGTTTTCTGTGTCTTTTCTTTTATTTCATGGTTCACATGTCTTTTTATGTCAGTATAAAGTGGTCAAATTTATGTTATTTGTTTTCTACCACAATTTAAGATAATTTTTTTTAAAGAGGAAAGAGAGAGAGAGAGAGAGAGAGAGAGAGAGAGAGAGAGAGAATTTTTAATATTTATTGTTTTAGTTTTCTGCGGACATAACATCTTTATTTTATTTTATTTGTATGTGGTGCTGAGGATCGAACCTAGCGCCACACGCATGCCAGGCGAGTGTGCTACCGCTTGAACCACATCCCCATCCCCAAGATAATTTTTTAAAATTATAAAAGATACTTCCTTTTAAGTTTTCTACCCACAACTCTGCTTTCCAAATGCAAACATGGGAGTAAATTACAAGGCAAATTCACATATTGAACAATCACTACCATCTAATTTTACAGCATGAGAAAATGGGGTTAGAGGTAGGAGGAAATCAGAGAAAATGAAGATTTGGGACTATTGAACATTGATTGAGCACAGCAGGACTGGAGGAGTGCAAAATGTTCCACATGATGGATTAAATGTTTTTGGAGGAAAGATGAAGGGAAGGACAAGAGCAGAGAAAAGGGAGAACTCATTCTCTTGTCCCTTCACACTGTCTCTCCAAGAGTCAGCAATGACTGACCATTTTATGGGTAAGATTGATACAAGATTTGTGCAGGTCAGGTTTACCAGTAGTATAGAAGTTAGGTTCTTTCATCTCAGATGTGGTAACATGGCCACAGATGGGATAAGTTTCTGCTCAAAGCTGGTTACACAGAGGTACTCACTGGTCACTATTTTGAATAAATAAATATATAAGTAAATATCTTTTACAAAAATCAAGCTTCACTATTCTGTTATTCTTATTTATAATTTCTTAACTTAAAAATCTGTGTCTATATTCAAGACTGAGTGTTTTTATTGTTCTCTCTTTATAAGATGTTGGATTAAGGTTAGGCTAGCTCCATAAAATAAATTTAAATGTCTAGGTAGTATAAATACACTGCAAATGTTAAAGGTAAAAATTCTTAGCTATATAACCAATGTGATTTTTTCAAAATAGTCTTTTTTTATATTTAGAATACCAACAAAAATGAATACATAAAATAAAATTCAATTGAAAATGTGTACACACAGGGAAGAATATATAGGAATATATTTAAATAAATCTAATTTATGATAAAGATGAGAACCTTCAAATATAATTGAATAACACAAAATGTCCCTTACAAATTGAGAAAATAACTTTTTTCAAATTAAGAAATAATAATTCAATATTTCACAAGACATTCTATTAATGTAATTATAGCTTTCTGATTTTGAAACATTTTGTTTGTTTGTTTTCCTTTGTTTTAAAGGAGGTTGTTGAATGTGTAGAAAATGGAGCACGACTTTTAACATTTGTATTGGAAAAATAATTGTGCAAGTATTATCAAAAACTTCTCAAAAGGGTACTGCTGAGGAATGATTTCTTCTAATAGGTAATGCAATTTACTATGCAACTAATTTCTGAGATCACCACAGAATGAAACAAATAGATAAAGGGAACTAAATAAGTAATGTGGAAACATTATAGAGAAAGGAAAAATTTAATATATTAAAAAGATAGTGATTAGGGAAAAATGGTGCCTATTTATGTACAAACAATTAAGCCTATGTCTCTGTGGGTGAGATCCTCCACATTTCCTCATAAAAAGCCAGTAATTTTCCATCGCCTATGGATATGACAGTGGCAGGGAAACCTTCAGAATAGAAGTTAAGCTCTTGATGTTAGAGGTGTTAAGACAGAACGAACTCCGAGGACTAAGTATGTTACATAGTAGGAGCTTCTAGAAAGAAAATATGAGGGGCTAGGGTTGGGGCTCAGTGACAGAGCCTTTGTCTGACATGTGTGAGGCCCTGGGATCTATCCTCAATACCACACACACAAAAAAAAAAAAAAAAGAAAGAAAGAAAGGAAGGAAGGAAGGAAGGAAGGAAGGAAGGAAGGAAGGAAGGGAAAATGATATTAAATAAATGTGAGTACCATTATTTACTCTCAACAAATAAACTTAAACCAAAGTAACACATTAAATAGTATTTAAAAGGCATATAATTTTAAAAAGGAAATATAAAGAGAGATTCCAAGAACTTCTTTATTTAAAAAAGCAAGATATTATTCATTCAATAAATATTATTGGACATATTGATCTGAATATGTTACAATTCATACAGATTTTTACTAATATTTTTTCCGCCACATGATTCTGAACTTCCTTAGCCATTTCTTCAAACAAACATTGTTGTAGCTGCTCTCCCTTTCCAATCTTCTGTCAAAAATTATGTATCTAATTTCAATCCAAAGATTTGGCAATATGGCTGGCTTTGATAACTCTGATGTGGTCTATGAGCTTAGAGAGAGTTTCCTTAGGTACCAGAGTTTGGTCAGCAGGTTATCCAACCTTTGATTTGATTGGAGGTTTTCTCTCCAACCCCAGACATGAGCTGCCACAGACCTGGCCACTTCCTGTTTGAGTTGGCCATTCCCTACAGCAGGTGGCTGTCTCAGGCAGACCCTGGGTTTTTTGTGCACCTCCCTCCAACAGCCCTCCCACTGTGCCCTCTCTCAGTGCACAGAAATACACCGCTGAGTCCCCCAGCTGTGAGGCTAAGATGACAAGCTGGATGGATTTGCTTGCCTTCTGCAAATTCACTGAGTAGCAACCTTCTGTGCCATTTTCCTGACCATAAGAGTTCTGAAGGATGAGGAAGACCATCTCTCCACCACTGGGCTGCTTGTACCAGAGGAGACCATAATTTGTTTTACTAGTGTCATAGGAGCAGTGCAGGGTCACAGCCTCCTTCTCCTGCACCCAAATGGCTGGCTGGGCCTGAGTCACCTTCTGGGCAAAACTGGATCCTGAAGAAAAAAGGACAGAATCAGAAAGTTGAGGGACAAGTGGTGTGGAAAAAAAAAAAAGTGCAAATTTACACAATGCTAACCCTCCCTCCCAAAGTCCCTTTAAGGCTCCCCTGTCCCCCAGTCCCTAGGTCACAGAGGAGGCCCCTACACACAGGCATCATTTTTACCCAGCCACATTGATGCTATGAGCAGCTTCAGCAGCCTGGGCAGCACCATGTTTGCCTTCTTCCTTTAGAAGAAATTCTTCTTTGACTTCAGGGCTCTGCACTGGGAGGGGAGCCTGACAGGGTGAGGGAGGAACCACTGGGCTCCAAGCTGCTGCTGCCCCTGAACAGGAAACAGAGGCTTCCTGGTGCAGTGAGTTGGTGCATATCTTGTCAAACATCTCTGTGTCCTGGCTGATGATCTCTCCCACCCAGATTCCCTTCTTGATTTAACTCTTAATTTAACAAGCATTGAACCTGAAAGCAAACATGGGCATAAAGGTTCCAAAGCAAACATGATTCCACCAACTGTTGAGCTCACTTATCATACTGAGATGGCACTGGGAGGTGGCACTGGGTTAAAGTACTCTGTGTGATGGATTATGGAGACAGGTGAGAGGCCATAGTGATGGATACTCTCATCTGTGTTTGGAGCCTTTTATTCTAAGGTAAAAATCAATCATTTTATCAACAGAAGTCTCAGCTGTGTTTATTAATCACTGCAGCTCTCTTCACCTGCTTACTGGTATAATAACATTCTCCCTCACTTCTAGTGTCTGTCAAGTTGCCTATTTTGGACCAAGCAGCAGCAGCAGCAGCAATCAATCAATCAATCAATAAAATTAAAAAGTAATAAGCTCTCTTTGCTATGAATATTTGGAAGGAATCCCTCAGAGAGACAATCCTGTCATAAATATCTCTTTCTTTTCTCAATTTAGTTTTCCCTACCCAGCTGTTAATAAAGTCCAGATTAGGTACCAGAGTTTGGTCAGCAGGTTATCCAACCTTTGAATTCTTCTTTTTCCTTTTGCCATAACTGGGAACTCTGATGAACTACAGTAAGTTCCCATATTCTGTGTACCCCAATCTGCAAGAAACCTATACTAGTTACTTCAGACACCTCCCTAGGACTGCTGATCATAGCATCCGAAATTGTTGGAAAAGAAAAACAACCTTCTTTTTAATGTGCACATTAAAGATAAGGACATGTCCTAGAAATATTAGTGAACTACAGGATAAGCAACAAAGACCCATTGCTTGCCATACCCTGTATCTTGTTATAGTAGCCAGAATTATCCTCTTTCTCCCAAAATAGTTTTATCTTTGTCTGGGTTGGTGGAAGCATCTTCAGATATTGCACTGAAATCCCCATTAAATATGATGATACCACATCCATTGCAACTGTTCTGCTTTTTAAAAACATCCAACAATTTTTTTTTACCAGGAGGTTGACTAATTTATGAGATTATTGAGTTCTTCTTATAACATTTAAATCCATTGTAGTTTCCATTCAAGGGAAATTACATAATTGTAATTCTGTAATTCAAAAAGCATCCATATCCAAAAAAGATATTGACACTCTCATGCCAACTTTGTTAATTGTGTCTTATCTTACAAATTGAAAAAGGATAATTCTAGGCAGGTATTATGTATTGAAAATAGACATTGAATATTTTAAATATTTGATGGTTTTATGCTAATCTAAGAAATATTGTCATGAAGACAAAGTCCCACACTTTAGAAACTTGAAACATCATAGAAGCTGGAGGGTGGTGATGCTTGAACAGATGATCATGATGAATTAAACATGCCTTTCTGACCAAAGTCCTTATGCAAGGGTATAGCTCAATGGTGGAGCACTGCCTAGCATATGTGAAGCCCTGTGTTTCATTCCCAGTACCACAACAAAAAACAAGATTCAAGTGAAATTAATTACTGTATCAGACATGCTTGAGTCCCCGTGTCCTAACTAATGCATTGTCCACCTAAGTTCTCATGGACCTGCTTCCCCCAGCTGTCCCACACAAATTTGTATGTTTTCTTGCTGTGAAATGGTCACCAGTAGGCAGATGTAGCTCCCAAACCATACATATTCCATTGTTTTACAAATTTAGTTAGATACATAAACTCAGGATAGTCTATTCTTTTATCACCATGCCAACAGACTGCCCTTCCTAGCATTTGATTTAATCAGCCTATATGTCACTTAAACCCAATGACAGAGGATCTCAAAATAATGCAGACAAATAATGCCTCTGAAGATGTGGAACTGTCCTCATTAAGTTCTATTCACTACCAGTTGAGCAAATAAAGCACAAGGAATTGATCCTTGGTTGTATTTAACAAGTAGTATGACATTACTCATCCTTAAATGACAAGAATAAAAGGTAACATGCATTAAAGATCTTAACTAGATTCTGCAGAGACCGCCCTTTTTGTGTATATTTAAGGTGTACAGTGTGGTGTTTTGATATGAATACACATAGTGAAAATTGGCAGGTGATTGAGGAGATGTGGGAAGGAGCCTACAATTCCAGGTGTCCGCACGTCATCAGCATTCCTGTAGTAGTGCTTCTCCATATCCACATATGCTTCTGCAGGCAGTCCTCAGATGATGAACATTGATCCAGGATCCTTGAAACACACATGCCTTGGTACAGCCTATATATTGCCTCTGACACTGTCATAACAGAATTCTGTAGCTGACTGGATATCACCCAATGTGATATCTCCTGTGCAATCCTTCATTTTTTTATATTTTAAGTAGTATTTTCTCACCGTAATGGTAGAATGTTATACATTTCTTACTGATTCCACCCTGGTCTCATTACTAAAAAAATAACTTGATTAGGTATAGGCTTTACTTGAGGCAATAGTCACACTAGTGCTATAATTCCACTCTACAAAGCCATTATTAGTAAATATATATATATATATATATAAAATAAGTATAGTAAATATATAAAATTTTTACATACATGAGAAATAAAGATAAGGCAGCAATGAAAACTAAATGTGAAGAAATAAATTCAGCTTTCATTACAAATTAGAACTTTATCAAGAAAGAAAGACATATATAAATGGAAATACATTTATTTAAAATACATTTTGTTTTATTTTATAGTACAATAAGTTCTTTGTATGTTTAAAAAGAATGACTAAAACCTACTCATTTGGCAGAAATACATAATATGGTGTAATTAATTACAATTCTTATATTGTATATTAGATATCTGGACTTTTTTATCCTACATATTTACTTCTATGTATCTTTTGACCAAATATTAGGAACAAATTGTCTGGGTGCAGAATTATAAATTTCACATTTTTTTTATTTTACTTATTTTGTATTTGTCATGTAATGTTTTATAATCAGTCTAAAGCCCACAAACAATAAGGATTATGTTGGTCACAAGGGGTTATTTATAAGAGAGGAGTCTGAATAGCAAATATAGACTATCTTTAAAGCTTGGGTTTCAAGGTAAAACAGTTCTGATTCCCTTTAAGAATCCATTAAGCACAACTATAGGATTGCCGATGATGTGTGGATACCTGGAATTGGAGGTTCCTTCCCCCATGCCTTCCCTACACATCTCCTCAATCATCTGCCAATTTTCACTATGTGTATGCATATCAAAACACCACATTGTACACCTTAAATATACACAAAAATGAATATTAAAAAATAACTGAAGCAAAAATCAGCCAACAAAATATTCTAACTCTTTCTGGATCATCATGAACCTAATTTCTTATTATTTGATTTTAATGTCTATTTGATTGTTGCCACTTTCAAAAATAAATATAGCAAATGTTATACTGGGAAGTCTATGCAAATGAAGCAGCTCAGCCCAGTGGCAGGTTTGAGTACAGGCTGCAGGTGTCTGGGAAGCATCATGCATTCTGGCTGCACAGAAGTAGACAGCTGAGTCTCCAGGCTGGATGGCTGTGATGTTCAGGGAGAAGTGTTTGGCTTTCTTATCCAACACAACAATGAATCTTTGGACTTGATTTATCTCCTTATTTGAAATAATGTCTATAATATGCTGGGGACCTTTTCCAGCTTCTTGCTTATACCAAGGGAAGTAGGATGAAGTACTGTCTGAATAAGTACAGTTGATAATAGTGCTGTCTCCCTCCTGGACACTCAGGGTAGAAGGATGCTGCTCTACCTTCTCTCCTTGACTCACCCCTAGGCAGAAAGTAAAAGAAAAAAGAGTGTTAGTATGTCATTAAACCAGATATTTTTTTCTTCAGTGACTATGGAAAACCTGCATAAAGCCAGTTTTCTTTCCAGATATCTAAAGAACATCTACTAATATACTCTGCTTCCCCCAAATCCTCAACTCACAGTCCAGCTGCAGCCACAAGAACATGAATAAAGCAAAGAGAGATATCTTCATTGTTTTTCCCAATTAAGATCAATCCAGACTTGCAATCTACCCAGGAGCTACTTTTGTTATCAGGTTGCTCCTTTTTTCTCTAACAATTATAGTGGCTTCTCTTATTGTCAACCCAACCAATAAGAAAAAAAAAGCCCTGCTTCTCCCCTAAGCCTATTCATTCAGAATCCACTGAAATAAACGCCCATTGATTCTGCACCAGCTGGGGTAGACTGCCACCTTGTGGTCACATCCCTAACTACTGAACTCTCAGGCTAAATGGTCTTTTACCTTATCAAGGACTAAAAAAGATACATAGAAGTAGAAATAGGTCAAAGTACATCCTAGATTAGCGATTATATTTACAGTAAGTATATATGATCAAAGTTGATAGTTGTGAACACTATTTAGTCATTGTTAATAAATTGGAAACAGATGGTGTTGGTGTTAATAAGGATGACTCAACATGTTTGAAATCAAGGAAGCACCATGATTCACTCTCACAAACATGGAACACATAATACTTATTTTTTCAGTCAAATCTACCTTTAAGATTTGTTCATTACACAGAAATACTCTTCATGAAATGAAACCATAAGCCAAAAACCAGTGTCAAATAGACAGAACCACTGGATGGTTGAAATGCATGTTGTTTCAGACTCTGCTCCTCCAAGCCTGGTCTTGCCCATGACTCACCATTCCCAGAGAATGTGCAGTACCAAGGTCAAACCATGGCATCTTCCTCTTGTAAAGATGCTTGTAATAAAAAGTAAAGGTGGAATCTTAATGGTAAAATAACTGGGAGATGAGTTATTGAACATTAATACTCCAGAGAGTTTGACAAATAGACTGGGTTGAATTGCAATGAGAAATTTAAAATGCTTTAAGAAACATTTTCCTAATTCTCATGACTTTTATTCTGCAAAATCCTTAGAGAATGAGGAGATAGTCTCACAAAACATCACACTACAGATTCAAAATATGTAACCACATGTAAGTTTATTCTTCATGTGATTTTATTTTCTGCTGTCAACATGGATTATAGGAATGTGAATGCAATGACTATCTTATATCTTCCCTGGATTTTCCCGTGAACTATTTTCCCGCCAACCTTCCTAAAGTGTAGGGTTGCCTTGACCATTGATTTTTTTTTCTCCCAGTTTCCACTACTTTTTTTCTTTCCCTGAAACTTTGATAAAATACTTCAGCTGTTGTACATTTCCATGATTATCTTTCTCTACAAAAAAAAACCACACACTTTCTCATCTACTTTAGTTTTTTTTATATATATTTTTTGAAACTTCTATAAGACAAAATCCAGAGAAGTCTAACTACTGACTGCCTGTGTCTTCTACAGCGATAATAGAAATAGGAAACCAACCCTCAAAACTAACAATGAGCAAAGTTTTCTGGCAAATCAAAGTGACCTTATTTCTATAGTCACAGCCCCTTTCTTCTGATTTGTACTCACTGCCTTCCTTGAGTCACACAGAGTAAATCTAATTCTTCATTCACATTTTGTGCCATTAAAGATTTAAAGATACCTGTTATTATAAATCTCAAGTTGATAAGTGTGTGTGTGTGTGTGTGTGTGTGTGTAATGTTTCACACCTCTCCATTCTGTTTCTTCTATTGTCTACCAATTCTGAATAGGAGAGAATTTTTTTCCTTTTTTTGGTTCCAGGGATTGAACTCAGGGGAACTCAACAACTGAGTCACATCCCAGCCCTATTTTGTGTTTTATTTTTAGAGATGGGGTCTCTCTGAGTTTCTTAGGATCTTGCTAATTTGCTGAGGTTGGATTTGAACTCATGATCTTCCTGTCTCATCATTCTAAGGTGCTGGTATTACAGGCATGGACCACTGAGCCCAGCTAGAATTCTTAAATCATTTATTCATTGGACAAAATTCCCCTTTCTTGCAGACATATATTTTCCCTTGTAAGTTTGTAGTCCAGGAAATGATTTGTTTGTTTGTTTGTTTTGTTTTTGGCCACTTTTACATACTGTCAGTGTCAGGAGGACAATGTTGCCCTTAGTGTCTCAATTTCACTAACCGTTTTTGCTGACAATGCTTGAGTGATGCTGATGATGTTGGTATCCTTCCTTCAAGAGATGAATATACATTGAATATACATTGCCATGTTTAGGAAAGACCTTAGAGTTCATCTGGAAATTGATATGATCTCAATCCCACAGCAGCCAATGAGAAGAGGATTGATTTGCTGGTAGAATAACTGTGACTTAATCTGAGATTCCTTTCCTACCTAAAATTTCCAACATTTTCACAAACTGTGACTTTCTATTCTGGCAGTCAAAACTGCGTGGACCCAAACTCTGCCCGATCCAAACTGTAGAATCCAAACTGGCTGGGCTTCTGTGAAACAGTTTCTCACTACTCATCAATCTTGTTCTAGAGGAAGGAGGCAGGAAGATATACAGAGCAATTCAAAACAATGGGTTAGAGGAAGTCTGTTTTCTAGTTCTCCATGGCTCAGGATTCAAGCAGCAGCTGTTGCTTCTCAATGAGGTGGTTGAAAGAAGGAAATCACTAAAATCCAAAATCAGATAGTCAAAGTGTTTTAGAGACTCAGAAATTCATGTGCACTCAACAAAGAACAAGAAAGAGTATATTGGGTCCAAGGAAGTTTCATGATAAAATACTTCAGCAGAGGTACCAGTTCACCACAGAGGAGAGAGATACTACACAGGGAGAGAGAAATACAATGGACAAATTTGGCGTGGAAAAATCTGAGGCAAGAAAAGCAGGCTGAACTTAGTTGATTCAGAGCCTCACAGCTATCTGGGGTTGAAAAGTGCTCTGTTTATCAACAGCCAGGCAGTGAGCTAAAACAGGAGTCATATTGAGAAGATAACATGTAATCTTGCTGCAGGAGCTCAGGCGATTATAGTAAACATAGCCATACTGTCCTGGCAAGCATCTATCATGTAGCCTAGGGTGTACCTAACAGGTTGTGAGTAAAACAGGAACATAGAGAATTGTAGCCAAGAGTATTCAAGTTGGAAATATGGAGAAGAGTGTGGCTTGCTATCCCTTTGGATATGGAAACTCATTTGACAAGCTGAAGAGAGCCAGGAAACTGAACAGGTGGTTGTGAATACACTCAGGGTCTAATCCTGGGAAGACAGTTGTCTTTGCTAGTGGAGTGTGTAAGACCTGTGAAGAGTTGGTGCCCCTTCCAAATTCTTGGAAGATTCCTGAAATCCAGACTCTCAACAGGTATTGGCATCTGCCTGGCCCTAGGGGTGTGTTGAACTAATATCTCCAGAGTAGATACAACCCAACAAACTCCCTAAGACTTGATGAAAACTAAGCCCTAGGTGCTAGATATCCCCTCTTAGAAGTCTGCAGCAGTAATTCATTGTGTATATATACCACATTTTCTGTATCCATTCATCAAATAATAGGCATCTAGGTTGGTTCCACAGTTTGACCATTGTGAATTGTGCTGCTATAAACATTGATGGGAATGTGTCCCTATAGTATGCTGTTTTAAAGTCCTTTGGGTATAGACAGAGGAGAGGGATATAACTGGGTCAAATGGCGGTTCCATTTTCAGTTTTCCAAGGAATCTCCATACTGCTTTCCATATTGGTGGCACCAATTTGCAGGCCCACCAGCAATGTAAGAGTGTGCCTTTTTCCTCACCAACACTTGTTGTTTGTATTCTTAATAACTGCTATTCTGACTGGAGTGAGATGAAATCTTAGAGTAATTTTATTTGCATTTCTCTAATTGCTAGACATGTTGAACATTTTTTCATAAACTTGTTGATTGATTATATACAATCTTCTGAGAAGTGTCTGTTCTGTTCATTGGCCCATTTATTGGTTGTGTTATAAAAGTGAATAAAATCATGGTATTTGTAAGTAAATGGATGGAGTTGAAGAATATAATGCTGAGTGAAGTTAGCCAATCCCCCAAAAAACAAATGCCGAATGTTTTCTCTGATATAAGGAGTCTGATTCATAATGGAGTTGGGGGAGGGAGAATAAGAGGATTGGACAAACTCTAGACAGAGCAAAGGGGAGGGAGGGAAGAGAGGGGACATGGAGGTAAGAAAGATAATGGAATGAGATGGACATCATTACCCTACATATTTGAAGATATGAATGGTGTGATTTTACTTTGTGTACCACCAGAGACATGAAAAATTGTGCTCTCTGTGTAATATGAATTGAATTGCATTCTGCTGTCATATATAACAAATTAGAATAAAAAAAAGAAGTCAGCAGCAACTGCACCGTGGGAGTGCATTGAGCTGGTCTTTCTGAGAAACATCAGTACATCCCACTCCATCCTGCCGGGTTTCTGTTCTCGTGACTAAAAGGCTCAGGGGTCACTCTAGTTAAACTGGGCTAACTGGGCTGCACGAAATAACCACACAAGAGACACAAATACCTTTTTCTTTGGGGTTGCTGTGACGGCTCCTCTGACCTTAAGGGTCCTAAGAAAGAGAGAGAGAGAGAGAGCACGCGCTGACCCCTTTTATTGAGGAGAAGCTATTCAAATGAGGCAAGGGGTCAGGTTTCAGGGGGCTGAGTCTATCTTCATGATGTCCACTGTCAGCAGGTTGACTGACACCTGGGTAGGCCACACCCAAGGGCACAGTAAGAGGAGGGGACACACACAAGGCACTTCCATGGAAGATTCTATCTTAAACAGGGCAAGGGGTTATATTACAAAGGAACAGGTGAGCATAGCTTCACCCATGGGGCTGTAGCAAGACACACCCATTTCTGTGACTGAGTGCCTCAGCACCCAGCTGGGGAGTGTAACTCAGTCACCAGTAAGGTTGGCCTCCCACACCATCCTACCTTGTATTGGTGATAAGGGAATCTGAGAGTTATTTCAACCACCTTTTGTTTTAAGACACTCCACTGTCAGCTCAGTGAGCAATAAAAAAAAAAAAAAAAAAAAAAAAAAAAGGAAGAAATTAACAACCCCTAGCACTTACTCTCTCTAAGGGGTACATAGCTCAAGAAGAAATAAAAAGAAAACAGGGAGCTGGGATTGTGGCTCAGTTGTAGAGCCCTTGACTTACATGGGTGAGGTACTGGATTGAATCCTCAAAAACACATAAAAATAAATAAAGATATTGTGTCCATTCACAACTAAAAAATTAAAAAATAAAATAAACCAGTAGGGCATAGGCAGTGATCATCAATCTTCATCATAAGTTTTGACCACCTCTGTGAAGACTCCACTTTAATCCACTTTAAAGTTTTATTTAGAATCTTGTTTGTTTGTTTGCTTGGTGATGTTGCTGTGCTGATTGCTTCATGTATGTATATTTTATTTGTTTGTTATTATCATTTTTGCATTTTTATACAAAATTTTGCTTGTTTATTTTTGTTTTATTTTGCTTTGCTTTTGTTTGCTTGTTGTTTTTATTTCTTTTTCTCTCTTTCTTTCACTAACAGCCAAGTTCTCTTTTTCTTTCTCTTTCTCTTTGTTTTTTCTATATTTCTCCCTCATTGTATAGCCATTAGTTGCAACATCTCTTCTGTATTCACTCTGTTTTCAGTTTAAACACTCTGAATTTTCTTTTCTGTTTCTATCACATATCCTTTTATTTTAATGAACTGTATTTTCACATCTTTTAGACCTATTTAGTTTATATAACTCCTGCCTCCACCATTCATTACACTGAGTTATTACATAATTGATATAGTTGGCATTTAATATTTATTTTAATGCCAGATATACTACATGGCTATTTATTGTTTTTATTGTTGGCAATTGCTCACCCCACCATTACTATTATTGTGATAATTACTGCTATAGTTGTCAGAGTAGGCACTGGGTATTTATTTTAATGCTGCATATTGTTTGATGATGCTAGTGTTTGTTTCTCTCTTGTCTGTGAGGTTGGGAAACTACAGTGACACTACAAGTTCACAGTGTAGAAAATCAGCTGGTGAACTAAATCCAGTCAAGAGAGAGCTCACCATGATTCACAAACAAGTTAACCAAACTTGAATTTCAGTGACAATTTAATACAAGGAATGAAAGAGACAAAAACAAAAAACTAATGATTAGGCCCCAAGTAGAAATGGTCAGAAGTGTCCTCAGTCACACCTATGGACATTCACTCCTACACAAAAATATAATTAACCCAAAGGCTGTGGATAGCACTCCCATGAGGTCTGAATCTGTGTCACCCTGGGACACAATGGAAAGAGAAGGCTATTCTGTAAAAAGGCCCACATTTAAGAGTGAAACACAAATCCAGAATGACATATGCATAAAACCCCACACAGGAATACAAGAAATACATAAAACTAAGCAACACAAAACTTCTAAAGTTCATAATTCGAAAGCAACTGACCCCAGAGATAATAAAGTGGATGAAATATTAGATAAATAATTCAAAACAATTATTACAAAAATGATCAATTAATTCCAAGAGAATACAGAAAAATAACTGAATTAATTAATGAAGTCATTACAGGATAAGAATGAGAAATTCAATAAGAAGATATAAATATTGAAAAAGAACCAGATAGAAATCTTGCAAATGAAAGTCACACTATATTAAATAAAGTGTTCAGTTGAACATCTCTAATAGAGTAGACCACGCTGAAGACAGAATTTCAGATTTGGAAGTTAAAACAGCTGGCCTTGAACATGCAAACAGCTTTAAAGAAAATAAAACACATAATCATGACCACAGTATACAAAAACTCTGGGACAGCATTAAGTGACCAAATTTAAGAATCACTGGAATCAAAGAGAGTTTTCAGATACAGACTAATGACATAAATAAATCCCTGTGGGAAATAACAAAAATGTTTCCAAAGCTTGAGAATGAGAAGGACATTCCCATATAGGAGGCATTCAAAACCCCAAATAGACAAGATAAAAAAAAAGAACCTCTGTTGATACATTATAATTAAAATGCTTCTCATAAAGAAAAGGAATAGAATTTTAAAATCCTCAAAAGAAAACATCAGGTTGTACTAAGAGGAAAGTTCACCAGAATTACTCCTAATTTCTTGCACAAACTCTAAAATCCAGAACTTGTAGTGATGTGTTCCAAGTCCTGAAAAAAAATAACTGTCAATCAAGATTGCTATGTCCAGCAAAGTTATCCTTCAAAAACAAAAATAAATTTTAAAACTTTCCAAGATAAGCAAAATCTAAAATAATTTACAGCTATGATGCTGGTACTACAGAAAACACATTAAGAAATACTAAACATAGAAGAAATCAAAATCAAACACCAGAGCTAACAAATGAATAAATCTCATTTGAAGAGAAGCTAAGCAGTTGAAAAACAAGATCAAATTAAACAAATTAAAATGTCAGAAATGAGTAATTCACCTCTCTATAATAATCTTGAATGTAACTTATCTCAACTCTTCAGTGAAAAGACATAGTTTGGTAAAATGTATTCAGAAGAAAGAGTAACAATATGTTATTTGAAAGAGACTCATGATACATGCAAAAACAACCACAGGTTTAAAGTGAAAGGATGGAAATTGATATATCATGGAAATGGTTTCCCACCAAAAAACAGAAGTAGCTACTCTCATATCCAAAAAAGCAGACTTCAAGTCAAGATTAATCAAGAAAGACAGGGTCACTTCATACTGGTAAAGAAAACAACCCAACAAGAATATCTAATGAGGAGCTGGGGTTGTAACTCAGTGGCAGAGCACTTGCCTAGCATGTGTGAGCACTGGGTTCGGTCTTCTGCACCACATAAAAATAAATAAAATAAAGGTATTATGTCCATCTACAAATAATAATAATAATAAAAAAGAATACCTAATCATAGTAAATATTTATGCACCAATTTCTTTGGCCCAGAATAGACAAAGCAATTCTTAGTGCAAAAATTGATGCAGAAGTCATCATAATATCATACTTTAAATTATAATACAGAGCTATAGTAACAAAAACAGTATGTTATTGGCACTAGAACAGACATGTAGATCATAGTAGAGAATAGAAGACAAAGAGACACACCCACATAAATACAGTGATCACATACGAGACAAAGGTGCCATAAACATACATTGGAGAAAAAAAAATAGCCTTTTCAACAAATGGTGCTAGGAAAACTGGAAATACATATGTAACAAAATGAAATTAGACCCTTTTCTCTCACCCTGCACAAAACTCAACTCAAAGTGGATCTAGGACCTAGGCATTAGACCAGATACCCTGTAGATACAAAGAAAAAGGAGGCCTGAATCGCCATCATGTTGGGTTAGAAATCAACTTCCTCAATAAGGCTCCTAAAGCATAAGAAGTAAAATCAAGAATCAATAAATGGGGTAGTATCAAACTAAAAGTGTTCTTCACAGCCAAGGAAACAATCAAGAATGTGAAAAGAGAGCCTCAGAATGGGAGAAAAATCTTGACCACCTGTACCTCAGATAAGGCATTAATTTTCAGAATATACAAAGAGCTCAAAAAAACTCAACACCAGAAAGATAAATAACCTAATTAATAAATGGGCAAAGGAACTGAACAAACACTTTACAGAAGAAGAAATATGGATGGTTAAAAAAATGTTCAACATCTCTAGAAATTAGAAAAATGAAAATTAAAACTATACTGAGATTCCATTTTACTTCAGTTAGAATGGCAATTATCAAGAATACAAGTAAAAATAAATGTTGGTGGGACTGCAAATTGGTGTGACCACTCTGGAAAGCAGTATGGAGATTCCTTAGAAAACTTGGAATGAAACCACCATTCTGAAATTACTTTTTACAATATAACAGAGGAAGTGTATATTGATGACTGGATGTGTGAGACATGTAGTCATATGAGAGCGAGAGAAATGACCCTGCACCATGGAACTCCAAGAGCATTTCCACATTCACATATAATCTATTGTGTCTGAGATTACCCTAACCAATCTTTGGGCTTCTGCAGTAGCAGAGTCAGGATCCTCTGAATGGTTTCCATTACTCCTGTACAATATCAATAATGAATGATGGAATGGGTTTCCATTACTCCTGTACAAAATCAATAATGAATGATGGATTAGAGAGAGACTATATCCACAGAAAAATGGAATAAAATAAAACAGAATAAATGGACTTTACTAAAAAGTATAAAGATCATCACAGGCAGTGATACAGGAGTGTACTCCATGCCTGAGCCATGAGTAAACAGGATGCTTCCTTCTGATTATTTCTTTCATTTATCTGTAACATCATGTTGTTCTCATAAGAAACACACACAAACAATTGAATAAGTGGAAAACTTAGAAGAGATAGACATGGAATTTACATGTAAAGTGTGAAACATTTTCTCAAATATCCTATTGATTTCCAGCTTGAATCACTTTCTTTTACGTGTAGCTTTGGGGTTCAAGATTCTTAACCAGGGATGGATATAATATTGTAAAACTTTGTGCAAAATGAAAATTTGGGATATCTGTTTAAAAAGCAGAAAAAGAAGTGCTATGAAATAATATAATATACAAGTCTTTTTCAAAATATTATATTATTTATAAAACACAATAAGATTTATAGTTATATATAAGTAGCAACACAAGCTTAATTTAGTTTCACAAGTTTATACAAAAATAATATTTCCTTTATTCGTTGTAAAAATAATATTTCTTTGTGAATATGATATCTTGATTGACATAAAAATTTTCTGGCTTCTTCTAATGCCATTTAATTTATAATATTTCCAAAATTTTAATTTATAATATTTCCAAAATTTTCTTTTTAAAATTTTTTTGTATATTATTTTCACTTATACATGACAGTAGAATGTATTTTGACATATCACACATATATGGAATAAAACTTCTGAATTTTGTGGTTGTACATGATATGGAGTTACACTGGTCATGTATTCATATACAAACATAGGAAAGTTATAGCTGATGCATTCTACTATCTTTTCCTTTCCCATCCCTCTAACCTTTCCCCAGTTCCCCTTGTACAATCCAGTGAACTTTCACTCCACCCTTTACCACCCTGGACCGATTGTTAGTCAGCATCCACATATCAGAGAGAAAATTCAGCCATTCATTTTTGGGGATTGGCTTATTTCCACCCATTTTCTGGCAAATTCCATTCTTCTTTATGGCCGAATAATAGTCCATTGTGTATAAGTATCACATTTTCTTTATCCATTCATCTGTTTCTAGGTTGGTTTCATTGTTTAGCTATTGTGAATTGAGCTGCTATAAACACTGATGTGGTTGCATCACTGCAGTAAGCCGATTTTAAGTCTTTTTCAAAGGATTCTAACAACTTCTTAAAATGCTTTATTGAAATCCCCACGTGTACCTTTTCATCTTGTAAAAGTGTACGAACAATGCTGTTTGCCACCACAGAGCCCTGAGAGCTTCCAGTGTGCACTTGCACTTAGTATGGACAAAATAACTGCCAGTTCATAGGCTGCCCACTGTGCTCTTGAACCTGAGCTTGCATGCGTGCCCCTGTCCCAAGACTTTGTATTTTTCCTCTGCTCAGGCACATGCTCCAGGCTCTTATCAAAGACTTCACTTAAAAAACACAATTCAAAGACAAAATTATTAAGACTCTCAAGACAATGGTAGCACAGTGTTAAATCAGAAATCAACATATTTTGAGTCTCAAGTCCTATGAAACTGTAGAGGTCATATTCCAGGAAGCTGGTCTTGCTCCCAGCTTCACTGAAAGACCCACGTGTCCTTGTATTGACCTCAGGGTTTCACTGTTTCTTAGGTTATTCCTTATATTAACATAAAAGACCTTGGCAAAGTTGAAATTCCTTTTACATTGCAATTGATCCACATGCAGCTTAAACTTTTGATTTGGTTGTGAGAAGTTTTAGGATGTGGCTACAGCAAATAAAGGCTTTTGGGGGTATGCTGGAAGATTTCTGCTTCCTTTCCCAAACTTGAAATGATATAAGAATTTTGTGGGTAATAGATTTCTTCAAAAGAAGACCAATGGCTTTAATGTAACAAAAGGAAAAGTTTAATGATCTCTTCCTTAAAGAGTTCCATTTAGAAAAGAATAAGATGTATGTTTTTGTCATCTAACTTATAAAATATAAACTGTAGACATTTATCAACACATATCGCTTGCACTTTGGAGTTCTCTACCCTGGCTGACTCAGAGCAAAAGCTCTATAGTCAGATTGTTGAGTGAATCCCACCCCAGCTGCACAGAGGAGTGCACACAGTCACTTGCTCTGTAATCCTCAGTTCATTTGTGTGCAGAGTGACGAAGTATTGTCAGTACTTACATCATTTATGCATTTACCTAGAGAGGGAGTATGTCAAATCAATCCATTCCTTTTCTTGGAAAACTGGATAATCTGCAACTATATGGAATATTAAGTCATCTCTTTTCTGTTGGTTGACATAGTTTTTCAAGTATTTTTCAACACAGTAATTTAGAAGCCATGTATAAGGTCAGCCAGCGGATCTGTTTTTAACTGTACTCTGAGCCCTCACATACTTAACGGTTGCTCCTTATTATAAATTTTTTTCTGCAAAAGGTTTCTGGGAGAAAAAGGATCAAACAAGTGGGATGGCAGTGCTGAAAAGTCTCCTGTTAGCAGAGGTGACAGTGCTATGACATGAATCAGGATACCCATAGCTATGCAGAGGCTTCTGTGCAACTCCTCCCTGAGGCAGAGGCTAAGGCTGCAGGTGCAGCTGCAGTTTGCAGACAGGCTGCAGGTTCCCTGGGAGCACTGTGCCTCTGCTGCACAGAGGTAGGTGCCTGAGTCTTCCAGCTGGGAGGTGGAGATGTGCAGGGTGCTGTAGCGCTCCTGAAAATTCATTGTTGCCTTTAACCTTCCCTCCTGCTTTGTCCCTGAAGTCAGATAAAACAGACTGATGAAGCCGCCCCCAGGATTCTGTTGGAACCACTGCACTCTGTTCATGGTGGTGGAAAAATTGCACCTCAGAGTAGGGCTGGTTCCCTCCTGGAGCCTCAGGGCTGAAGGACTCTGCTCCACCTGCTGCCCTCTCACCCCTGCTTGGAAAGAGAAAAGCAAACACAGCTGGTGTCACTGGGGAATCCATGACCAGTTCACAAACCTGCAGAATATCCCAGGAAACACCCTGAGGATGGAGGACAGGGATGGGGCTTGGTGCCAGCTCTCCCTGCCCTCCCTCACACTGTCAGCCCTACAACACCTCCAGCCCCATCTGGGAGGAACCCGACTCACAGCAAAGCTGCACCCACAGAAGCCCCAGCAGAGCCCCCAGTCCCCTCTGCATGGCTGCTGGCCTGGCTGCTGGGCTCTTCTCCCTGCTCTGCAGGTGTCAGGTCTTGGGCCAGACAAGCTTGTTCTCCCAGGCAACAGTTTCCACCTGACTCCCTGAGCACCAGTCACATCTGAGCTCTGTCCTGCCCCTAAAAGGGAGCTCCACCCCCAGTGGCCCAGGGAGACAGCAGTGGTGGCTCCAGAATTGTGTGAGGACAGTGCCATGGGTAGGGGGCCATGTTTCTAGTGGATGAAAACAAAGGTAGAGTTTTGTTTTTCTTTAATGACTGATGTAATAGAGTGTGTTTGAGGAAAATATGTGAGAAAGGTAGATGAAACTTCAGGGAAGGAACAGTGTCTCAACTGCATAAAATAGAGCCTTGAAGAATCACAGGACATGTAAGCCTATTTCCTACATTAAGTAGTTTGACAGAGAACTTGAGAAATCATTCGTATGTATGTTCTGATAAAGGTACACCATTTAATAACATGCTGCATGTATTAAGAAGTAAAGACAATTTCTTTAATTCAGCTGATGAACATCTGCATTAAAATGTTTCCAACAAAATTTAATTGGCTTGAAGGAAAATATGGTGTACATATGATACTTATCCAGATTTATATTCTCTCTCTTTCCTTGCTCTGTCCACTCCTTTCCCCATGCATCCTGCAGGCCCACACAGGGAACTGATAAGGACACTCACTGCTGATCAAGTTAAATAATGTTTCCCCCCTTTTTTCTTCTAATTTTGTTCTTTCTTTTTCATCTTTTCTTCTCCTTCATTTATTCTTGTTCATTCTAGTCTCAGGGAAGGTATATGAAAGTATTGGAAATCAAAATCCTGCGATGATTTTTGTGTCAGTGTATTTGCGGAATTTTTATAATAAATTTTTGTAAAAAATTGAAAATAGGTAATGGATATGTTTTCTATTGAACTTATTCCAGATAAAATTCCAATTCCCTGACCTCTCTCAGAGAATCATCCTCCTAATGGATTTACAGACATCAGGGCTCCAGAGAACACAGATTCAGGCTCCAGCTCTCTGAGGTTTTATGTAGAATGGCAGAGCTGAAGGCCTGAGATGAACTTAGAACATCTCCTGAACCCTTAGTGTATCTCTTTGTCTGGCTCAGATGTTCTCTGGTCTCCTCTTTAACTGTTCTACCCTCCTGGATCTTTTTCTAAGTCATTCCTGGTGTAACCTAGAGTGCCCCCTGGTGGACCGAAACTATCAACAAAAGCCACTAAAGACCAACCAAGTCCTTAGCCCTCACCTAATCCAGTTCCAGGCACTGCAGGCTTCCTGCTGTAGGAAAAGCAAATGATCTGAGGGTGTGGGGTAACAAAAAGACTGCCTAGAATTAAGGGGGGAGAGGGTAAAAATTAATCATATTTAAGGCTTTGGGTGTAGTTCAGTATAGCACATGACAGACTCTGGGCTAGATCCTGAGCACCACAAAGAAAATCAGGGCCACTTTTAAGATGCCATTTTAGGGCTGGAATTAGCACTTGCCTTGCACATATGAGGCACTGGGTTCAATCCTCAGCACCACATGATGATAAATAAACAAACTAAAGATATTTATTTATAAATAAAATGCCATTTTATGGATGTTATATTTTAAAATAAATTAGTGATTATCATCCTGTGCTGTTGATTAGATTTTCTCTATTTAGCTCAAAAACAAATTAACATTTATTCAAATTTTATTGGGAGTGAAAAAGGAGGATATAAAAGAGGGGAGGAAACATTAGTTTATAGTCTACTGGAGAAGACATAAACACAAATATCTGTAATGAAATCAAGGAGTAGGACCCTGAAGTGAGCATAAGCAAAGCAGGAGAGCATTTATGTATGGGACACACAGACAAAACCTTCTGAAGAAGGTGAACATCCCCCCCACACCTTCCTTTCTGTGAGAAAGATGACAAGAACATGGATAGTTCTTTATGATGGATTTTATGACTTTTTATTAATTTTAATATTATGAAAAATTCATGAATATATGAATTATTGAAGTAATAAAACACTACATATAGGCCAAATAAAATGACATAAATGCTATTTGACTTTCCCTCCCAATTCTGCTCCTTTCACTGCTCATTACCCTAACTCTCAATTCATCTTACCAATTTCAATGTGAAGTTCTCAGGTGTTTTACTATAAATTTACAAACACAGTCCAAATATGTGAAACAACAAAAACTATGCGGTATTTCATTTATAGTTTTTTATTTGATACAAAATGATGGGTCTTGTACATATCTTTCTGTATCTTGCTTTATGAGCTCAATAATAAATCCTGTAGGTCTGACTATATTAGCACAGATTGGTTCTGCTGCTGCCTGGAACCACATCATGGCATATTTAGTCTATATAGCCCTTCCTCTGTTGATGAACACTCACAGTGTTGTTGGATATTTACTAGGTACTTTAATAGATTGAAAAAAATGTACATATTCATAAAATCAATTATATATATTGATTATATATATATACACATTTGCACATGTATGTATGTGTGTGTGTGTGTGTGTGTATATATATATATATATAGTAAATAGGTCAATTAATAAATTTTTAAATTTTTGAGCTTTTAAATAACAATAATAAAGTGGATAATCAAGTTTGTTAGCATGCAAAATTTGTGGAAGCAGGCACTATCAATCACTCACTGCTTTGGGGTTGTTGAATCATGTATTTAAAATATTACTTCATATATGTTTTCATATACTTTGTTTTACTTTTATCTTTTTTCATTTCATCAGAGGGTCTCCTTAATCTACCTTTAAACCCTATTACTAATCTGAAGGTTTGTCCGAAGATGGTCAAATACGTAAGGTAGTCCATCAATATGTATTTTTTTTAACCTTTTTTTGTTCAGAAATATTGTTCCACTATATCTTTCTGCTCTTCTTCTGAGAAGACCATTGATGTTAGGTTTTATGTTCTTGAGAAGTTTAGGGGCTTTTTTTCCTTTCCTATGTAATGAAATTTTATGTATGTCCTGAGAACTTGGATTCCCTTTCAATCTGGAAACACATAGCATACATTACTGAAAAAATTTCTTGAGTAAAGATCATCTTCTTCCAGAATTCAGTTAAAATTGTTTTTACATCCAATTTCTGGGCCTGATGGAATGGTCCCACACTAATTTGAGAGGCAGCTTCCTAGATTCCCTTTTTGCAAGATTTGGTTTCATATTTCTCAAGTCTTTGTAGACTGCTATATTTTGATGTTTCTTCTACACCTTTTTGTGTGTTATTGGTATTTCATCTGCTATCTTTGCTTTTCCATTGTTTTTCTGCATATGGAATTTTGCCGTTTTAAATACCATCTTTTTGAGGTTGTGGAGGGAACAGAAGTAAATATATGAGTTCAATCTGCCATGCTTTGCAAAAGTCAGAAACTTTGTTATACACCATTTGAAGTATTTGAAGTGGTTTTTCCTATGAACATAAATTTGTTGGGTTATATTAGTAGTTATGAACTCAACTGATAAATATGGCATACATTGTCTCCTGGAAAAATATAATGATAGAGATAAGACTAAGAAATGACAGTCATGACAAATGAATAATTTATGGGCAAGGTCTCTTCAAAGACAATGACAGCATCAGTAATCTGCATGGCAGCATTCCCATGCAGGATATGAGACAGGGAATCATGCACATAATTCCCTCACTCTCACTTTTTGTACTCAAAGAACCTTTTCACAAACAAATATTTCCTCTTCATGGGCCAATAAATGGATATACATTAGGTGATTACAATAGACAAAAGAATATCTCAATATTTGCAAAGAAAACAAGTTTCCTATAATTAAATCTGTTCACATAAATAGCAACTTGTCACAGCAACAGCCCTCAGCACTATACCTGGAACTCTAAGACAGGACTCCAGAAGCTCCAGTTATGAAGAATGATAACTGCTGGGTTCTCAGATCTGCCCACACATTATGTGCACCTCTGAGGTGTACACCATGCCAGAACCTGAACACCAGGGATTCTGATGTGATTGACCTGGGGTGAGTGCCAGCCACATCTGGCTGATTCTATCTTGCAGCCAGGATTGAGAACCACTTGAGACACACAGGCTGTAGGGGCCTGAAGAATGCTCTTTGGCCTCTCTCTGCTCAGAAGTCATGCCTGAGTCTCTGATCTGAAAACACAGAAGAAGGAAGCCAAGCTGCTTTTTCTTATGAACCACAACAATTTTTCTCTCCATTCCTAAAAATTGGGAGAACATCAGGTGCTTTTTGTAGGATTCTGCTTTAATATAGGAGACTGGGAAAAGTCTTTGCAGTAGGTGGTAATCGTGATTCCTCCTGGGTGTTCAGGGGCTCAGCTGCAGCTGTTCACCTGCTCAGGGAAGGAAGCCCTCTGGAAACGCAGGACACTCTGATGGGAGCAGAGATCCCTTCAACATTGTCATAGTGTGCTGAGCCTCCCCTTCTCCACTGATGGTTTCGCAGAACAACATATCTAGCCCATGTTGAGCAGGGTTTCACAACACCTTCAATCTGTAGTCCTTGTTCCCAGAAAGCTATTCTTAGACTGATTTAAAATAAAGTCCAATAATTTTTAATATTGTTTGTCAATATCATCATATATGATATTATTTTTATCTTCACAATTTTACTGTTAAATGAGAAATCAAGTTACATTTGTTTTCCCTAAGTCAGCCTGTAGCTCTTCACTAACCTGGTAGTTTTGAGAACAATGTGAAAGGTTGCTACCAAAAAACATCTAGCAGGTCCTCTCAACTCTGCCAGCAATGGCTTTAGTGTGGAAGCTATTTCCACCACTGCAGCTCAGGAAAAAGTGGCTTCTAGAATATTTGCTCCCAATGTTGAGAATCATTCAGCAATCTCTGATCTCTAACCGCATGTCCATTGTAAGAATGAGTAAGGAATATGAAATTAAACTTCTGCTGCAGTTTCTCAAAAACTTCTATCAGAGCAACTCAGCTTCCATTCTATGAAACACAGAAATGTCAATAAACATTATTCACAAAGGCTTATCTGCTAAGTTCAATATCTGTGTATTCCAATGCCTATAAAGAGAGCTGACACATTTTAAGAGCTGTTTATATGAGTTCAATGTACAAGTGAATGGAAACTGCCAAAACATTTTTCAATGATGCTTTTGACCAACTACCGTCTGTCCTAATTGGGCCACCTTATCTTGTTAAAGTGGCTCACAGCATAACTGCAGTGAAGAATGGATCCTTTCCCTACAGGACATCCAGGGACAGAAGACTCTGCTCCACTTGGGTTTCACCATTCACCCCTGTTCATAAAGCAGCATGAGATTCAAGAGATCAGTCCCCAGTCTTAATGCTTTATAATCTGCCTCCCTTATTCACTCCCTGTGCAAATCCCAGGTAAACTAGAAGACAACCCCATTCTCTTCCCTACACCTACCCCAATACAGGATACCTTTACCCCAAATCTAAGAAAATGTTTCCTGGACACAATGTGTGAACCTAGTTGAAACTCCCCACTAACTTACAACAAAAATAAACTAACAAAACCACCTAAAGCATCCCTAGATGCTTCTCCATTTTTATTCTGCAGTGGCAGCCCGCAAAGCTGACTTGTCTTCTTAACATCTTCTCTTGTTTGCAACATTAATCAAAGATTCTGAGGGAGCAAGCTCCACCAATCAGAGACCAGACCAGCTACCCAGGTAGGGCAAGTGCAAACACTGCCATCCTGGGGTCAGAGCTAGAGCTGCCCAAAACCTTGATTTAAGCCTTTCACTAGGTTTTCTGTTCACTATTCACTATGGAGAATAGAATATTAGACCCTCTATATCTGCACAAGTATAAGAGATTAATAATTAAGACATATATTTGGGGGCCTCAACTTGAACTCTGTCTCCATATGATATTAGATAGAAGAGTTAAGCTTTAGCTTTCTCATATGAAAATAGGTATAGTAACAGGAGTCTACCAGTCAAAACAGGCAATGGTAGCAGCTAGTGTGAACCAAGCATTTAGCTAAAATATAAGTTCCTCTAGGACAGAGATTTTTCTCTGTTCTACTCTCCACTACATCTTCAGTTTCTAGAATAGAGTCTGCCAAGAAATAATACATAATAAAAATTTTACTAAATGAATGAGTGGTAAATTTTGCTCTGGTAGTGACAGTAGTATATTAACTAACCATTATTAATTCAGCAATTATTTTTAAGAGCATACTGTTTTATCAGGTATGGTGATATGTGCTAAGGGGTCAGCAAAGCCCTGCTCTCATAAAATGCCATTGTAACAAGAGGAAAGTTGGAGTATGTGAGCACACCTGCTGGTAAGTGGTAAGCATTGAAGCTTTGAAAACTCATTCTCGGTTTCTTCTATTTCATCAATGAACAGATGAATGTCTAAAGTAGGGATGTTTATTTTGCAGTTGAGATTTAATGCACAGAGAGACTATATTAAGTTTGGATGTGAGGCATCCCCCCAAAGCTCATGTGAGAGAAGATGCAAGAAGATTCAGAGGAGAAATAATTTGGTTGTGAGAATCTTAACCCAATCAGTGATTTATTCTCCTGTAGGGATTAACAGAGTGGTAACTAAAGTGGTAGGGTGTGGCTGGAGGAGGTGGGAATTAGGGCATGACTTTGGGAATATATTTGTATCTAGCAAGTGGAGTCTCTCTGCTTCCTGACATGATGTGAGCTGCTTCCCTTCTCTGCTCTCTCCTGCTATGATGTCACCTTGAGCCCCAAGGAATGCAGCTGAACTGCTATGGACTAAGACCTCTGAAATCACAAGCCCTCTAATAAGCATTTCCTCCTCTAAAATTATTCTGGTTGGGTCCTTCAGTCACAGCTGAAAAAAAAGAGGATTAAAACAGGATAAAAGCAAAACAATGAAAAAAAATATCATATAAAATAAAAACAAAGCTGCTATATTATCCTCACTAAGACAAGAGAATAATTGGAGGCAAAGAGGGTCTGATGGTTGACTTTATGGTTCCACTTGGCTAGACCTCAATGCTCAAATAAATTTTGTGACACTAGTCTATTTTCAGATAAGATTAACATTTACTTTGAGTAAAGCCAATTACTCTCCATATTGTGAGTAGACCACATCTGTCAGTTGGGAAGGTGTTAAGAAAAAAAAAACATTGAGTTATCCCAAGGAAGAAGAAATTCCATCTCCAGACAATCTTCAGATTTGAGCTGCAAAATCAACTCTTTTCAGGGTCTCCTGCCCAATGACCTGCCTATAGAAGTTGGAATTGACAGTCCCCACAATTTTGTTAACAAGTTTTTCAAGACAAATCTATAGGTAGGGGTGTACATTTCTATACAGGTAGATACTGATATATACATGACAGACTTAAATCTGTATACAGATTTTAAAAGTAATGAAGTAATATATATGCATTGTTTATAACTTTAATATACTTTTATAAGCATGTTCCATTTCACAATAAGAATATTATAAAATGTTAATAGGTAATGATATTGTATCCCAAAGAAAATGGTTGATTTCTCAGTGATATGGCAACAGTTTGAATGTATCCCCAAAGCCCTGGTATTAGAAACTTAATTTTCAATGCAACCATGGTAGGAGGTGGATCCTCCTCTAATAAGACAACAGTAGGTCATTAGAAGTAAAATGAAAACTATAAAATTCCAAGAAGACAACACAAGAAATCTAGGCCATTTGCATATGGCAATGCATTACTACACACAAAGCTAAATGCAAAATTCATGAAAGAAATAATTGATAAGCTGGATCTTATTAAAATTAAAATTTTCTGTTCTGTGAAAAGCAATGCTAAGAAAATGAGAAGACAAGTCATAGACTGGAGAAACATTGCAAAAGACTCATCTGATAAAGATCTATTATTCAAAATGTACAAATCAAGTCTAAATTCAAAAATAAGCAAACAACCCATTGCAATAGGCCAAAGGCCTTATTGAATACTTTATCAAAGCATACATACAAATGGAAAACAAGCTTATGAAGAGATTGTACCCATCGTTTTGTTATGAGGAAAAGGCAAATTAAAACAATAAGATACCACTAAAATACCATTGGAATGGATAGAATACAGAACATAACAACACCAAATACAAGTGTGGAAATTGAACAATAGAAACTAATTCATGCTGGTTAAAATACAAAAGTATATGTATTTGGAAGACTGGCAGTTGCCGGGTTTCTGTTCGTTACTAAAAGGCTCAGGGGTCACTCCAGTTGAACTGGGCTAACTGGGCTGCACATATAACCACACAAGAGACAAAATACCTTTTTCTTTGGGGTCGCTGTGATGGCTCCTCTGACCTTAAGGGTCTTTTGAAAGAGAGAGAGAGCACACACGCGCTGACCCCTTTTATTGAGGAGAATAAAATATATTTTCAACTACAAAAGGGGTCAGGCTTCAGGGAGCTGAGTCTATCTTCATGATGTCCACTGTCAGCAGGTTGACTGACACCTGGGTAGGCTACACCCAAGGGCACAGTAAAAGAAGGGGACACACACAAGGCACTTCCATGGAAGATTCTATCTTAAACAGGGCAAAGGGTTATATTACAAAGGAACAGGTGAGCATAGCTCCACCCATGGGGCTGTAGGAAGACACACACTGACCCTCGAACCCAAGAAGGATGGGGAAAGCTCTGCCACATGTCTGTGACTGAGCACCTCAGCACCCAGCCGGGGAGTGTGACCCAGTCATGTGTAAGGTTGGTCTCCCACAGACAGTTTCTTATGTACTTTTTTCCATGTGAGCCAGCAATTCTCCCCTGCCACCCCCTTGGTGTTTATCCAAAGTAGTTGAAAATATATGTGCACACCAAAACCTGCACATTATGTATACTGCATCTTTTTTCTTAATTTCCCAGATTGGGAGCTACCAATATGCCTCTGTCAAGATGAATGCAAGCATAAACTAAAACATATCTAGAAAATTGAATATTATTCAGCACTAAAAAGAAATGAGCTATCAAGTTATGAAAGGCACGGAGAAAACAAATACATGTTACTAAATGAAAGAAGACAACTGAAAAAAAAGCAACATAATTGTGACTCTAATTAAATGACAATTGGGAAAAGGCAAACCACAGTGATAGCTAAGGTTCGGGCTTGGAATTAAATGAAGAGGTAGAGCACAGAGGAAGTCTACATGAATGAGAGTATTCTATATGACTCTGTAATGGTAGATATGTGTCATTATGCATTTGTCCAAACCCAGACGATATAAGAACACAAAGGTGATCCCTGATGAAAACCACTGACTTTGGGTAACAATGATGTGGGAGTGGAGCTCATTGCTGGTACCAAGTGAACCACTCTGTGGGAGGATGTTGATCATGGAGAAGGCTGGGGGTGGCCAGGGAGGGCTGGGGGTTAGGTATGTAAGAAATCTCTGTAACCTCCTCTCAATTTTGTGACCTAAAACTACTCAAAAAAAAGGTTTTAAAAAAGGGTGAGGGTTTGTAAATATGTGATGAGTGGAACAAAGATGGATGTGAAGATCAGAGACAATATAAAAAATTGGCAGCTATCTAAATGTACAATATGCAGAACTGCAAATAACTTAATATGTTAAATGAAACTCCATCTGATTTATAATTAAATAAATTATATATATACACACACACAAAAGAAAATTTTATAAGCCAAGGCAAAAAAGTTTGAAAATGCACAGGTTTGGGGAAACAAATATTCTGTTCAATTACCACTACTAATGGTATAGGAGAGTGAAACTATTCTGGGCAGCAATTTTGGAACATTGTATACTAATCTGAGTGTGTCCTTTTTCTTGAACATTGTGTTAATTCCCTATATTGAGAATTGACTACCATGTTCTTATTTTTAATATTTTTTAATATCTTACTTTTATGTTCCCAATTCACAAAAGTAATTTCCAATTTTCAGTTGGGTCTGGGAAGTGAGCATTCCTTGCTCTGCAAGCAGTGGTAAACAGCATGGGGAACTGTCACTAGAACACTTTCTTACTAGGTCCTTTCTTTCCATCCTCTCCCTTTCAAATAATCCTAAACACACACACACACACACACACACACACACACACAGCGCTACCTTCTCCAGTGGTCTAAGGGTAACTGGTGCTTCTGACTCCTAAACCTGAGAGCACAGCACACAAGCAATGCTCCTTGTTGGCTCTCACATGAGACACATATTCCATCTTCACTTGGACTGTGATGAAAATTTCTCCATGAATTTCTCATTCTCTAAGACTCAGTTGACACCACTGCCATCAACTTCTTTTCTACTCTGAGTGTCTATGTCCTTTAGATATTCTTTCTTTCTCTCTTTTTAAAATATTTCTCTAGTTGTAGATGAACACAATGACTTTATTTATTTTTATGTGGTGCTGAGGATTGAACCCAGTGCCTCACACATGAAAAGCAAACCATACTATGTAACTGTCTTGGGAAAACTCATCATTTAACCATGGGTCATATTTTAATCGTGCATTTTCTCCCTCCCTTTCTTTCTTTTGAACATCAACCTATGGCTACCATATGATTGACCAAAAAAAATGCCCTTCCCCTACACGAGGCAAGTTCCTTTCCTCTCATTGCACTGTTGCTGCATGTGAAGTCTGTTCCTCTTCCTTTCTTCTCTTCTCTTCTTATTCTGTTAACACTTGTATAATTCAGAGGTATGGCTTCTAGTTCTCCTATCACCTCTCCTTCCACTCTGTGTTAGGGAGACCTTATGCAGATGTCACCTTCTCTTGTACATTTATCTCTCTAAAAAATATAATGAGCCATAGCAATGCCTACCAGCGTGACCTGGAACAACACGTGCAGTCTGGGTTTTGTCAGCAAGGATGAGAAAAGAGACCTCTTCATTGTTTGAGTGGTTTTACCTTGAAATTACTTTGGCCCTGTGTGAGGAACTAACACTGTCAGCTTCTGTTTTCCCTGTGACTAAGGAAGAGCTGAGTTGGAATATGTCCATTCTTTGTTCTTCTGCTCTAGATATTTGTTTGATTTTGTGTCAACCAAAGAAACTCTGTGGCACACATCACAGACTGTGCAGAATGGATCCCCAAGATAGACACTCAACAGCCAGACCCCTGGGTGCTGCTCAGAGTTTGTGCTCAGCTCCCCCTGCAGTTTCTGCCACTGTGTCACCCAGAGCACAGTAGTACACAGCTGAGTCTGACTCTTGGACAGAAGCTTTCTCCAAGTTGAAGGAGGATGCATCTTTCTTGTATGTGGCTTCAAAATCTTTGTTGCTGACCTTATCATTGGCCTTCACAGCTTTCAGGAGGAGCTGTAGACCTTCTCCAGGGTATTGAACGTACCAGAAAAGTACAGGGTAAACTATGGTTGTAGTTGAGTAAGTGCAGTTTATAGTCAGCAAAGCCCCTTCTGACATGGTCACATGGCCTGCTGTCTGGGTCACTGAATCTCCATGAGTCCTTCCTTAAGGGGAAAATACAATTCTATCACCTTGGTGATAAAACTCTCAGATAAATTCATGATTAAAGAATTTTCTGGCACAACAGAAGAAAAAGTCCAAATTTTAAAAAAATTTTACTCACCAAGTATCAAGAGTATCACAGTCACTAAGGCTGGAGAAGTGTCCATCTTTAGTGAGTCAACTAAATAATGTTCTTGATTCTTAATATGAAGAATGGTGAAGTCTTAGTGAAATGATGAACCTAAACCTAAAATTCACACAGGAAGTGAGCTAGTGTTAGGGAGTTGCACCCCCTGGTGGGCAGGGACTAAACTGTGGAGAATAATTTCCTGGACTTCTTCCAGAATTCAGCTCTGTTCTCATCCATGACTTTACTTATAAGCACATATCTGTCTTCAGGTGGCCCTTGTAAATTTAAGGCACAGCTATGATAACCTCTAAGGTCTTCTTTATTTTTAGGATTCTACCTGACGTGTAAATGCTTTAGTAGAGTATCCCAGGATGTCTCTGTAGCCCAGAAAATATTAATATGGGCATTTTAATAAGGCTGTTATAAGCACAGGTATCAATTGTGGGTCAACCTATGATCATGGTAATGTCATGAAAGAATTATATGAAGTAATAAGAGGTCAAGTTGTTACTGAGTGTCTCTGTGTTTTTCAGTACTGTACCTACATGTAGAGCAGTATTTGACATTTACTCGGTGCACAATTCAAATTTGTTAAATGAAGCAAAAAACACAAATAGGTGGCTACCTATTTCACTACTGTGGGAAATATCATGTTTCTTAGAGCTCTTTTTCCACAGATTCAGATAAAAGAGCTCTTGAAATCAGAGCCAACCTGTGACTATCTTCTCAAATACAAATCTAAGTAAAAATTTCAGGTCCAGATGCAGAAAGACAAGCATCACATGTTTTCTGTCATATGAAAAAAAAAAGAAAAAGATCATCTAAAAGTAGAAAAGTGACTATCAGAAGATGAAGGGGACTCGTGGAAGGTGTCATGGTCCAGTGTAATGGAGAGTTAAACAATGGAGAAGGGAACAGGATCAAAGCATAATATATTCATGTATGGAAGTGTTACAATGAAACTCCTTGAAATTTATACAATTAATAAGTATTAATAATTATAATTTAAAAAAAATGATATCCAGGCCCAAATATTATTGAGTTCACACACCCCTTCCTCTCCGTCACCTTCCATCAGCCTTCTCTGTCCAACTAACAGAAACTGACACAGAGCTATTCTAGAAAGTCTGCAAAACTAGTTACAAATTCTATTCTAATATATGATAAGAATGCAAAGTAGGATGGAATGATGCTGTGTTGGAACAGAACAGTATAGCATAGAGTTTCAGTTTTTCAAAGTAAAAAGCTTTGCACAGATGGGTAGTTGCCCAACAATGTGACTGTACTTAATACCACTGGACTGTGCACATGCAAACAGTGGAATGGTAAACCTTATGCATTTTGCCAGCATTTAAAGTACTTTTTTAAAAAAAATTGAAAAGGTTCTTCCATAAAGACTTCCACATACATTCCTGCTTCCCAAATGAAAATATAGGAAAGTTATAATACAGAATTGCTCAACAACCAACCACTCAATCATCAATCACCAATCCAATTTTAAGGCATGAAAAAGTAGGGAAGGAGGAAATCAGGGAGAATGGAGATTTGGTATTGTGAGATATTGATGGAGCACAGAAGGCCTGGGGTGTGCTAAATGAACCATATGATGGTATCAAATGCCTTTGTAGGAGAGGTAAAGAGAAGGACAAGAGCAGAGAAAAGAGAGATGTCACACTCTGCCCTTCACAATACCCCTCTAGGAAACAGTAATTATTGATCATTTTAGGGATAAAATTAGTATCAGGCAGGTAGATTTAGCATATGGAAACTGATTTCTTTTGTGCTAAAGGCTGTTAAAAGGCCATTAAATGGAACAAGTTCTCAGATCAAAGTTTGTCACACAGAAGGTATTCATTGGCCATTTTGAATAAATATGTTATTTAAGTAAATGCAGTTTTAAAAATCAAACAGCATTATTCTGTTAATCAACCACCTTTTGTTTTTTAAGTTCTTAATTTAAATATCTGAATTTCTCTGCAAGAATTAGTATTTTTTTTATTATGCTGTCTGTTATTTTTCATGTTGAATTAAGACTTGGCTAACTCCATAAGATAAAAAATCTAATTGTCTAGATAGTTTATATACACTGAAAATTAACCACACCCTGAGAGGGAGAAAATCTTAGGTATATAATCAATGATTTCTTTGTTTAGAATACTGGTAAAAGTAAACATATAAAAGAAAAATTTGAGGGCGTAGACCCACAAATGAATATGTAACAACAAAGAGAAATTAAATTGAAGATAAATATAAGAAACTTCAAAATATAATTGAAGAACATAAAAGATGTTTTATAAATTGATAAAATTAGAAAAGAAGGTGGCAGATTAGAGAAGGTTGCACCTGATAGCAATTCCTGGGCGCCAGGCTTACAATGTGGGAAGACTGCTCCCCACTGAGGTGGGTAACAAAGGGAATTCACTGAAACTCAGTACTTCACGGTAAAAGGTATTGTAGAGACACAGAATGTCAGAAACTTTGAACAGAATGTAAAAAATATGCATTAGAAATGCACCAGCTTGGGTGATTTTTTTTAAGTTCTTAATTTAAATAGTTGTAGCCACAGAGAGGAGGGGTAACCAGTGGCATTGAGAAGATGGAATGGCAAATAACAACAAAAATAAATAAACTAAATGTTTGAAAAAATGTTGTTTGTCTTGGGGGAACCTGTGTGTTAGAACAGGAGGCTAAATTTAATGAACAAATTGTCTGTGGGGAAAGTGGTTCATTGAAAACAATCAGTTTCCCAGGACCCCAGAGAAGATAGTTCAGCAGGATCTGAGATTGCTGGCCCAGAAATGACTATAGGTCCAGCCTGGGAACTATCTATAAATGCTGCACAGCAGTGAGCAGAGACAAAGCAGGAATGAATAAAAGAAGTAGCCAGCAGTTGCATATTCTGACCTTCAGTGTATGCCTGCAACAGAGGGATTAAAACAGGAACAATGAAAACCTTTGTTGTTGATGTCCCATAGGAGTTATTAGGAAGACACCTACAGTGCCCACACAGGAGTGTCTACACTCCAGAGTTGCTACCTGGTGATTCACATTTATAGCACTGAAGGTGAAACCTGTGGAGGATTAGTTTGTATTCCTTAAAAGTGGATTTTACTGAAGGCCCCAAACATCCAGATGTAGAGCAGAGATTGGCAGCTCCCCAGCAATAAGAGGTATGGATCAATACCCACCAACAAAGTTCCAAAATTCACTCAAGACTAAACCCCAACCAGTGGACTTCCAATTTAGAACTCTGCATCACCCCCCACTACAGAATTACATGACTCATGAGCACTCCCCATTCTACCCAACCTGTACTGGGAGACCAGAAGCTAACACCTACTACACCCCGCTGGCAGCTAGGTGATGAACACACAGATATTGAACTTTATAACCCCAGTACTTGATCCAAGGGCTGTAGAATTTAAATAAGTATGAAGAATGAAAAAAAGACTCCCAAAGTGCAAGAAATAAAATCAAGAATCAATAAATGGGGGCTGAGATTGTGGCTCCATCGCAGAGCACTCGCCTAGTATGCATGAGGTACTGGGTTCAATTCTTAGCACTATATACAAATAAATAAAATAAAAGTCCATTAGCAATTGAAAATATATATAAAAATAATCAATAAATGGGATGGATTCAAATTAAAAAGTTTCTTCTCAGCAAAGGAAAAAATCAATAATGCAAGCAGACAGCCTACAGATTGGGAGAAAATCTTTACCACATGTACCTCCAGTAAACATTAATCTCTAGGATATATAAAGAACTCAAAAAACTTAACACACACACACACACACACACACAATAACCCAATACCAAAAATGGGCTAAGAAACTGAACAGACACTTCACAGAAGAAGAAATATAATGGATCAACAAACATATGAAAAAGTGTTCATCATCTCTAGCAATTAGAGAAACACAAATCAAAACTAGACTAAGATTTCATCTTACTTTTGTCAGAATGGCAATCATCAATACATGTATGAAGATGTGAATTTGGTGTCAATATACCAAATGTGGTATATATACAAACAGAGATATGATAAATTGTGGTATAAAAGTATATTAAGAATTGTAATGCAAAAAAAAATCAATAAGAGAGCTCATATATAATGGCATAATTTGGTGTGAACATACTTTATATACAGAGTTACAAAAAATTTTGCTGTGAATGGATAATTATGAATGTAATGCATTCCACTATTGCCATGTATGTAAGAAATAAAAATAAATAAATATAAAAAAAGTACATCTAGGTTGAGAACCCACTGAGAAGGTACCACCTGCTTGCCAAGGAGAGAGGCCTCTGGAGAACTAATCCTGTTGACACCTTGACCTTGGACTTCCTGTCTCCAGAACTGGGAAAAAATAAATGTCTTTTGTTTTGTAAAAGCCATCTATGCTAAGCCAGATACCAATATCATTCTTAATGAAGAAAAATTGAAAGCATTCCCCCTAAAACCTGGAACAAGACAGGTATTCCCTCTTTCACCACTTCTCTTCAACATAGTCCTTGAAACTCTAGCCAGAGCAATTAGACAGAGGAAAGAAATTAAAGGAATATGAATAAAAAAGAAGAACTTTAACTATCACTATTTGCTGAAGACATGATTTTATACTTAGAGAATCCAAAAGATTCCACCAGGAAACTTTTAGAACTAATAAATAAATTCAACAAAGTAGCAGGAGATAAAATCAACACCCATAAATCAAAAGCATTTCTGTACATCACAGACAAATCTTCTGAAAGAGAAATTAGGAAAACCATCCCATTTAAATTAGCCTCCAAAAACAAAAAATAAAATAAAATATTTGGGGATCAACCTAATAAAAGAGGCAAAAAACCTCTACAATGAAAACTACAGGACACTAAAGAAAGGAATGAAACAAAACTTTAGAAGATGAGATCTGTCTTGGTTTTGGATAGGCAGAATTAATATTGTCAAAATGATCATATTACCAAAAGTTTTATACAGATTTCATGCAATTCCAATCAAAATCCCAATGACATTTCTCATAGAAATAGAAAAAGCAATCATGAAATTCATTTGGTAAATTAAGAGACCCAGAATAGCCAAAGCAATTCTTAGCAAGAAGAGTAAGCAGGAGGCATCACAATACCAGACTTTAAACTATCTACAGAGCTACAGTAAGTACAGAACATGTAAGCTGTAGTAATGGTATTGGTACCAAAATAGATATGTAGACCAATGGTACCAAACAGAGCACATGGAGACAAACCCACATACATAACAGTTATCTCATACTAGACAAAGGTGCTAAAAACATATATTGGATCAAATATAGCCAAATGGTGCTGGGGAAACTGGAAATCCATATGCAATAAAACAAAATTGAACCTCTATCTTTCACCCTGCACAAAAATCAACTCAAAGTGGGTTAAGGACATAGGAATTAGGCCAGAGACTCTGCACATAATAGAAGAAAAAGCAGGCCAAAGTCTTCATCATATGGCTTAGGATCTGACTTCCTTTACAAGACACCTAAAGTGCAAGAAATGAAATCAAGAATCAATAAATTGGATAGATTTAAACTAAAAAGCTTCTTCTCAGCAAAAGAAACAATTAACGAAGTGAAGAGGGAGCCTACAGAATGGGAGCAAATTTTTACCACACTCACATCAGTTACAGCACTAATCTCCAGGAAATATAAAGAGCTCAAAATCTTAACACCAAAAAAAAAAAAAAATTAATAAAAGGGCTAAGGAAATGAGCAGACACTTCAAGACACTTCAGACACTTCACAGATGAAGATACACAATTGATCAACAAATGTATGAAAAAAATGTTCAACATCTCTACCAATTACAGAAATGCAAATCAAAAACACAAAGGCATATTACTCAGCCTTAAAGAATAAAATCATAGCATTTTGGAGTAAATGAATGGAGTTGGAGAATATCATGCTAAGCAAAGTAAGCCAATACCATAAAACCAAAGGCTGAATGTTTTCTCTGATAAGTGGATGCTGATCCATGGTGTGTGTGTGCGGGGAGAAATTGTGAACTTTGGATTGAGAAGAGGGGAGGGAGGGGATGGAAGAGGGTGTATGTGGGGAGATGATAGAATGAGATGGACATTATTTCACATGTATGTGTATGATTGCACAAATGTTGTGTTTCTACAACAGGTACAACCAGATAAATAAAAAAGTTGTGTTCTATTTGTGTAAAAATTAAAACTAATTAATTAAAAAAGTCTATTATTTAAACCATGCTGTTTATGGCATTTTATTATGGCTGCCCTAGAAAATTAATGCAGGAGTCAATTTTTAATATCCTTTTATATAATGAAACCAATCACAAAAAAAAAAACAATTTGGAATCAAAACCAAACATGTTAAGTACCTTCAACATTTCAAAATTTTATTTCATAAGCCCATGATTTAGTATACTGTTTCTAAATAAAAGTGCTCATGCCTGGGGTGGTAGTGCACATTTATAATCCCAGCAACTGGGGAGGTTGAGGCAGGAGGATCACAAGTTCAAAACCAGTCTTGCAACTTAGCAAAAGCCTTAGCAATTTAGAAACTGTCTCAAAATAAAAAATAAAAAGAGATGGAGATATGGCTCCACAGTTAAGGATACCCTGGTTTCAACCCCAGTGTGCTAGCACCCCTATGCAATCCCAAGTACCAAAAAAAAAAAAATGCTCCCTTGTCTTTGATAGCTTCTTAAGAACTAGGTCTCCAGGTCAAATTATCCTAACAACTATGCTAAAGTGCTAAGAAAATTGAAAATTTTGGGGGATATATTTGATATTAAATTTTCTTATATGTTAATATGCTTTTCAATATTTTACTATTCACTATCTATAGCAAAGTGCTTTTAAATAGTTCTCTGAAATAAGTGTTGAAAAAGACTACAATTTCATGATTTACAAATATTCAGAACTTAACAGAAACAATTATCTAAAAATTATTCAGGGTATCTATATATTACCAAGTAAGAAGGAAATATAACAAAGTATTAACATATTTAATTAACATGAATTATTTTTCAACACAGACCTTGTGATATGGAGTATATGCTAATTCAATTTAGTTACTACTATAAGGTGAGTCAATCGACCTGGTCAAGAAAGCAAACTTGGGCTGGGGTTGTGGCTCAGTGTTAGAGCACTTGGCTGGTGTGTGTGAGGCACTGGGTTCAATTCTCATCACCACATATGGATAAAATAAAGTCCACTGACAACTAAAAAAGTATTTTAAAAAAAAGAAAGAAAGCAAACTGCAGGGGAGAATATCTTGATTGAAGCCTTAACTACTGTTAAACATCACAGGGACTGTCAGATATTGGGTTTACGGGCAAAAGCAGTGGCATAATGAATAGCATAAGAATATTAGAAATGGACTTTCCTAAAATCATATTAAAGACCAACCACTGTTGGTTCTGGTTCTGCAACCTGGTATCCTTGGCCTGCCCTCTTGCCCTGGGCCTGGTGCCGCAGTCCGTCTGGGCACAATAACCAGGAGGTGACAAGCAACTTGAAGGTTGAAATAGGAACTGCTTTATTGCCAGGAAACTCAGCAGGAACTGAGCGGAAATTCAAGGTAGCAGGCACCCAAGGTAGCAGGAGCCGCTTTAATGAGGGACAGCAGAGGTATATATACATAACTGATTACACACAGCTTGACTCAATTAACATCATCTAGATACAGCAGTCAGCCAATAAGGAAATCCTCACTATCTTAGTGGCTCACTGGCATTGCTTCACAAACGACTCCTACTGGCAAACTGCCAGGCACTATCTTGACTTGATTTACATCCCCAACAGCCTGGTGCACCAGGCTCCAGTGGGCCAGAGCCTCTGTAGGGCTGGGGGAAGAGAAAGAGAGGAGAGGGCCTAGGATGGCCAGGGAGAGCCCAGGAGTGGGCTTTATGTTACTGCCACTGATTAAAGTGTGGGGTCATTACTACCTTGGCTGCTAGTAATGTGACCAAATTCAGGAGCTAGTCCTCTACCCAGAGGCACCTGAACCTCCATGGAAGAACCACAGAGCTATTGGTGTTGCCTGGAATTGAAACATGCTGCTTAGGAGCAGTCTTTCCCAGGAGCAGACAGTGTGACTTTACTGCTGGAATGAAGCATGCAGTGTTACACATGGTACTAATATTATCCCCATTAGCAGGGCCACCCCTCCAGGAAATAGCACAACTGACAGTGGACACAGTGGAGACACAAAGATAGCAACAGAAAAAGAGTCTGTAAAACCCAGCCAAGAGTGGGAACACTGAGTCTTCTATGAGTAGATTGGTGTGGATTTAATAGCATCAGGAGTGAATGAAAGGAAAATAGAAAACTAAAGCCCCTGGTACAGTTTTAGAAGCAACTGCCAAAGAACAAGAAGTTTCTGCCATTACTTCTCAAAAAGAAACCAGGGAGGGCCTGCAGTCAGAAAGGTAAAATGGACTCCTACTCCAAAAAAAGACAAAGAAAAGCCTCTCATACTAGGAAGTGTATGGAAAGCAGAGCCCATGGCTCCCCTGAGGAGTCTTTGAGCTTTGGGGTGTGGGACAACTAGGGGAGAGGTCAAGGTTCAGGGATCAGAGCCCTGTCTCTGAACCAGAGGCCATATATAGAACTGGCAATACATGAGTCTTCAAAAAAAGTTCAAAGAGTCACAGCATTGGTGGACACAGGAGCTGAGTGTACATTGTTACAGGTATATGGTGATCCTGACAAATCTACAGGTAAGTTAACTGCTATTGGTGGATATGGAGTGTGGGGGACATAGTAAGAGTCTGAACTGTAACATTGACCCTGTAGCTTGGATGCCTGTCACCCTCCTCCTTCCTGGTGCTCCCATTCCTGAATATATGATAAGTGTTGATTTATTTAGTGGTAAATGACCACGGACTACCATAGAGGAGTTCTTTTGGGTTGCCAGGAGATCCATCATGTATAAACTCTAAAACAATTATTAAGAAAACATGCTAAGCAACCCCCTGTTGATTGCCTATAGCCCACTGAATCATTGCCACTAACCAATATTGATTCCCCAGTGGCCATCAAGAGATATTAGAGACCATATGTGAACTGACTAAAGTAAACATAATGCACCCAGACTACAATCCTTTTAAATCTGGCCAATAAGAAAGCCAGATAGAACTTGGTGCATGATAGCGGAATGCAGGGTATTGAATAATTTGCTTCTGCCACTTCATGCAGTAGTTCCCAATATAGCCACTATTCTGAAAGAGCTAAGTACTCAATTGAAAACATATCAGTGTATATTAGATCTTGCTATGCCTTCTTTATCACTGTTGAAGTCTGGAAAGTTAAGACCCCTTTGCCTTCATGTGTGAAGGTCAACTATGGTGTTACCTCAAGGACATCTCCATCATTCCATCTTGTGTCATGGTATGGTAACATACCTTGTACCAAACTCCACTGATAAAAATATATATAAAATGACCACATCTAATTATTTTTCAGTGTTCACAGAGTCAACTCACACACTTTTGACTATAAGGAAGAGGATGGACTATACTCCCTGACAAAGTGCTTATTGGTGAAATTCTTGGGTATTGTTTGGTCAGATGAAACAAAGCTTACACCTCAGGTTGTAATAGATAAAGTTCAGGTGTTTCCACTATCCAACACACACATATGCACAAACAACTTCCAGTTTTTGTTTTTTCATGAAACTGTATCTCACTCTAAGTTCTCATGCAATTGGTACTACTGCTTTATTACATAGTAGTAACTTTTAATAGTAATTTTACAATCTTTGAAAGTCCCTAACCCACCATTGTTCATTTGTGCACCAATTGTTATCTTTTGAATTTGTTTTCTGTTCCCTTAACAGTAAAAGCCAAATAGGATACACTGATTCTAGATACATGTTTTAGACAAACTTTTAAAGTTAGTTAGACTAAGAAGATTCTGTTTGTGTTTCCGAACAAGAGATTATGGAAGGATGGCAATGCGTAAATGCCCAAGTTTAGTCCAGGATGGCCAATAGATGTGTAAAGTAATTCTGTATCACTGAGGTTTGGCTGGAATTCATGAGGAAGCACTTGAGAGAGGACGGAACAAGTGTTAAATTGTATGTATACTCTTAATGCCTGTTGGATCCTGTAGAGGAAACTCTATGTCACATATGGACATCCAGACTTCATGGACAATCATGGCCAAATGGACATTGTTCCACCAAAAAAGGAAGACAAATGCATAGAATCAAATTCTCTTATGGGGTCTCATTATACACTTTGTGCTAGCGGACATTTTGTTGTGTTGGCGAACTTTTCCCCTTCTTGACAGTTATCACCTGTGGTAAGCCATTCTTATAGACTGTGGCCGCCATTAGAAGATGGCGCGGCTTCCACTGTGGCCTGTGATAAACAACTCCTTTTATGGAGAGTTGGCGCGCAATCCCTTACCACCCTATGAGAGAGATCCACGTGGCGGCTTGGGATTGGGATGCGGGGGGCTTTATTAAGCTGTGCTTGGGTGTGTCCGGCGGCGGGCGCTAGAAGATGATACATGACTCAAGGCCTGAATAAACTGTTGAAAGAAGAATCCTGTGTCGTGTTTCCCTTGCCGGCGAGGGGTCGCGACAATCACCTCTGATGGCTGAAGAATGTAGATATGTATAATATTGCAGCTTTTACCATGTTTTATACACCAAGATAAACAGGTGTTTGCCTTATTCATTTTAATTTTTTACTTTTGGTTCTAGGTGAATTAGCTTTTTCTCCAATATAAAAACTTTGAATGTCCTTTTGTGGTTTTGTTTATATTGCAGCAGTATTTATTTTTTAGTGGTGGGAACTGTTATGTTGTTTGTTATGTTATCAAATGCAGCTTCAACTTACATGAAATAGGCTTACTGCAGTTTCTTTTGACCTATGTTCAAGAAGTGGACACATCATTGACAATCATGCACTGTTTCTTGAATGTAAAGAAATTGACAAGGCTCTGAAATTGTACAGATTGACTAGAATTTGGCTTTGGGAGAAGAAGTATTATCATTTAACATTTTGGTCCTAAAAATGAAAAAATCTCCAACTATCTGTGCCAAAGTCTTAATGAAACAAACAAATGTTGAAACTTTCTCACTTGAGAATTGAAATATTAGGACAGCCTGACAACATAATGTAATGAAGAAAATTGAGATGTGAATGATGATGAGAAATGAACTTTATTTGGCAAAATGAAAACATTGAGAATTTTTACAAAGTAGGCAGTGAAGGATAGGAGCTAGTGTATTTATTCTAATCAAAGTACATTTATCACTGAAGTAAGCCAGCATGGTGGGGCTGGGGGGACACCTCTAGCTTTTGTTTTTGTGTATATATTCCTGTCTCCAAATCCCAACATTTTTTACAGAGAGGGGATATGTATGCAAACTGCATCTTTCTTCTTCATTAATGATGACCTTCAGATTAAACCTTTGAAGCTAGGAGCTGACATATTCCAAAGCAGCCTAAGAAGCTCAAGGTCAGGGTTCCTTGTTGTGGTAAGCAGTACGGCATCACCCTGGGAGGTGATCAAGGAAATGTATTCTAGATAAACTGAAAGCTACCCAACAGAAGATACAGCATGACATAGTATTTCAATTGCATTGAATGAAAAATAAGTAACTTTTGAGATAGGATGGATCATGTTTATATGCAGATGTCATCCTCTTGAGGTTGGAAGTGTGGACTTAGAGCTCTGGAACCACTGCTGGTGGTGGGCGGGCCACTGGGCATGATGGGAGAGAAAGGGCATTTTACTAAGGCAGCGGAGACATATTCAGACATAGAGTTTATGCTAATTTTTTATATTTCTACTTGAATAAGCTTTATCCTTAGTATTAAGTAGGAAATTACAGTAGTTTGTAGTCCATTCTTACATCTATAGATTAATTATTTTTTCACCTAGAATTATGTTGAATGTCTCACATTGACAAGAAAGTAGATTAGATGGTTTCTCCTTAAAGTTGTCTTGCATCCATCTTATAACAACAGCTGAGAGGAAGAGAAGGAAGCTGAGACTGGCTTCCTTCAGAGCATTTGTCCTTCAGAGGTAAAGCATGACACTGCACATTAAGAACGTGGCTTTTTGTTGTTTTGTGTTTTTTTCCCCACATCTTACAGTGATTTCTATAACTTGGCCAAGCATATTGCCTAAAGATTAATTAGGGGGACTGGCAGTGTCCCAGGCTGGCCACTGCTTACAGCTGACCCTCAGCTCCCTGCCTCATGTAGGTCTCAGTCATCTTGTCCATGGCTTTTCAATTTCAAACAAGGTGTGGTTTCGACTTCAATTTTAAGAATCCCTTCTTGTCACTCCCAGATGTCAGTTGGTCAGCGTTGAGTCATATTGGAACACAAAAGGTATATGGAGAGACATACTGATGCTTGCTCATAGCTATATTTTGGACCTGGCAGGTGGAACAATGTGACACCTGCAATCTTCCTATGCAAGTAGATTTCCATCTTTGGGGACTCCAGCTCATAGTAACTCTCATGAAGTTTGACATCTTCTCATAATGCAGCCATCTTAAAGGAAATTGTCAGTTCTGCATGGTTTTGGGGAAGGATTACTCACATTTTTGCTTTCTCCACTAATTCCATAGCATTATTCCAGTATTGTTTCTGTCTCCTATACCTGATTTCTGGCATCTTAAAGCTGACTGTTCTTGAAGGGGCCACTTGCTTCTCCTAGACCACAAAAGTAGGGCCTTCCTTTTTAACTGCAGGGGCTACACACCACACCTTAATGCACACACTGTGCTGGTACCCTTGGTACTATCTACAGTAGAATCTTCTTATCTTGCTCTTGGTAGTGATTTACAGGCAACCAGGAAATATAATGTATTTATTTAAATAAAAAGAAAATATCTAGGTCAGCAATTACCTCCCTATAGTTTATACTTTGTGATATTTCTTGACCTTGCTAGTTCTTTTTTTTTAGATCTGCAAAAAATCTAGTTACTTGGTTAAGGATTTTAAACAGACACAACTTTCAACCCAAGAAACTGCATTGCTATTACTAATGGTCAGACTAAAATTATTTCTTTTGTAAAATAATTACAAAAGACTGTTTTGTGTACTGTATATCCTTAGCATTTTTGCATATATATTATAGAGATACATATTATTCTATTCACATGGTTTAAATAAAGCACTATCCCAGTGCCTCATGCATGCTAGGCAAGCACTCTACCACTGAGCCACAACCTCAGTCCCTGATTAAGGTCTTTTACATAAATACCAAGGAGATGAATAGATAGGTTCTATGCTGGTTCCATTTCTAATTTTTTGAGGAATCTCCATACTGGTTTCCAAAGTGGTTATACTAATTTACAGTCTCATCAACATTGTATGAGTGTACTTTCCTCCACATCTTTGCCAGAGTTTATTGTTATTTATATTCTTGATGATTGCCATTCTAACTGGAAAGAGATGAAATCTCAGTGTAGTTTTGATTTTCATTTCCTTGATTTTCAGGACATTGAACATTTTTTAAATATATTTGTTGGCTATTTGTATTTTTTCTTTTGAGAGATGTCTGGGGGTTTTTGTCCATTTATTGATTGGTTTATCTGAGTTGTTTTGGTATTAGGTTTTTGTTTTCTTTCTTTCTATTTTTTTTGGTATTAATCCTGTTGGAGAAGTATCTGGCAAAGATTTTTGCCCATTTTATAGGTTCTCTTTTCATGCTCTTATTTTCTTTACAGAAGCTTTTAATTTGATTCCATCCCACTTACTGCACTTTGAGGTCATGATAAGGAATTGCCTGTGCCAATATTATTGAAGTATTGAGCCTGTTTTCCTCTAGAATTTGCAAGGTTTTTGATTGAATTCCTGTGTCGTTTATCTACTTCGATTTAACTTTTGTGCAAGGTGAAAGGGATCTAGTTTCATTCATCTACATATGTATTGTCATCTATCCTAGATGGTGACCTAATGCTTGGTTCACAGAATCTGACTATTCCAATAACTTATGAAAATGACAAAGAAAGCACACAAACACACAGATATACCTTTTAAAAATCTGTGATGGCTCTCCAATCTTAAGGGTCCATGGAAAAAGAGAGAGCCACTGGAATTCTTTATTCTTATACAGGGGACACACAAGGGCAAGTTCCATGAAATATTCTATCCCAGAAAGGGCAAAGAGATAGGATTACAAAGGAACAAGTAAGTGTAACTCAACCCCAATGGGTGATGCCTACTCTTGAAGCCATGCCTCCTTATCCTAGTTGGGGTAATACCCAAGTTATGGTGACCTGGCACTATCATGCCAGACTGCAAGCAATAATTGTTTAGAATCCAGTGCATCAGGACTTAAAGGCATCTGCATCCAGGGCAGCTCCTGATACATATGGATATCCAGTTTCCCAGCACCATTTGTTTAAAAGGCTATCTTTTCACCAAGGTATGTTTTGATACCTTTGTCAAATATCAAATAACTGTATCTATGTGCGATAGTCTCTGTGTCTTCTATTCTATTCTATTGGTTTTCATTTCTGTTTTGATGCCAGCCAATACCATGCTATTTGGGTTACTATATAGCTCTGTAGTGTAACTGGAGATCAGGTAGTGTGATGCCTCTGACATTGCTCTTCTTGATCAGTATTGTGTTGGCTGTTCTAGATCTTTTATTCTCCAAATGAATTTCAAGACGATTTTTTCCTAGTTCTTTGAGAAATTTCATTGGTATTTTAATGGGTATTTTTCATTTGTATTTTGATGCATTGAAGCTGTATATTTTCTTGGTAGTGTGACCATTTTGACATTATTAATTTTGCCTATCCATGAACATGGGAGGTCTTTCCATCTTTTAAGATCTCCTTCAATTTCTTTCTTCAGCATTCTGTATTTTTCACTGTAGAGATTTTTCACTCCTTGGTTAGATTTATCCTAAGTATTTCTGGGTGTTGAAGTTATTGAAAATGGGAGAGTTTTCCTGATTTCTTTCTCAACAGATTTATTATTGGAGCTAGCAAAGTTATTGTTTTTTAATATTGACCTTGTTTTCTGTTACTTTGCTGAATTTATTTTTCAGCTCTAGAAGTCTTCTGGTGGAGTTTTTGTGGTCTTCTAGATATAGGATCATGAACACAGTAGTTGGCCTATTTCTACATTGGGACTAGAAAGCCAATTAAATTTTATGAGTTTGCTAGACTAACAAAAAGCTATTTTGCCACCAGGTTGTTTGTTTGTTTGTTTGGGGCATGTTTGTGTGTTTATTATTGAAGATTGAACCCACGCCTTGCACATGCCCATCAAGCACTCTAGTATTGGAAACCATGGATAAACTGTGAGCGTGTCTGAGCCATCTCTAAGCAGAGGTGAGCACCTCAGAGAACACTCAGTATTATCTTATTGATTTGAGACAACTTCGTAGACTTCACAAATGTCCTGCTCAAAGAGAATTCTGTGATACTGTAGAATTTATTGGCTCAGACAGCCCTAGTTTCAAAGGCAACTCCCCAGAGGTAGAGAGAGCTACCAGTGCCCTAACCAGCCTTGTGGCATCACCTGCCTGGAGGATGAAGAATTACTGCACAAGTGATAAGTCCTTGATCAGGACAACTTCCACACAGCCTCCACCTCTTATTTACCTTGAAGAACCACTCCTCACAATAAATTCCTTTGGCGTCTTTCACTATAAATTAAGCATTTGTGGGCTTTTTTTCCCTTTGTTAAGATCAGACCCATCAGGTCTTTTCCACCCATAAAGCCCACTCTTTCAATGAATTTCTTTTCCTTTGTTTTTATTCCTTAATACTACCTTTTCAGACTTCTACTTCCAGCAGGCCCACACCTCTAGGGCTACTAATTCCCTCCCCAGGCAGGCCATGGTTCAAACTCTAGCACTGAGTCCTTTTTATTTTTATCTTTAAAAATGGTCTCATAAGTTTTGCAAGCTGGCCTTAAACTCACAGTCCTCCTGCTTCAGTCTCCCAAGTATCTGTGACTGTCACCAGTTTTAAAAAAGTGAATGCTCTAATAACTCTCTTGCCACACATTCATTTAGTGAAAGCCAAATAAAAGCTGAATGTAAGAGAAGCCAAAGGTCTCACACTCAGTATATAGAAATTTATGAAATTCACCTACTTTCAACTTGCCAATTCACCCCACCCTAGATTTATTTGGTGTTATACCAAACAGATTTATCTGTTGTCTCAAAAATCAGAGGCTATTTCCAGTGAGTAAATATATGGTCTTTTGTAATAGTTAATGAATGCAAGTCATTGTTGTAGAGGTGGTGGAGGGTATGGTGGTTGAAGTGCTACTTACAAAGTCCTTTAAGCAGTTCTCCTATTTTAAAGCCAGACACCTCTCCAAGCATCCTCATCTCTGAGTATTCAAAAGGAAAGTCACTATTGCCTCCAGTTCCTGGGCCAAGCAAAACAGTGAGCCTGGAAGTCTTCTTCCTAGATTCCCTTTCTGCAAGATTTGGTTTCACATTTCTCAGCTCTTTGAAGTCTGTTACATTTACATTTTGCTTCAACTTTTCAGATATTTCTGTAATTCTATCTGCAATGTTGTTTTTTTCCATTGTCTTCATGATCATGGAATTTTGCCTCTTGAAATACCCTCTTGTTGGAGTTTTAGAGAGACAGAAGTGGACATTTGTGCAATCTACCATACTTCACAAAATAAATTAGTTCTTTCTGTATATTATTTGACCTATTTAAAGTTGTTTTATCCTATGTGCATAAATTATTTAGGTTGTATTAGTAGTTATTGATCAACTAGCTAATAAGATCTAGAGACAGGCCTCTGGGGGGGAAGTAAAAAGATAAAAGGGAAGCCTAAAATGGATAATGATGAAAAATGAAAGATTTATAGACAATGTTCCTTCAATGACAATGATGTTATGGGAAAGGCTATATGGGCAATGACCAAACAGATTCCATTTTACCCTGAGACTCCATATATTTAATAAGTGCTTCTCCTGTGAGGAAGCCCCGCCTCTGTACCCATTACTTAATAGTTACCGAACATAACATACTTGGCAACACAAAATAGTAATTCTTATACAATGTAAAATTGTTCTTTTTGTTTTTCATTTTTCTTGGACAATGTACCTTGACAGAGATTGCTTGTATAGACATTTGTAACCATTCTCTAGCTTGTACTCAATTAGAGTAATTTGATCCACTTCCCTTCTGCTTGCTTGCTTGCTGCTATGCCAACCTGGAAAGTCCTGTGGGAAATACCAATGTACCCATCGCATTGTCTCACTAACTGCCCAATCCAGCTTCTGTACTTCAGTTTATTGACATAGTTGCTTGCTTACAGCTATGTAAACCCAGATGTGGTTTTTGCCTTTAAATATCCTAAAATGCTCAGGTGTGGGCCTGTTCCTTGCAGAGACAGTTATGGTCCTGCAGGGAGCAGTCACCAGCTGGCTGGCTAAATAAAGACTCTTCAATTTGGACAAAACTGGGACTTGGTGTATTTTTCTGAGTGACCTTCCTCACAATAATGACAATGTTATTGTCACCAGTTTTAAAGAAACCAATGTTAGTATCTGCCAAGGTGCATTCTTCTGCAGACTCTGAGACAGAAAATAATGGACAGCATCCCCTCACTCTCATTTATTGTGCTCAAGAACAATTCCCACCAGCAAAATGCACACTTAATGGGTCAATAAACTGATATACATTAACTACCTACAATAGCAACCAAAAGGAAATCTCCAATATTTACAAATATACCAGATCTTCTGCAATTAAATCCAAACATTCTTCTGCCATCCTTCCTCTCTTATAGCCCTGGCCACCATCTCCCACTCCATTTAGTTACTCCTCCCCTTCTGTGGGAGAAATGGTGCAAAGATATAGGGGAAGTTGGGATTCCCACCAAACTACAGTGAAAGAATTTTATCCCAGTAGAATTTTTATACTCCAGATCCTGGACACTTCCAATCTATCTCAGGTACTATCTTAATGATAGAAAGGAAGATTGCTGAGAAATTATGGAAAGAGATATCTCTACAGTTTTTGGTCAATCATAATCTTTTTGGAGAACTCCCCATGCATGTATGCATATACATTCCCCAAAGAAATTTTTAAAAAATGTTCATCTTATCTTTTCAAATGTGGGACTCCCAGTCCCCCTTCACTCTTTACATTCTTTTCTTTCTTTAAAATTTTACTATTTCTTGGGCTAAAACTTTCTCCAGAAATCATGAGCTTCTCATGGACACATTAAGCATTCACACTCTCAGAAACCACAAATATTTTTCTAAACAATATTTTCTTGCAGGATCTGAGACAAGGTCATGGGATAAAATTATATGCACAGATGGACATATAGATTATTTCACTCACCTTGAGGTTTTATGCTTTTAAAATCACAAGTTTCAGGAGTAGTTGAAGAAATTTGGTGACAGTTTCCACTCTAACCTTTGAAGAATCTTATGTGAAGTAAATTTGCTTCATATTCTCCTACTGTGTCCTTAGGGTTGGTTTGGAAGACTTCTATAGCAGTGCTTCATGGGTGGCTACAATAGTAGACTAGTTTCTGGTCCTTAAACCAAAGAGATATCAGAGGCAGACGCTTAGCACCCAGGCCCCTGAGTTTGCCAGAGTTTGCACTCAGCTCCACCTCAGTTTCTGACACTATGTCACCTAGAACACAGTAGTACATAGCTAAGTCTGATTCTTGGGCAGAAGTTTTCTCCAAATGGAAGGAGGTAGTTTCTCTCTTGTATGTGGCTTCAAAACCTTTCTCAATTCCCTTATCATTGGCCTTCACAGCTTTCAGTAGGGGCTGTGGACCTTTTCCAGGGTATTGGATATACCAGAAAAGAGTAGGGTAATTTGAGACTGAGTAAGTACAGTTTATATTCAGAAAAGCCCCTTCTAAAAAGGTCACTGAGTCTCCATGGATCCAATCTGGGGGGGAAGAAAGAGACCTGTGTTCACCATGAGATACAGCTCTTAGATAAGTTCATGATTAAAAGCTTTTCTGACATCATAGAAGAAAGAGTCCAAATTAAAAAAAAAAAAAACATTACTCACCAAGTATCAAGGGCATCTTGAGCTTAATTCAAGAGTTATTATTTGGTTATTCTATCATTTTATGTGTCAGAATATGGTAAATATAGCCTCATAAAATAAATATAATAATTTAGGTAGTAAGTTCACATGGCAATTTTAAAATTTAGAAACACTTAGCTATAAAACCAATGTGATTTTTTAAATAAGCATTGTTTGTACTTGGGATATCAGCAACAATTAATATATAAAAAATTCAGTTGAAACTGAATTTGTAGGAATAAATTTAGATAAATTCAACTGAAGATACAGATAAGAGACTTCAAAATAATTGAAGAACATAAAAGGTCCTTTATGAATTAATAAATTAGCCTTTTTTCTGAATTAAAAAAATAACTAATAAGTTGATACTTCATATGTTAATGTATTCATTAAAGTAATTCCTCACTTTGCTTTCAACAAGTTTTTTGTTTTATTTGCTTTTTCATTTGTTTTAATGGAGAGTTATTGAACACAAAGAAAATGAAATAATACAATATTTATATTGAAAAATAAATGTGTAAGAATTTCTTCAAAGTGTACTGCTAAGGAGTGATTTGCTGTAAAAGGCAATAAAATTTGCTATAAACTATTTGCTGAGAGTATTATTGAATGAAACAAAGAGAGCAGAATTTCCTCAGAATAAATATTTTCCCTCCAACCCCAGAGAGGAGCCAACACAACCCTGGCCACTTCCTGTCTGAAGTGGCATTACCTGCCTTGGTCCCTATAGCAGGTGGCTGTCTCAGGCAGACCCTGGCTTTTTGTACAACTGCCTCCAACAGTCCTCTCACTGTGCTATCTATCTCTCAGTGCACAGAAATACACCGCTGAGTCCCCCAGCTGTGAGGCTGAGATGACAAGCTGGATGGATTTGCTTGCCTTCTGCAAATTCACTGAGTAGCGACCTTCTGTGGCATTTTGCTGGCTGTAAGAGTTCTGAAGGATGAGGAAGACCATCTCCCCACTGCTGGGCTGCTTGTACCAGAGGAGATCATAACTTCCAGCACTGGTATCATAGGAGCAGAGCAGGCTCACAGCCTCCTTCTCCTGCACCCACATGGCTGGCTGGGCCTGAGTCACCTTCTGGGCAAAACTGGATCCTGAAGGAAAAAGGACAGAATCAGAAAGTTGAGGGACAAGCTCTTGGGACAAAAGAAGGTGCACTTTTACACACTGCTAACCATCCCTCCCAAAGTCCCTTTAAGGCTATCCTGTCCCCCAATCTCTAGGTCACAAAAAAGGCCCCTTCCCACAGGGACCATTCCTACCCAGCCACATGGACACCATGACCAGTTTCAGCAGTCTGGGCAGCACCATGTTTGCCTTATTCCTTCAGAAGAAATTCTTCTTTGACTCCAGGGCTCTGTACTGGGTGGGCAGGCTGATAGGGTGAGGGAGGTACTACTGAGCTCCAAGCTGCTGCTGCCCCAGAACAGGAAAGGAAGTCATGTCAAACTGCTGTGTGTGTGACTGGCAATCTCACCAACCCAGACTCCCTTCTTAATTTAACAACTATTGAACCTGTAGCCTAGGTGTCCATCAATAAATAAATGGGTAAAGAAAACGTGAGATATATATATATATATATATATATATATATATATATATATATATA
>NW_025999900.1:36316529-36322057 GCF_001458135.2 Marmota marmota marmota
CACATTTTCTTTATCCATTCAACTACTGAAGGGCATCTAGGTTGGTTCCACAGTTTAGCAATTGTGAATTGTGCTGCAATAAACATTGATGTGGCTGTGTACCTGTAGTATGCTGTTTTTAAATCCTTTGGGTATAGACCAAGGAGTGGGATAGGTGGGTCAAATGGTGGTTCCAATGCAAGTTTTCCAAGGAATCTCCATACAGCTTCCAATTTTGGCTGCACCATTTTGCAGTCTGACCAGCAATGTAGGAGTGTGCCTTTTTCCCTGCCAACACTTTTAAATTAAAAGCATTTCTGTATATCAGTGACAAATCCTCTGAAATGTAAATGAGGAAAACTACCCTATTTAAAATAGCCTCAAAAAATAAAATACTTGGTAATCAACTTAACCCCAAAAGTGAAAGACCTCTACAACAAAATCTACAGAATGCTAAAGAAAGAAATTAAAGAAGACCTTGGAAGATGGAAAGATTGCCCTTGTTCTTGGATAGGCAGAATTAATATTGTCAAAATGACTATACTTACAAAAGCATTATACAGATTTAATGCAATTCCAATCAAAATTCCTATGACTTTCTTCATAGAAATAAAAAAAAAGCAGTCATAAAATTCATCTGGAAAAATAAGACACCCAGAATACCTAAAGAAATCCTTAGCAAGAAGAGTGAAGTAGCTGGCATCACTACACCAGACCTTAAATTATACTACAGAGCAATAGTAATAAAAACAACATGGTATTTGGCACCAAAACAGATCAGTAGACCAATGGTACAGGTTAGTATGGACTAACCCACATAATTACAGTTATCTTATTTTAGACAAAGATGCCAAAAAACATACATTGGAGAATAGATAGCCTCTTCAACAAATGATGCTGGAAAACATATGCAACAAAATGAAATTAAACGTCTATTTCTCACCATGTACAAAACTCAAAGTGGATCAAGGACATAGGAATTAAACCAGAGATCCTGCACCTAATAGAAGAAAAAGAAGGCCCAAATCTCCATTGTATTGAATTAGGCTCCTACTTCTTTAATAAGACTCTTATAGCACAAGAATTAAAATCAAGAATTAATAAATGGGATGGATTAAAAATAAAAAGCTTCTTCTCAGCAAAAGAAACAATCAGTGAGGTGAATAAAGAGCCTACAGGTTGGGAGAAAATTTTTACTACTTGCACATCAGATAGAGCACTAATCTCTAGGTATATAAAGAACTCAAAAATCTTAACACCAAAAAAACAAATAATTAATAAATAAATGGGCCAAGGAACTGAACAGACACTTCTCAGAAGGTGATTTACAATCAATCAACAAACATGAAAAAATGTTTAACATCTCTAGCAAATCAAAACTACTGTAGGATTTCATCTCACTCTAGTCAGAATGGCAGCTATTAAAACAAACAACAATAAATATTATATCTTGATCAAAAGATATTTCTGGTTTTTTCTGCAGTTTGATTTGTACAGCAGCATTTTAGTTTTTCCTTTGGTATTTTCTGTAATTTTTAGAGGTCTCATAAACTGAAAGTAACTTGATAATCTGTCTATAATAAATAATGCTTGACTATGCATCCTATTACTATTCCCTCAAGTCCAGTGAAATTAATATTAAAGTTCACATCTGTGTTAACAATTGGTTCATTCAAACTTTCACATGAAAATATTATTCTTTATCAGGTAGCTATCATTACATTTAATTTCTGTTTCTAAGCCTGTGGATATTCAATATAAAATGCAGCCTCAATTTTCAAAATTAGAGTTTCTAAACTTTTCCAAGGATTCTAAAAACTCTCCTAAATTATTTATTGCAATGTTCATTTTCATGCTTTCATTTTGTACAAATTTACTAAGAATGCTTATTGAAATACACTCTGGGGACCCCCAAAGCACCAGAAAGCCTCTGGCAGTCACCTTCCCTTGGAATGGGTGGAACAACTCTACCCTTGAACATGAACTTCCATGTGTTCCTGTTCTAAAGCCCCATTTATCTCCTCTGCCCATGCACATTCTCCATCCCCTTAATAGACTTTATTTACAAAACATAATTTCAAGGACAAAATGATTAAAAATTGCAGGACAGCAATAACAGAACATTAAATTAAGCATCAGCCCCTTTCTGAGTAGAAGACCCTGTGAAACTTTACAGGTCACATGCCCAGAAAGCTGGTTCTGCTTCCAGCATCACCAGAATTGCCCATATGTCTTTGTCTGAATCTCAGGGTCCCAATGTTTCCTAGTTGATCCCTTCCATTAACATAAAAGACAGAGAGGTGGAAATTAGATTCACATTGTAATTGATCCACATATGTGTTTGAATTTTGGGATTGGTTGTGACAAGTCTTGTCATGTGACTACAGCAGATAAAAGTTGCTTTGGAGGTAGTGCTGGAAGATTTCTTCTCCCTTGCCCAACCCTAAATGATGTCACAAAAACATGAGTAATAGATTCATTCAAAAGTGGAAAGAAGAGGCAGTCACCCCAGATGCTGCCTGCAGCAGATGCCACTGCAGAGTCCAGAGGTCTCTTCTCTGGGCACAGCCTCAGTTACCTCCAAGGTGAATTATGACACTACCACATTGGTTGCTGCCACTGAACCCAGAAGTCTCCTCTTAATCAACCACTGCCTGTACCGCTACCACCATTGCTGCTGCCTCTGATTCTGCTGCTGCCAGCCTGAGATCACCTGGAAGTCTTCTTTCTAGGTGCTGCTGCCACAGAAGAAACCACTGCCCTGGAAGCAACTGAAGCTGACACTGCTGCTGACCCCTGTAGATCACCTGGTGATGCTGCCCCCACAGCTGCAGTTGTAGCTGCCACTGCAGCTGCTGCTGACCCACTGCCTACTGCCAAAAACCACCACCACTACTGCTGCTACCACAGCCTAAAGGACTGTTTCAGGGAGACTTCAGATTTGGTTGCAAATGGCTGCTCCCATCTGGGGACACCAGTCAGGGCTTGGGGCCCAAGTGCTGGCAGGTTTATCACCATAAGAGCTTCTAACTGGGGACTGTAGCTGGGACCCACAGGTCCATTGTAGGAAAGTCTGTGGGTTTGGAGAAGCCTGAGGTCTTCCTGCTGAGAGTGCTGGTGGCCCTTGTCTTGCTGCTGTATCTTGGGATTGCTCCTTTGTATCCCTAGAGGTCTTTCTGCAAGTAGAAGCATCATTGAGGTCTTGGAATACAGTGTGGCCAACATTGAAGTATCTGAAGCCCAGATGGGTGGGATAGAGAATGGGTTTGTGAGGGCTGATCTAGGTTTGGTGATCCTCAGAGACATCAGAAACAGGGCTGACAATCTGTTGAACACTGACAGAGATAGTTTGACTTTCAGCAAGATTTATTTTATTTTATCTTATTTTTTGATTTGCTAATCTCTCTATCATATTTGGAATAGGATTTTTTTATGCATCAGTGTGTGGAGGACAATGATATATGAAAGGTGTTTTGCGTTTTTGTTGTATACTTATGTCTTTAATCTTTTTCCCTTTGTTCATATTCTTCCTCTTTTGTCTATTTTCTTGGATTTTCTTCCCAACTTTTCTCCAAACAACAGCCAATCCGTGTTGGCTCCTCTTTCACTCTTTCTGTGAATTTTTACTTCTAGCTTCTCTTTCTCTCCCATGAATATTGGGTACTACACTACCTATGTTCTCTCATCCACAATTTGAAATTGTAAATCATTTTAAAAAATATTCTATTTGAACTGTAGATAGTTATTGAACTCATCATTTTGGTTTAAAGAGAGAAAGCAGTAGATGCCTTAGTGAGAGGTTTCCGATTTAAGGCTATATATTGTGTACACTGGGTGCTGTTGATATTGGTCTCACAGTAAAGGTGAAGCACTAGAGACCTTTAGGGATGCTATAGGCCTACAGGGTAGAATTTCTGCTGCCTTAGATCCATAATTTTAGATGGAAAAACACACTAACAATATAAAAAAACAAGGGAATAAAACACCTGAAACAAACCAAGATGCTTAAACAACAGAAACCACTTCTACTCAGTAGAAGAAATGTCCAAGAAGGAGTTCAGATTGTAGATAGTTAAATTGATATGTGGAGTAAAGGATAGTATAAAGAGTGAAATCAAAGAAAAAATACAGAAGGTGAAAGACCACTTCAATAAATAGTTAGAGATCATGAAAAATAACCAAGCAGAAATCCTTGAAGAGAAGGAATCAGTAAACCAAATTACAAATTCAATAGAAAGGATCACCAACAGACTAGGTTACTTGGAAGACAGAACCTCAAACAATGAACACAAAATATATAATCTTGAAAGTAGAGGTGAACATGCAGGGAAAATGGTAAGAAACCATGAAAAGAGTATCCAAGAATTATGAGATAACATGAAAAGACCAAATTTAAGAGTTATCAAAATAGATGAAGGAGGAGAGATACAAACCAAAGGAATGCACAATCTTTTTAATGATATAACAGCAGAAAATTTCCCAAACCTAAAGAATAGAATGGAAAATCAAATACAAGAGGTTCACAGGACACCAAATGTACAAAATTACAGCCGACACACACCAAGACACATTATAATGAGAATGTCTGACACAGAGAATAAAGATAAAATTTTAAAAGCTCTGAGAGAAAAAAAATCAAATTATGTATAGGGGGAAACCAATTCAGATCTCAACTGATTTCTCAAAACAGACCCTCAAAGTTAGGAGGTCCTGGAGTAATATATTTCAAGTTCTGAAAGAAAACAGATGCCAACCAAGAATTTTATATCCAGCAAAATTAAGTTTCAGATTTGAAGATGAAATTTAAAAATTCTATGATAAACACACATTAAAAGAATTCACAACTAGAAAGCCTACACTAGAGAACATTCTCAACAAAAGATTCCATGAAAATAAAGTGGAAAAAAAAAGTGAAAACCAGCAAAGGGGGGATCTACTCCAAAAGGACATTCAAACAAATGAGAGACTAAGATAAATCAAAAGCCAGAAATAAATCAAAATGACAGGGAATACAAATCATATCTCAATAATAATCTTGAATGTCAATAGCCTTAATGCCATCAATCAAAAGACACACACTGGCAGATTGAATTATAAAGCAAGACCCAACAATATGCTGTCTTCAAGAGACTCACCTCATGGTCAAAGACATCCACAGGCTGAAGGTGAAAGTATAGGAATAAACTTGTCAGTCACATGGATCATATAAACAAGCAGGGGTTTCCATTCTCATCTCTGATAAAGTAGACTTCAAACCAAAGTTAATCAGAAGAAACAAAGAAGGATATTTCATACTTCTTAAGGGAAGTGTATATAAGCAGGACATAACAATATACATATTTATGCCCCAAACAATGGAGCATCTATATACATCAAACAAACCCTTCTCAATTTCAAGAGTCAAATACACCACAATACAATAATACTAGGTGACTTTAACACACCTCTCTCACTACTGAACAGATCTTCCAAACCAAAACTAAATTTAAAAATAAAATAGGACTAAATAATACAATCAATAATGTAAACTTAACAAATATATATATATA
>NW_025999900.1:36322467-36374157 GCF_001458135.2 Marmota marmota marmota
GAGATAATACCCTGTATTCTATCAGACCACAATGGAATGACATTAGAAAGCAATGATAAAATAAAAAATAGAAGATACTCTAACAAATGGAGACTAAAGAATACACAATTGAATGATTAATTGATAGTAGGAAAAATCAAGGATAAAAATTTAAAAATTCTTAAATGTAAATGAGAACACTGATACAACATATCAAATCTCTGAGACATTATGAAGGCAGTCCTAAGAAGAAAGTTTACTGCATTGAGCCAACTCATAATAAGACTAAAAAGTTAACAAATAAATGTCCAAACACTACATCTCAAAGCCCTAGAAAAAGGAGAACAAAAGCAGTAAAAAACAAGAAATAATTTAAATCACTGAAATCAAAACAAAGAAACAATTGAAAAAACTGACAAAACAAAAAGTTGGCTCTTTGAAAAAAATAAATAAAATAGATAAAACCCTGGTCATTCTAACAAAGAGAAAAAGAGAGAAAACTTAAATTACTAAAATACAAGATGAAGAATGAAATATCTCAATGGACATGTGTGAAATTCAGAAGATAATCAGAAACCATTTGGAAAATATATACTCTAATAAAATAAAAAATATTGAAGACATTGACAAATTTCTAGAGACATATGACCTACCCAAACTGAATGAGGAGGTCATACATGATTTCAACAGATCAATTTCAAGTAATAAAATAGAAAATGCCATCAAATCATATTAACAAAGAAAAGCCCAGAACCAGATGAATTCTCAGCTGAGTTCTAAAAGACTTTCAAAGAAGAATTAACAGCAATACTTCTCAAAGTATTCCATGAAATTGAAAGGAAGGAAATGCTTCCAAATTCATGCTATGAGGCTAATATCACCCTGATACAAAAACCAGACAAAGACACATCAAGGAAAGAAAACTTCAGACCAATATCTTTGATGAAGATAGATGCAAAAATTCTCAATAAAACTCTGTCAAATCACCTACAAAACATATTAAAAAGATAGTGCAACTTGATGAAGTGTGGTTCATCCCAGGAATGCAGGGTTGGTTCAACATATGGAAATCAATAAATATAATTCATCATATTATAGACTTAAAAACAAAAATTATATGATCATCTCAATATATGCAGAAAAAGCATTTGACAAAATACAGCACACCTTTATGTTCAAAACACTAGAAAAACTAGGGATAGTAGGAATATACCTCAACATTGTAAAAGATATATATGGTAAAACCAATGCCAGCACCATTCCAAATGGAAAAAAAATTGAAAGCATTCCCACTAAAAACTGGAACAAGACAAGGATGTCCTCTTTCACCACTTCTATTCAACATCATCCTTGAAACTCTAGCCAGAGCAATTAGACAAGAGAAAGAAATTAAAAAATCCAAATAGATAAAGAAGAACTCAAACTATTACTATTAGCTGATGACATGATTTTATATTTAGAAGATCCAAAAAATTCTACCAGATAACTCCAAGAACTAATAAATAAATTCAGTAAGTTAGCAGGATATAAAATCAACACCCATAAATCAAATGCATTCTTATACATCAGCAATGAATCCACTGAAAGAGAAATTAGGAAAACTACCCCATTCACAATAGCCTCAAACAAAATTAAAATATCTGGGAATCAATCTAACAAAAGAGATGAAAGACCTCTACACTGAAAACTACAGGATTCTAAAGAAAGAAATTGAAGAAAACCTCAGTAGATGGAAAGATCTCCCATGCTCCTGGATAGGTAGAATTAATATTGTCAAAATGGCCATACTACCAAAAGTGTTATACAGATGTAATATGATTCATATTAAAATCCCAATGACATTCTTCATAGAAATAGAAAAAAAAAACTGTCATGGAAATTTATTTGTAAAAATAAGACACACACACACACACACACACACACACAAAAGAGACACAGAATAGTTAAAGCAATCCTTAGCAAGAAAAATGAAGCTGGAGGGATCATAATACCAGATCATAAATTATTCTATAGAGTTATAGTAACAAAAACTGCATGATATTGGCACAAAAATAGGCTTGTAGACCAATGGTGTAGAATAGAGGACACAAAAACAAACCCACATAAATATGGTCGTCTCATACTAGAAAAGGGTGCCAAAAACATTCACTGGAGAAAAGATAGCATATTTAGCAAACGGTGTAGGAAAACTGGAAATTCATATATAGCAAAATGAAATTAAACCTCTATCTCTCACCCTGCACAAAAATCAAAGACTTAGGCACTAGAACTGAGACCCTACACCTAATTGAAGAATAAATAGGCCCAAATCTTAACCATGTCTGCCTAGGATCTGACTTCCCTAATGAGATTTCTAAAAAAAAAAAAAAAAAAAAAAAAGACTTCTAAAGTTTAAGAAGTAAAATCAAGAATCAATAAATGGGATGGATTCAAATTAAAAAGCTTCTTTTCAACAAAAGAAATAATTAATAATATGAGGAGAGAGCCTACAGACTGGGAGAAAATCTTTACTGCACACACCTCTGATAAAGCATTAATCTCTAGGATATATGAAGAACTCAAAAAACTTAACACCAAAAAAACAAATAACCCAACCAATAAATGGGGTAAGGAACTGAACAGACACTTCACAGAAGAAGAAATACAATTAACAACAAATGTATGAAAAAGTGTTTAACATCTCTAGCAATTAGAGAAAAGCAAATCAGAACTACTCGGATTTCATCTCACTTCTGTCAGAATAGCTATCATCAAGAATATAGGCAACAACAAATGTTGGTGAGGATATGATAAAAAATGTACACTCACACATTGCTGGTGGGACTGCAAATTGGTACAACCACAATGGAAAGCAGTATGGAGATTCCTCAGAAAACTGAAATGGAGCCACCATTTGACCAAGATATTCCACTCCTTGCTTATACCCAAAGACTTAAAGTAAGCATACTACAGTAATGCAGCCACGTCAATGTTTATAGCAGCTCAATTCACAATAGCTAGACTATGGGAGCAACCTAGGTGTCCCTCAATAGATAAATGGATAAAGAAAATGTGGTGTATATACTCAATGGAATTTTATTCAGCTTTAAAGAACAGTGAAATTATGGCATTTGCCAGTAAATGGCTGGAGTTGGAGAATATCATGCTAAGCAAAATAATCCAATTCCACAAAACCAAAGGTCAAATGTTTTCTCTAATATGCAGATGCTAATTCACAATAAGGTGGGGGGCACTAGGGAAGAATAGCATTATTTAGATTAGGTGGAGGGAAGTGGTGGGAGGGAAGGGGAGGGGATGTGGAGATAGAAGAGATAGTAGAATAAAACAGACATTACTTTATGTATATATGTGATTACATGATCAATGTGATTCTGCAACATGTACACTCAGAAAAATGAGAAATTATATCCCATCTTTGTATGATATATCAAAGTACATTAATGCACTCCACTGTCATGTATAACTAATTAAAACAAATAAAAAATTTAAAAAGTAAGTAGCAGAAGAGCAGTGGATTTTCATATGACAAAAGGAAAATTTTAAGGAGCTTTTCCTTAGAGGGTGCTACTTAGAAATAATTAAAAGTATATTTTCATCAGTGATGTACGTGAACTCATTGTAAAATATTCTCAATAAATATGATCTACATTTTTTGAGTCTCCTACATTGGCCAGCTCAGAGCACAAGCTCTGCAATCAGATCTGAGTGGGAATCCCACCCCAGCTTTGCAAATAAGTAAACATGGAACTCTGGCAAATCACCTCTGCTCTTTCCTGGTTTGAGTGCAAAGTAAAGAAGTATTCTCAGTACTATGGTCATATATGTAACAACCTACCTAGTGTTAGTGCCTAACACTCCAAGACAGGAAGGAATTTTAAATTATAATTGTTATGGGTTCCAGGAGTGAAAACGCTGAATACCAACATTAAGTATAAATAAATGTACATAGAGACATAGAGAAAGAAATGGGCACATTTTTTTCCCTTGGAAATTGAACAATCTGCTATTCGCTGGAACACACTGAGACATCTCTTCAATTTTCCTAACACTAAAGTCTTTTTCATCACAGTAATTCAGATGTCATTTACAAGCTCTTCCAGGGATCTGTTTTAATAGTACTTTGTGCACTGACATCCTTATCAGTTGCCCCAGTGGTTTGTTATTAGAAATTTTTCCTGAAAAGGGTTTCTGTGATGAAAAGGATCCAACCCAAGTGGGATGACAGTGCTGAGAATTCTCCCATTACCAGAGGTGAAAGTGCTATGACATGACTCAGGACACCCATAACTGTTCAAAGGCTGCTGTGTGAGTCCTCCCTGAGGTACAGATGGTGGCTGCAGGTGCAGCTGCAGTTTGCAGACAGGCTGCAGGTCCCCTGGGAGCACTGTGCCTCCCTGCACAGAGGTAGGTGCCTGAGTCTTCCAGCTGGGAGGTGGAGACGTGCAGGGTGCTGTAGCGCTCTTTAGGATTTGCTGTTGCCTTTAACCTTCCCTCCTGCTTTGTCCCTGAAGCCAGGAAAAACAGACTGATGAGGCCACCCTCAGCATTCTGACTTAACCACTGCACACTGTTCATGGTGGTGGAAAAATTGCACCTCAGAGTAGAGCTGGTTCCCTCCTGGAGCCTCAGAGCTGAAGGACTCTGCTCCACCTGCTGCCCTCTCACCCCTGCTTGGAAAGAGAAAAGAAAACACAGCTGGTGTCACTGGGGAATCCATGACCAGTTCACAACCCTGCAGAATATCCCAGGAAATGCCCTGAGGATGGAGCACAGGGAGGGGGCTTGGTGCCAGCTCTCCCTGCCCTCCCTCACACTGCCAGCCCTCCAAAACCTCCACCCCCATCTGGGAGGAACCCCACTCACAGCAAAGCTGCACCCACAGAAGCCCCAGCAGAGCCCCCAGTCCCCTCTGCATGGCTGCTGGCCTGGCTGCTAGGGTCTTCTCCCTGCTCCGCAGGTGTCAGGTCTTGGGCCAGACAAGCTTGTTCTTCCAGGCAACAGTTTCCACCTGACTCCCTGAGCACCAGTCACATCTGAGCTCTGTCCTTCCCCTAACAGGGAGCTCCACCCCCAGTGGCCCAGGGAGATAGCAGTGGTGGCTCCAAAAATTGTGTGAGGACAGTGTAGGGGTAGAGGGCCATGTTTTCAATGAATGAAGATGAAAGTGTGTTTTTTTTTCTTATAAAATTTGATATAGGAGAAGTTTATGGAAAGGCATATGAGAAACGAGTATGATACTCCACTAAAGAGCTAGGTCATAACTGGGTGAAAGAGAGCCTTTAAGAATCACAGGAAAAGTGAGCCCATTGCTCAAGTTACACATCGTGACAAAGATTTTCAGAAATGAATTATGTTAGGTTGGTTTGAAGTGATTAAGGAACAAAGCACCAAGCAACCTATGCCCGCCAAAGAACCACCAATCAGGTGCTGACAGAACTACCTGTCAATCAGAGGGGTCTCCTGACCAATCCTGGATCTTAGCCAGCGCCTCAAACAAACCCCAATAGGACAAGGGACTCTAAAAACAAAACAAAACAAACAACAACAACAAAAAACATTTTCTGTCCCACACCCTCCCTTCCTGCCCTAACCTCAATAAGAATTCCAGTCTCGTCCAGGCCCAACTGCTTCTCCTCAGACCCACCCTGTTGATCTGAGGGTCTCTCTTGGGAGCACAATCTCAATAAAGCCTCCTTCAGCAGCTTTTAAATTTGCCTCCTTTTAGTCGCCACTGCCTGACCTTACAAATTATATGAAAATTCTGATAAAGGTAACTATTTAATTGTATGAATTGTGTATTAAGAAATAAATATAATTTCTTAAAGTCAAAAGGTTGTGATGTGAATAGAAAACATTTCCAACAAGAGTTTTGTTAATTAAAATAAATATAAGTTGTAAATATGATGTCCACCCTGCTTTATTCTCTACCTCTCCCCTTTTACTGTCCACTCCTTTCCCTACACTCTACAGGTCCTCACAGCAGACTCTGGTCAGATTAAATAATGTCATTTCCTTTTTCTTCTTCTATTTTTGTTCTGTTTGTCCTTTTAAGAATACCTACAATCTGTAGTCCTTGCTCCCATAAACTATTCTTATTTAAAATAATGTGTGAATACTTTTAATATTATTCATCAATTCCAATGGTATTTTATTTGATCTCTACAATTTTATTATTAGATAAAGGGTCAGGTGCTATTATATTTTGTTTTCCTAAGTCAGCTAATAACTCTTCAACTTCCAGGTTGATTGGATATCAAAATCCACCTGGCAGGTCCTCCTCACCCTGCCAGTCATGTCTAACACATGGGAACCAGTTTTGCCACTGTCCTAAGGGACTACAGCCTTCCCAAGCACTTGCCCATGGAGTGGAGCATCAGACAACTAGCTCCCATCTTTAACCATGCTTTCTTGGGAAGAATGAGTGATGAAGAAGACACAGAACTTTGGCTGAATTTTCTCAAAGACCCCTATTCATAAGCAGACTCAGCTTTCACTCTATGCAGCACAAACCTTTAGGAAACATGAGCCCCACAAACATTTGTGTTATGCTCAGTATTGATTTGTCCAAATACTTATAAAGAGTGCTGGCACATTTTAGGAGCTGATAGATACTAGTTCAATAAATGAGTGAATAGACATTACCGCTATAGCATTTTTCACAAACCATTCCTACCAGTCTATCATTCCTACCATTCTGAGCTTCTTGGGAGCAGGAAGAAGAGTATGTAACATTTATCAGGTCTTTGATAAGTTTATTAATAAACAGTTAATGATTGGGTTTATTCCAATAATAGAACATTTTACATACTGAAAGTTAGCCACAATGCTTGCCTTTTGGTATACATAACCTATCCAGATTTGTGCTCCTATCTACAGTTCTTTTGTCAGATTTCTAGAAGCGGAAGTGCAGTCCTAAGTTTTTCTGTTCCCACCAGACCCAAAAGAAGACATGCTCTCCATATCCAAAGAATGACCAGGGGCTCTGATGGATCTGGTAGGAGAGAAGGAACACTGGGATTGATGTATTCAGAAGAGGCCCCAGGAGAACGTGAAGGGTGGCCAGATGAAAAATGTGGCTCAAATGAGCATCAGCACTTGTCTCCTGACCTCCCTGGCTGCTGGGGTCTTCTCCCTGCTCTGCAGGTGTCAGCCTTTAACTCCATACAAGGACCCAGGCTCGAGCCCTGCTGCAGAGGGTTCTGTCAAGCTGCGCCTGCTCAGCTGTAGATTTGGGTGCAGGTCGCAGGTGCCTGGGTAGCACTGTGTGACTACAGCACAGAAATAGGTGGCTGAGTCTCCATGCCGCACAGCTGTGATGTTCAAGCTGCTTCCATCCTTCAACAACGTGGCTTGGAGTCTTCCCTTCTGCTTCACATCCCCAGCTGAATACATGGAGAAGAGGTGTCTGAGACCTATCCCTGCATCCTCTCTGTACCACTGCAGACTGTTAAAACCACTGACTGAATAAGTGCAGCTCATAGAGGTGCCGTCTCCTTCCCAGGGTCTCAAGGAAGGAGGACTCTGCTCCACCTGGTTTCCTCCTTTCACCCCTGTTTGAAAGACAACAACACACACAATGTGTAACTGTGGTTCAGACCTTTCATAACTTTGTGCCTAAATCTCCCCCCCCCAAAAAATGTCAAATAAGTTCAAATTACACCCTTATCTGTCCCCTAAGTTTCAATGAATGTCCCCTGGAGCTCCCAGCTCTAAGAATCCCCCAACTCACAGCCAAGATGAAGCCAAAATATAACTAGCACAGATCCCTGCACCTTCTCCATCCTGATACTTTGTCTTGATACCCGAAATGCTGCCTAAAATTATGCAGCCAAAAGTCTTTCTTTCTTCGTCCTTTTGATGCAGTAAACCAGAGGGCTTTTCTGATTATGTGTCAACCAGTCAGAGATGAGCTTCTATTATGTAAACCTATTTTCTAACCATAAGGAAAGGCCTAGTCAACAGAGGGAAAGAGAGCCAGTGTCACCTGGTGGCCACAGACAGAATCATCAGAGAAATGTTACCACAGTGGGTGTGCACCTGTTGCGCAGGTGCAGCAGGGTAATTACTGCTCCTATATGGTAGGTAGTTTTTAACATTATAGGCCCCTGTAATGTGGTCATCAAACTATTTTATTTCCTTTCATTTATCTATGCATTGAGGTCTGAAGTGTGTCAGAGCAAAACTATCACCAGTGATAATAGAGCATGTGGGCAAAAGGGGGGAGAAAAATTAGATTGGAGTTCTCTTCAAAAAGCAACAACAATCTTAACTGATAAAATCAAGGATGGATGAAAAGAAAAAAAGAGGCTGAAACACATCACACACACATACACACACACACAAAAAAAAAAAAAAAAAAAACCTAGAAGGCCAACAGAACCATATCAAAGAGCAGAACATTGACAATGATTTTAGGAAATCTACTTTTGTAAGTAACATGCAGCTTCAGTAGACTCAACACGGAGGGGCTGAGGATCAACAGAAATTGTAAAGGGAAATAAGGGAAAATAATAATAAATTTTAGTAACTGAATCAAGACTGCAGCGTGAAAAAGAAATGTCTTCCTGATCATGAGTAAAACTTCAGGACTTGAGGCTTCATTATTATGTTTTTAAGCAACAGCAGTTGATGGCATCACATGAATTTAAGAATTAATTAAAAAAATAATTTGCTTCATATGCTTTGCCTCACTATTATCTTAATTTAAACTAAATTGTGAGTTGTATTTATATTTTTAATCATACTATAGTACACTACTATTGACAAAAGAAAATCCAACTGATTTTATCAATGCTATTTCAGATGACATTATAAGAATGCTCTGACAGGATAATTAAAAATAAAACTAGAAGCCCTCTTGGACTCATGCAAACTCAACTTTGTACCCCTGGAGGTCATAACTGTCCAACACACCACACACACACACACACACACACACACACACACACACAGAAAAAGTCTAGTAGAAGTTTGTCACTTACAGCTTTTCTATCTTATTTCTTCTGGAGAGTGAAAAGGCAAGCATATATAGCTGTGTTTATATTCATGGTACAAATCCAATGTAGGCTAAGAATATTAATCCTTTCACATCTAATTTGTCCACTAGGAATTGAATGTTTCCATTTGCCTACAACTCATTTAATCTGTGTATAACTGTAAAGTAGCTACATTTTATTTAGCTTAATAACATTATGTCCTTTTGATAGGGTGATGATAAAGCAAGAATTAGGCAGTCAGGCAGGAAGTATAGACAGGTAAATCAGTCAGTTCAGATCAAGGAGACCAATTTGAGTGAGTCAGGGAAGTTAGAGACTGCCTCCTGAGAGATTAAAATTCCTTAGAGGCCTTCCTCCACCCTTATCAAGATAACCTGCCTTGGTTCCAACCTGTTGCTAAGGTAACCTGTCCCAAGAATTGTCCTTCCCTAAATGGAGTTGTAAAAGTTGTTCATTAATGTGTCCATCCAGCCCATCCCCCATCTGTCTGCTTCTCACCTTTTGACCATCGTACTGGAGCATCCCCTGAGCCTAGTTATGTATGCAGAAAGGAGAGAGATAAGGGGAAGAGAGCAGGAGAACAAAGGAAGCCTAGGAGATATATATATATATATATATATACACACACACACACACAAAACACCCTAGCTTCTTGGGATACCAGGATACCAGCAATGGCCTACTTCTCCGTCCTTGGAGAAGTCTATGTTACCCCTTTTTAAATAAACCCTGCTTTATATGCTTGCCTCTGCATGCTTCTCTATTGTTATACTTCAAAATGGGAGGGAGCAGAACTTGTCACCTCTAACTGGTGGTATTAATGATGAGAATTAATCAGGGCCAAGTTTCACTTCCCCAGATATGGAGATTGAACACCTGAGAAACCAGAAGCAAGTGTAGAAAGCAAGTTTTATTTAAACAATAGAACAGACATAAACTTCTGTGCAGAGAAGAGGGCCCAGAACTGGGTGTCCCAAGAAGTGAGGGTATCCTGCTCCTTTTATATATTATAGAATTCCTTTGCATTTCCTCCTTCTTCCCTTATCTTGCATCTCTCCTCTCCCCATGCTGTAGGTGACCAAAATGTGGCCCAAAAGGTGAAGGTGGAGTAATATCAGGGCTGGAAAGAAGCTGTCTAGGGTTATGGGCAAGAAGGGACCAACCCAGGAGACATTAATTAGCAATTCTTACAACTCCCTGCAGGGAGGAACAATTCCTGTGGCAGTTAGCAAAAGTTTAGAGAAGGAGGGGGAAGGGCTTTATCTCAGCATTTGATTTCCTTTGCTTTCCAACTAGCTCCCATCCTCCTGATCAAACCCAATTATTTATTATCTAAACTGTCTCTTTGCCCTCTGGCCTAATTTTTTAAAATGCCTCCCAAAAGGCAGTTTTTCAGACATAGCCTTTAGATAGTCTTTCTCCAGAAAATGATGGAAAGGATAAAACCAAAGTTAGTGCAGGCTGGAAGAAAACCAGTAGCACAGATGGATGTCCCCTCTTCCAGGGGAATAGTTAAGTTTGAGGCAGCCAGAATATCTACTTTGAATGGAAGATGAATGTGTTGCTCTATGAATGATGTATGACCAAATTGCACCATGAGATCAGAGAAAGGTTACTAGGCAGAAATAGTGGTAAAATATTGGGGTTAAGCATCAAATAGACAGAAGTCACATCTAACTTTTGTGCTGGCTATGTCTGTGAGCCTGAATAGGAATATCTTATATAATGTCAATAAGAATCAAGTTCATCACAATAAAAAGTTGAGAAACTGATGTGACTCCATTTGTGAGAAACCAGCCTCTACCTCAGAGCAAAACCTGTCCAAGGAAGGGGGCATGACCCTTGTCCTTGGAAAAATCCACAGAGCAATCCTAGGCACATACCCACCCTGCTGTGTTGTTTATCTACAAATAACAGGAGAGATCTGCAAGGGGCCAGGTGTCCCTGACTCAGTCAGGCTAGGTGAGGACTCATAGCAACCCCCTAGCAACCACTAATCAACATGAGACAGGGAAATACCTGGGATGCCAGATGACCTTCCCAGTAGTTTATGGTGGTTGGTAACATGTTGGGAAACCATGTAGTTCAGCATGTACACCCCTTGTGGCCTAAACCAATCAGTTCAAAGGAATCCCCCTCTTGTACTAACCAAATGCCCCTACCCAACTTGTTCCCGCCAGTGAATGTGCTAATCAATGTTAAGAGTTGTTGTTTGATTTTCCCACAGTGTGTGATGATTTGCTAAGAGATGCTATGATGTATGTGAAGCCCCTGCCTTCCCCAAAGAGTGTATAAAAATGCTGCAAACCTTGAGCCCGGAGCCTCTCAGCATCACCAGTTGGCTGTGTGCGTGCAGAGGACAGAGCTAGGTCGCAATAAACACCTCTTTGCTGCTTACATTGATCTTGGTCTCTGGTGGTCTTTTGGGGGATCCTAAACTCGAGCATAACAAAGTAAACTACCTCAAATATTGTTATGCAGATTGAGTTCTTAAAAACTTTAGTACAAATTTGAGCCCTGTGCTTGACATATAGTTATAACTGGAAGCTTGATCCTTGTCCCCATGTTAATCCAATAAAGAAGACATGGTTTGTGAGAAAAAGGAAAAAGAACATTTATTGCTTTGCTAAAAAAGGAGAAAGCACAGGGGACTCCTATTCCAAAGGCTGTGATTCTCCCACACAGAAAGGACAGGGGGATGTAAGGGTTACATTCCAGGTGAGCTCTAGTTGGAGGTTCCAGGGTGCCCTGATGGTGGGCTAGGATTTACTTATTAATTTAAGAGATGTTCACTTCCCATATCCTCAGCAGGCATCTCCTTCCTGTACTGGGTGTGCTCAACTAGGGGAAGAAAAATGCCGCAGTCCAGCTGGGCACAAATAATGGGGAGGTGACAAGCGACTTGAAGGTTGAAATGGGAACTGCTTTATTGCGGGCAAAATCAGTGGGAACTGAGCAGGAACTCAAGGTAGCGGGCACCCAAGGTAGCAGGAGCCGCTTTATTGCGGAGCAGCAGAGATATATATACCTAACTGATTACACACAGCTTGACTCAATTAGCATCATCCAGTTACAGCAATCAGCCAATAAGGAATCTCCACCATCTTAATGGCTCCTGTTGCCTCACAAACCACTCCTCCTGACAAACTGCCAGGCGCCATCTTGACTTGATTTGCGATCCCCAACAGAAAAAGATAACACTGTCACCCTAATCTTGTTAGGGAGGGAGAAGGGGGGAGGGAGAGAGAAATGTTCTTAAAAAAAATAAGCCTCAAAGCAATGAAGGCTACAATCAGATGATGAAGGAATCATTGTTACATTTTCCCACTGTCAATTCCTACTTTCCATTTCTATGGAAAATTGGGCCTGGACATCTCAAAGCTACTTCCTTCTGAGAATGGGCAATGAAGGGGGGTTTTATAATGGAAGGTTTTTACCTGTTGTTACCATTTTTTCTTTAGGTATTTGGTTTTTACCTGTTGTTACCATTTTTTCTTTAGGTATAGTTGAAAAAGGAGAAGGAGCAATAAAATTAAACAGAAAGATACATATACAGAAGCAATAATAAATAGGATAGTCAGAATGAGGTGGAGGAGGCCTAATGAAATAGATTTAATCCCTATTGGTATTGTTAATCCCCAATGCCAAGAAAATACCACCGACTCCAGTTTTAAATCAATTAAAGCAAGCTTGTATTTGTGTACACCAGAGCTGGCCAGGACTGTCTCTCCCAAAAACCCTGGGCTAGAGATCAGCACCCCAGCCTTCCAGGAACATGATTTCATAGCACAAAAATTTACAAACGGGGGTGTCTTGATAATTTACAGATAACAGGATTTTGACAAGTATAATAAAAAGGCAGGTAGTGGGTTAATGATCTACATAGCATGATATTTCAAGGTAGGGAGTAAATTCAGATCCCAACATCAGAATTTATGAGGCACCACTGAGGTTTCAGAGAGGGTTGTTTTCTGGTCAGAGAAAGCCAGGAATGGGTGAGTTCAAGGCATGGGAAGGAATTCCAAACAAGTTTTGAAATCACGGTAATTTATAGTAAAACAGAAATTAACTTTTCATGACTTTTTGACAATATGGCTTCTAATCTTAAGATGGAATTAGGTTAGGCTGGGTTCATCAGTATCCAGTAAAAAAAGCCCAGAGAATCAGTTAAGCCTAATTCTATCCCATCCCAAAGGAATATGTGGTGGTCAAGAATTTCTTGCAGCCAGTTTGCTCATTGTCTGATCTGCAGGGGCACAAAAGACTTTTGTTTATTTAAAAAAATCCAGTAGGTCCCCAATGAGGAAGTAGCTCCCAACTTTAAATGCTATTCATTTTATCCAGGAATAGTCTGGGAAGCAATAATCAGTTACTGTTGTACTTTCCTCTGTATGAAATTGGGTAACTTTTTGTACACACAAAGATAATTGTTCTTGTTCAGGATGGGGCCTCATTTCAAGATACTATGTTATTGGTATTCCCCTCTGGACAAGGTAAGTGGTATTAGAGGCAACAAGAGAAAGAGTGAGACAGGGAACATTAGAAACAGTTTCATCTGAGTAATGCATTGCTTGAACCCAAGACATAATGATGAGAGCTTTGAGGTTCTGTGTTTGTGTCCAGCCTTCATTTGGGATCTGAGTGAAGTTCATAATTAAATGTACAGAGGGATCACAATGGTCCATGAAGGATTTGGCCCTGGGAAGACAGATCAAGCAATCAACTGCATGAGTTGAGGTGTCCAAGATCTGTGCTATTATTAAAAAAAAAAAAAAAAAAAAAAGTTGTCCTTCCCGCCTAGAGAGGGAATAGGGGAAAACAACAGTTATTAGAAACATAAAATCTCTCATTGTGTTTTCCTGAACAGGTATTTTAAGTCCCCTAAGGGTTGTGATGTCCATGTGGGAGAGGTACTTTCTGGTAAGTCTCTTGGGCACCTCTTCACTCTGGTGTGGTGGACCTGGGGTTTTATTCCAGTGAGCTTCAGAGATGATTGAGTTGTCAGAAGCATGTCAAAAGGTCCTGTCATTTCTTTCCTGGTTGTTGTTCTGATCCCTGTTCTTTCCAACAGCACTTGGTCCCAAGATTGGAAGCTATGGAGAGGTGATACCAAATTTGGAGGGGACCTGGAAGAAGCATACTCATGCACATTGGGATCAGACCAATCTTTCAGGCAGGAGAATTAGTCCATGGGAATTTTGTCTCCTACCTGGCAGTATTATCCCAGGAGTCAAGCTGAGGTATCAAAGCCCCAATTAGTGGTTTTTCCTAGGAGCCCTTCTGGCTGCCCTATCAGCAGCTTGATTTCCCCTGGCCACATAAGTATCTTATGATGACAGTGGATGATTTCCACCTGCTTTGGTTCTGCCACCACTTGTATATGCCAGTATCTCAAGGTCATGTTTAATGTCCTGTTTTTAGCAGTGAGGAGCCTTCTTTCTTTTCAGATAGCTCCAAGTGCTTGTACTACCATAAAAATCATATTATGAGTCAGTGCAAATATTTATCTTTTTTCTTTTTGACAGTCTGAGAGCTCTTGTTTGGGCAATTATCTCAGCCTTTTGAGCTGATGTTCCCAGTGGTAACATCTAGGCTTCCAATACCTGCTGTTCCATGGCTACAGCATATCCAGCTACTTGCTGGCCATTTTCCATGAAGCTGCTTCCATCTGTGAAGAGGTCCCAGTCTGGTTCTGTGATGGACTGGTCAGACAAGTCCAACCTGCTAGAGTAGACAGTTTCCAAAATCTCCAAGTAGTTATGTTGTATTGTCTGATTATCATCTAATGACAAAAATGTTGCTGGATTTAAGGTGGACACGACTTTAGACTGACATTGGGGTTGTCTAATAGGATAGTTTGGTATTTCCCCATTCTCCCAGCAGTTAGCCAGGATCCTCCTTTCTGTTCTAGTAGGACCAAAACTTGGTGAGGGATGAACACAGAGATGGGTTGCGCTAGAGTGAACTTTTCAGCCTCCTGTAGCAAATCATAAGTGGCTGCTGCTGCTCACAGGCAAGGGGGTCATCCTTTTGCTGTGCAGTATAGCTGGGTTATTTTAGCTGTAGTTGGACACAAGACCTTTATTTCATTTTATTTTTAAGTGGTGCTGAGGATCAAACCCACGCCCTTGCACAAGCTAGGTAAATGCTTTACTGCTGAGCCAGTACCCCAGATCCAGCTGTTTTGTGCAGGGATTCTGACTGTGGAAATATACAGGGAAGCATTCCTCTGATTAGCAAACTGCTGAGGGGTAACTGACACTCTGTTTCCCATGCTTAGAATGCCCTGCAGTTTCTCCTAGAAACTAGTAAGATAACTAATATGCTATGTCTAGCTGCTTGCTGTACTTTGATCTTAGGCACACAGCTCCTGGAAATAAAGAAACTCTCTTGTTAGAAAACCACAAGGTTTCACTAAGTCTAACGCTGTCCACATAACAGTAACTCTATACAATGGACTTTCTTGAGAGCTACACAAAGCTCCTAACTTTGCACATTGCAACGTAGTATGTAACTGAGAAATAAGCTCCATAATGTTGCTAAGTCTGTAATCTACCTAGTAATACAATGAACAATATGTATTAATGATGCCAATGACCTAAAGTAGCAGGGCTTCACAGGAACTCAATATTGTTTATTAATTAGTCTGGTTGGTGATATACAGACAGCTTATATATACTGACTTGTTTTAGATATATTTGGTATCGATTTGTGGTAAGAATAATGAATGAGAAAGATGAAAGCCCATTATTTTATTATTGTTAACATCCTCCATTTAAAATAAGATATTTAGACTAGGTGACAGCTAGAGTATGTCCTAGCCCTCAAATTCTAATTTTCTAATTTTATCATGATCTTCCCCTATTTTCCTACCTACAGTCTTTTATAATGTCTGACCTGTTGGTGCAAAAAGACCAAAAGATCACAAACTTCACAAATCAGCTCAGTGCTTTATTCACTAACGACGTTTCACACAGGCACAGGGGATGCACTGACAAAATGATGCCGTGGTGGGACCCACTTTCCTGGTGGAAAATGAGCGACTAAACAAAAAAAGAGCTTGGGCTTACATAGGTTATTCTGAGAGGTGGTCTAGTGAGCATATCAATTTTATTTGGGCACCCGAGAATTTGGAGTTTGTTTTATCAATCACTGAACAGGTCAGTTTTAGTGCTTAGGAATTTGGGGTTTGTTTCACAGGGCGAAATGGGAAGGAGTCAACGGTTGGTGTTCAGTTCTGAGGATTTATCTTAATGGACCTGATGGAGGGCCTGGGGTCAGTCGTTGGTGCTGTAAGATCAGGCACCAGTGAACAAATGGAGGCACCAGTAACCAAATGCTGGACAAGACTTTATTGAGATTCACTCCCAGGCAAGACCCTCCAGTCCAACAGAGCAGGTTCAGGGGATTCGCTCCCAGGTTCACCCAGATTGGAATTTTATCGGGCTTAGGGCAGGAAGGTAGGGCTTGAGACAGGAAAGGGAGGTTTTTAGAGTCCCTTGTCCTCCTATGGTTGGTCAGGGGATCTTGCTGAGATCCCTGACATTCCAGGATTGGTCAGGAGACCCCACTGATGGACAGGTAGGTGGTTGAGGCACCATCACTACTGGTCTGTCAGAGCCTGATTGGTGATTCTTTCGCTCTGTGGGTTGCCTGATGCTTTGACTCTTATCCACCTCAAACTGACTTAACAGGTATCTGGACAGGGTTTGTTTATAGAAGAATTAATGCTTCAGCCTCTTCCCAGAGACTGCCTTTCCAGGTTTGATGGACACCTCTTTTCCAACCCCAGGGTTTGTTTTATGACCAGGAAAGAATGTACTGGGAAAGGATCAATGTTCCCAATGTATGGCTTTACTTCTCACTCCCCTTTTCCCAGTTATCACTACTTTTGGGGTGTATCATTTTCCATATCTAATATGACCTACACTCACACAAGGAGTGCATGATCACATCATTATGGTGGTGACTTAATGTGTCCTAGAGGAGATGAAGACATCATCTCTGGCCCCAAAACCTGCAGATTCTGCCCTTATTGCTGGAGCTAATGGCTGACTCTGCCATTCCTCTTTTTGTAGATGTCATAAGAGGCACCAAGTATTTATTTTAATACTGTATGTTGTTTACTGCTGTTGTTTTCCTTTTTTCTGAAAAAGCCTGGGAAGTGTCTGAGACACTACAAATTTAGTGTAGATACTTTGTTGCCAATCTATACCAACGGTTTAGTCAGGGGACAGCATACTGGTTCCACCACAAACCAACCCCATTCAAGCTTCAACAATACTTTAACACAGAGAATAGGGAAATAGGGAAAACTAAACAAACAAACAAACAAACAAACAAACAAAAAAAAACAACCAACAACCAGGCACAAAGTAGGAAGAGCTGGGGAGGATCTCAGGTTCTGCTCTTAAGCATCTGCTCCTACAACAAAAACAGGGATTTCAAGACACAGGCTCAAAAGAGCCCACAACTTTGTAGCAGCTCTCCAAAAGTGAATTAAATTAGAAGTTCTGCAGTAGTAAATTGAGACTTGGGTTATGCTGTTCCTAGGTGTTGAAACTAAGATATAGCAACAGTGCAGAACTTATTGCAAAAGAGATAATCAACACCAAAAGACACTCTCATAAAAGAGGAAGAGAAAATCATCTTAACAGATGCACAAACCCAAGAACTCTGGAAACATGCAAATAAGTCTCCCCATAAAATTTACAATCCTTTAGCAAAGGAGTCAACAGATATGAAAAGGTATGAAATTCCAGGTAAACACTACCAAAAATAGATTATTAAAATGATTAATAAAAGAAAATCTGATGAATGAATTAAGAGAAACACTGCATCTGCCAGAAGAAAACACAGAGAAAATGGTCCATCATATTGGCATAAACATCTACTTCCTTAAAAAACTCCTAAAGCTCAAGAAATAAAACCAAATATCAATAAGTAGGATGGAATTAAATTAAAAAGCTTCTGCACAGTGAAGGAAACAATTAAGAGCATGAAGATAAAACCTACAAAACAGGAAAATCTTTGCCAGCTAGTTCTCCAACAGGGTTTTAAAATCCAGAATAAAGAACTCAAAAAACTTAACACCAAAAAAAATTTAGTAACCAAATTAATAAGTAGACTTTTCTCAAAAGAAGAAATAAAAATGACTGACAACATCCCTAGCAATCAGGGAAATACAAATCAAAACAACACAGATTTCATCTAACTCCAGTTAGAATGGTAACCATCAAGAATAGAAAGAACATTAATTGCTCACAAGGGTGTGGGGGGAATGGTACACTTATACACTGTTGATAAAAATGCAAATTAGTACAACCATTTAGAAATCATTGTGCACATTCCCCCAAAGTTTATGAATGGAACCACCACATGACCCAGCTCTCTCACTCCTTGGTATTTATCCAGAAGTTCTGAAAGCAACACACTATAGTAATTTATGCATACCAATGTTTATAGCAACACAATTCACAATAGCTAAGTTATGAATCATCTTAGGTGCCTGTTAATGGATGATTGGATAAAGAAACTGTGGTATATATACACAATGAAGTTTTACTCAGCCATAAGAAGAATGAAATTCTGTCTTTTGTGGATAAATGGACCTGGAGAACGTTATGCTAAGTGAAATAAACCAGATTCAGAAAAACAAGAGTCAAAGTTTTCTCTCAAATGTGGAAGCTAGAGAGAAAGGGGGGAAAACAGAATTTAAAAGGGGGTTCTCATGGAAACAGAAAGAATACCAAAGGAATAGATGAAGGGGATAAGAGGTGAGGGCTGGGGAAATACTAGGGAATAAAATCTAACAAATTATGCTGTCTATGGATGACTATATCACAATGAATCTGACACGTTGACCACAAGGAATAGTGAATATGTATATAATGCACTACTTAAAATAATAATAATAGAAAGCAGATCAGTAGAGTTGAACTAGTGAATTAGGGGAAGGAGAAGGAGAGGGAAAGGGGAGGTACTGGGAAAAGAGTTTGATCAAATTACGTTATATGCATACCTGAATATGACATAATGAATCCCACTATGGTGTATAATTATAACTCACCAACAAAAAATATCTCACTGGGTAAAAAAGCATATCCTTCATCCCTACTCTCTGGCATTCTTCAGGGTGTTGCTTGTTTTTAGAAATATTAGATTCTGAACTTCAGAGCTACTTGAGAATCACACATTTAAGCCCATTGTTTTCATATGAGGAAACTGAGACCTGCAAACCTCACAAGTTTTTGACAGTCACTCAGTCAGCATCATAGTTCTGAGACTGATGAAGGATCCCCTGCTCCTAGGCAATCCAGAGTCATTCCCCCACACTTTGTCACTTTAAAATGAGCTCCCTTTCATTTTATTTTGAAGAAGCTGTGGCAAGTCTTTGGGAACAGCACAGTCCCCAAAGACATCAGCTCTGTGACTGGAAGAAGTTACAAGTTTATGTATAGGAAACTGTTGCCAGGATGCTGCTGTGAGCCAGGGCACAGAGGTAGGTGGCTGAGTCTGCAGGCTGGGAGGCTGTGATATGCAAGGCACTCTGTTTGGTGGTGGTAACAAAGGTGACTCTCAGTCTTCCTTTCTGTTTTTCTCCCTCATTTTCATGCACTAGTATCAAGAAGAAGAGGCCTCCTCCTGGATCTTGTCGGTACCATTGGATGGACTCTGGAGAATAATTTGTATAGTGACAGTTCAGAGAAGCATTTTCACCCTCCTGGATGCTTCAGAACTGAGGATTCTGTTCCACCTTTTGGCCATAAGCACCTGGAGAGAGCACAATGCCAGAAAGGAGGGTTAGTCACCACATTTAACAACCCTAGGAGTCAGCTTTCTTCCCACCACCCCAGATGCAACCAAAGAGGAAGTACAACAAATCCTGGACCTTCCCCTCTGTTCTGTGTGCTATGTCCCTGGATCTCTCTGTCCCTCTCATCAGGAAACCACCAACTCACTGTCCACGTGAAGCCACAGCATCACCTGAATCACCAGAACACCTCCCAGGAATGGCTTCATGCTGCTCCCAGCTGTGACCTGGTTTGTGGACTCAGCCTCAGTCAGAAGCCATGGTCTTCAGCAGTGGGTGCTACTGAGGTTCTTCTATCCCTAGGAGGAAGCTTCTGCCTTCCTACCAGCCAATCAGCATGTTCAGCCCTTTGTTTACACTCACTGGCCAAATCCAACTTCAGGGGGAGCTTCGTTTCAAACATGAGAAAGGCTGGATGAATTGACATTCCCACCAACAGCGTGTAAGAGTCCTTTATCTTCACTTCTTCACCAGCATTTGTTATTTATCATCTTTTTGATAACAATCTTTCTAAATGGGATGACATGATATCACAACAGCATTTTGACTTGTACTTAACTGACAGTTAATGAAGTTGACTATATTTCATAAATTTGTTAGCCTACTGGGAAGTGTTTACTCATATTCATATCCTTGGGCCATTTTGAGTTGAATTATTCAGCTTCTTGTTAAGCTCCTTATACACTCCTTTGTCAAATGAATAATTGGCAAACATTTTTTCCCCATTCTGTAGTTTATCTTTTCACATTGTGAATGGTTTCCCTTGCTGTGTAGAAAACTAGCAGAGCCACTATGGAGAACAATGTGGAAGTTTCTGTAAAAACTAAAATAGATCTACAGTAGGACCCAACTATCCCATTTCTGGATAGATATAAAAAATAAATGATATCAGGCAATCAAAGAAACACTGACATGCCACAGCATTCACAATAGTGAAGAAACAGAATCAACCTAAATGCCACTAATGGATATATAGATAAAGAATGTAGTATGTATACACAATGGAATGTTATTCAGCTACAAAAAGCAAAGATATCCCATCATTTGCAAAATGGATGGAACTGAAGACATTATGTCTAATGGGAAAAAAGATAAATACCAAATGCTCTCTACTATATATAGATGCTTTAAAAAGTCCTTTGGAAAATTATAATAGTGTTTACTAGAGACTGGGAAGAGTGAGGAAATAAAGGGAGATTAGATAATGGGTACTAAAATACTATAAGGTTGAGGTAGTAGTCACTTGGAGTGAGTTTAGTTCATCATATCCCATCATATATTTTCTGAATAACTAGAAGAGAGGAGCTCAAAAGTTCCTAATAAAAAAGTAGTGATTGGAGATGTAAATATTAATAACTCTGATTTGATTAATATATATATGCACTTTCCCCCATATGTACAATTATTACTTGTTAATCAAAACTGTTTGAAATGTTTAAGCTGATGGAAATGTTAACTAACCTGATCTGATCATAGCACACTGTGTCCATGTATCCATTTATAACATTCCACCCCAAGGAGTCTGTACAATTTTTAAAAATTGAGAAAGACTCTGGGGTATTAGGAAACTCTGCCTTCTTGTGCTGGGAGGGTTGTTAGGCTAACAGAATGGGCTCTAGAGCAAGGCTTCTCAAAGGATGAGCATAGGAATCACCTGGAGATTTTGTTTGTTAAGAGGAAGATCTTATTCCATTTGGTCTAGCATGGGCTGGACAGTTCGCATTTTAGCAAATTTTTGGAGATGCTGGCGATGCTGGTTCTCAGAGCACAACTGTAAGTAGCAATTTTGCTGAGTCTCAGTACTTGAAATGGAATTTGCGGTATCAAGGTTGGACCTGGAACAAATGACCAGGTTTCCCAGAGCCTCTAAACCATTGCCCAGTTGAACTGTTCTGATCCAACCACACATGAGAGGTTGTCATGTATTTTGGATAATGTAAAGCACAGGGGAGCCCATGGCAGAATCTCAGATCCAGGTAATGAACCCCTTCTTGCCACCACTCCTGGACTTCCACAGGAAGTTCATTTACTTTAAAGGACTTTTTCTTGATATTACTGGACTAGCATAAGTAGACACTCGGTTTGAATCCACCAAGAATGCAAATCAGCAAGGGTTTTTCCAGTTCATGCAAAATTCCCTTGAAGAAGTACTTCAAATTGTTTTTTTTTAATATACCAGGTTTATGTCAGAATTTCTTTCTTTTCTACTTCACTATTGCCAGGATGGATGTACTGCAGTCATTTCCTTAAATATATTTAAGCCATTCGGTGGAGAGATGGCTGAAGAGATGGACGGATGGAAAAAGGAAAGTGGGCTGGAATAAAGTGGGAAATCAGGAAGATGGAGTGTTTGGATCCAGAAAACAGAAGTTTTTGAATGCTGCATGAGTTTGCAGGTTTAGCAAAGAATTATTGAGGCTTTTGAATAAGTGGGTAGAGTTATAAAAGTAGAATTCTCTACACTTAGTCTCCTCCATAAGAATAATTGGGAGGGAAAAAGATTGATGAGCACTGTGGAAGAATTAGTTAAGAGATTGTGTTCCAGGGCCAGGGTTGTGGTTCAGTGGTAGAGTGCTTGCCTAGCATGCATTAGGCACTGGGTTTGATCCCTGGCACCACATAAAGATAAAAACAAATAAAATAAAGGTATTGTGTCCATCTAAATTTTTTTTAAAAAATAAAGGACTTGTCATCAAGAAGAGTACTTTCTGATATTGACATCANTATATATATATATATATATATATAATATTACATATATATTATATATATATGAGATTGCGTTCCAGCCTCAAACAGATCTGGCCTTGAAACACAGCTATTTCATTTACTCTCTTTGAGTGGGCTTGGAAAAGCTACCTAATGGTCTTCAAGTATAATGTCCTCTCTGTAAAATGGGTGCCAACAGAATTGGTTAGATAGGATAATGCAAATAAAACACTTTGAGAGTACATCATATACAGTAAGAACACAATAAATGTGAGCAATTTATATAAAAATAGGACTTCAGCAGAGGCTGCACAACCAGTCAGGGGGCACTGCTGTCTTCTTATTTGAAGTATAGGTGACAAAAGCAGCATCACCAAACTTCAGGACAAAGAGGAATTTTAGAGAATTTATAGGAAATAATGGGTCAGAAAAACTTTTAATTAAATAAGATTCATATTTTGGAAAATGTGTAAAATCACCAGGTATCTTATCAATCAAAAATCTGTGCTATCAAGATCTTGAATGGGGGCTGGTGTTGTAGCTTAGTGGCAGAGCACTTGCCTAGTATGTGTGAAGTACTGAGTTCAAGTCTCAGCACTGTTTATAAATGAATAAATAAAATAAAGGTCCACTGACACCTAAAAAAATATATTAAATTTTTTTTTAAATCTTGGAAGGTCACATTCCAACTGTGGTACTTTTCATATTTCTACCAAGCAGCAATCACACATTTGATGTAACTATTTTTCATTACCACTTCTCAGTAATCACTATACTTGTGTTTTGTAAACAACATTGATTTGTTACAAAATATTCCATTTGGGTCATTAAGTCTTTCCTTGTAAGATTAGACACTTTGGTTTTTAGTTTGGGGGTAATATAAGTCTTTCCAGTTTATTACTTCCCAAAATGGCTTACAAATTTATTTTCCCACCAAATTTACCTATTTCAGTGCTTCCTTTCTAAATTCTTTCTTTTGCTTTTATAATTACTATAATTCCATAATGAGTTCTTATGACTATTTTTTTTTGCAATTTTGTGACTATTAATAGATTTAGACATTTTCCATGTGTTTTGTACCATGTTGTTTTCTCTTTGTAAATAGACTCCTTATATCATCTATGTATTTTTTTGTTTGGATATAGGTATTTTCTTATTGTTCTTATAAAAAGTAAATTTGTTACGATTGTTAAATTAGCAGAAAAAAAGTAAACAATTACTTAAATGATTTCTTCCCTCTAACATAGTATTTGAGTCAATTCTGAAAATCCTCCCTCAGTGTTTTTAAGTAATTATATATTTATATTTGTACTTATAACTTTGTGATAATCATTTTAAGTCCTCCAGCATTTATTTCATAATTTAAAGCATTTAATTTACTAATTTAATCAAAGTGTGTTGATTGCTTGATGATTTTACATTTTTTCAAATATTTGACTATATGCTTCTCAAATTTGACAGCTCTTGCCTTTATGGCAAAACTCAAGATAAATAGGATGCATAATTTGAGAGCACTATTATTACTAGAGAATGAGAGCAACAGGTAAATATTTAAAAGCTGTACTGCCCTGAAGTTAATAGGGATATTTCATGCAGTAAAATAAAAATGATCACTCAAGTGTTGTAAAATGAGCAGGAGATGCTCACTTTCAGCAAGTACTTGGGATCTCTGTGCCCCCATCATACAGGTTTCTGGGAGGAAGAGGGTGGTGCTCATTCTCCCTGGTCTGTAGAGATGCTTCAGCACAAAGTCTGAGGATCTCTGACTTAAACAGTTAATATAACACAATTTGAGGTATAATCCTGGTCTTCCTCATTAATTTAAAACTCTTCTTGTATCCTGTGCAAACTCTTTTTATTTGATACATTCCTTGTATTCTGTTTTTCTACTGGCTTTGTACTAATCATCATTATTGTTGTTACTATGGGCTAGCTATGCTAATCCAGTGATATTTCTTACAGCAGTAACAAGAAGGCACCATCCAGGCTGGGTCTGAAGCTCAGTGGTAGCACACTTGCCTGGCATGTGTGAGGCACTGGGTTCAATTATCAGCACTGCACATAAATAAAAAAAGGTTTATCAACAACTAAAAAAATTACAAAAAAGAAGGCACGGTCTAATGTGACAACTATCGCTTTCACTGTTCTTTATCAAAAAGAAAAATCATTCACTCAGCTTTATTTAGGGCCTGGCATGTGACAGGCTCTGTTCTTTATGATTGCATCATAAAGGGGAGAGAAAGACAATACACCTATGAATAAATAAAATAGAATATTAGCTGATAGTGAGTGCTTTGGAAATATTAAACAGAAAAGGAATAGAGGGAGAATAGCATGAGGAAGGTTGTGATTTAAGTAAGAAGGCCAGAAAAGGCCTGAGAAGAAAATCATCTGATACTTCAAAAGCTATGGGGAAACTTGAAAATAATGGACATGAGACCCTACAAACATACATGAGTGGTGTATGATTGAAGCTGGCCTCAATATTTCAGCCCTAACTAAAAGAATAAAGAAGGGAGGAAGAAAACGTTATTTAGAAAAAGACAGCTTTTGATTTTGAACAAGTTTAATTTTCTACTTTATGTCTTACTGTTTTCCTATGCCATGAGGTTAATTATTTTATAATAAGAAACAGCCAGCAAATACTATTATTAAAAGACAAGGGGCTATGGTTGTGGCTCAGTGGTAGAGTGCTTGCCTAGCATGTGTGAGGCACTGGGTTCAATCCTCAGCACCACACAAAAATAAATAAATAAAACAAATGTATTGTGTCCATCTAAATTTTTTTTAAAAAATAAAGGACTTGTCATCAAGAAGAGTACTTTCTGATATTGACATCAATGTGTCCTGTGGAGAAATCTCAATGGCACCAGAGAGTCGACCTTAGAGCCTTGGCATCTAAGAAATCACCAACTCCCAATAAGCGTTCATTTAAACTGCTCTAATCCTTTTTGGGTCATTTTGTGACAAGTTTGCAGCATGTTTAAGAATGTTGAAAATATATACTGAATGTATTCACAATAAAATATAGGAAAATCATGTTCTTATAGGTGCAAAAAAATAGTATGTCTTTAGCCCTGCTGCAGGTTTGGTACAGGCTGCAGGTGTCTGGGGAGCACTGTGCCCTTGCTGCACAGAAGTAGGTGGCTGAGTCTCTGGGATGAGCTGCTGTGATGTTCAGGGAGAGATGTTTGTCCTTCTTACTCAGGAGGACAGTGAGTCTGTGGTCTTGCTTCCTCTCCATACTTGAAAGAATCTGCATGAGCAACTGCAGACCTGCTCCAGGCTCGTGCTTATACCAAAAGAAGTAAGTGGAGGCACTGTCTGTGTAAGTGCAGTGGATGACAGCGCTGTCTCCCTCCGGGACACTCAGGAAGGAAGGTCGCTGCTCTACCTTCTCTCCTCTGCTCACACCTGGGTAAAAGGACAAGATCATCAGGACATCATTTCCCAGAGTTTGTGTAACCTCAAACAGACTGGAAGAGGCCAGTGTACTGGTCAGACTTATAATGAATGTTACCAAACACCTTGTTTCCCAAAAGCTCTCAACTCACAATTTAGCTGCAGCCACAAGAACAGGAATAAAGGCCCAGGCAGTGTCTTCATGGCTCCCCTTTTGGGACTGCAGACTGCAGCTTGAAAGGAACTGCTAGTATCAGTCTCTCTTCTTTTCTTCCAAAGCACAGCAGTTTCCTAAACTGCCTGCACAGATATTAGCTCCTTTCTGCAGCCTGCTCTCACAGAAATCAGCCAAAAAGATCCTTCCATCCATTCTGCATCAGCAGAGATGCGCTGCCATCTTGTGGCCATATCCACAACTGCTAACTCACCTCATCAAATCCTCTTCTACCCTGTGTCTATGAGAAATTCTGACACACAAAACAGCAGCAGATCAAATAAAGTAAGTTCCAAGTGTGTCTCCAATCTGAAATTATGTAGATTAGCAGAGAGCAAACACAGTGAAAATGCAGAGTGCAGAAATGCACCTCATCTTCTCAGCACACTACTGAGTCTTTTTAAATAAATTTCAAGCTTCAGGTATCCCATGTTTATTTGGCATCATGTTTACTCTATATGAAATCAGGAAAATACTGTAATTAGGAATCCTCAGCAATTGAAAAGTAAAATTCTTACTCCTCATTCCTCTCCTCCTTTTTTAAATCGGCCAGAGGATCAATCATCCAAATCAGTCATCTTGGTTCTACTCTCACAGATGAAAACTCTGTAGAAGACATTTAAACACAAAACTGGAGTAAAGCACAGAGTCTCCCTAAATATGTCAGATGCTATTGCAGGCTCTGCCTCTCCAAATCTAGTTTAGGTACCAGTCTTGCTATTGCCAGGACATGGACAATACTGTTGGTCACAACATGAATGCTTCTTTAGTAAAAATTGACCAAGTTATAGAGAATAGAAGGAGGGAGAAAGGCTTCCATGAGATAATAATAATATTCTAATGAAAGGAAAGAGTTAGCTGATAGAAATAAGAAATCTGATATGTACTCTGATATCTTTCCTACTGATAGAACAGAGTATCTGAGATTATGGGTATGTGGCTTACTTATTACAAAGAACTGACATAAGAAAGTAGAAATTCAGAAAGCATCAGGCTACATCTACTTTGCACAGCTTATATATCTCCAGTCTGATTATGTAGGATCACTTTCCTAATATAGAAATACATTGTATACATTATGGAATACATATAGTAAACATAATTAGTTAAATTGTACATTCTTTCACTCATTCATCATTGAATATAAATTCCAAATCCTTCACAATGATATTTCTTGGTTGCATTTTTCCTGTATTTGCTTTGACACATTAGGCCAATACCCTTTTGGAATACAGAATCTATACTGGAAAATGTGATTCAATACTATCTGCTTATGGCACATGGTTCCAACACAACTATAACCCTAGAATAAATATTCTGGGACAAATTCTCAGCCCAATCACTTTTTCACTGACTCTTGTCTCATTATCAAAAACAATGGTATGGAATTGACCCATTTTTCTAGTAATGATGTGGACTCCAACATACATAAGCAATGCTGAATTTGCTCTCAAATTTTTCTTACTTTTTATTTTCCTTTGATATTTTCTTTCAGACTGTGTGCAAAACACGGTATATTTATAAATATAGGATAATAAATATAATTTATAAATTAGTAGTATAAAATATAAAGTAATATTAGCCACTAAGCAAGACAGGCACTTTTGGAGCAAATTCCTACATTAATGCACTTTCAAAGTATATTTTTCTTCACCTCTGTGGGTCTCACAGAGGTGCAGATCTGCGATGAGCTTCCAGTTTATTCATGGTTTTATGTTTCACTCTCTGGAATCCCACAGTTTAGCAAGGTCAGGAGCAAACATCTGATGTATTACCTCTCTAAATTTAAAAAAAAAACTTTACAAAAACTTTTGGGAAAACTTATGAAGAACAAACTAAGATCACTGAAATCAAGTCACTCTTTTTCTTGTAGACTCCTAGAGTAAACTTGGCTACTGAGCATGCCCAGGAGCATTCAGTTCTGCTATCTTACCTTATAACATGAACTCTATGACCTTGAGCTGAGCATGCCCAGAAATGTGTCCATCATCTATGTTTCTTGAACTATGACCATGAAATAAGCATGCTCAACAATGCAAATCCTGAACTGAGGATGCTCAGCAGTGTGTTCACCCCTAAAGTTTCTTCCTATATGAATACTTAGAGGCTTTCCAAATAAAATTCCCATAATTGTGTTTCTCAAGGAGGAAATTACTTTGGAAATAACCCATGTTCTCCTTACCAGCTACAGATAATAAATCTTTCTCCCTTCTTTTATTTCTTGGTTAAGCTTTTGGCTTTGCACTCACCCAGATGCAAACCCATTGTACTTAGTTACAGCAACAGCTGCATCTATTAGCCCTCTGTATACTGCCTCTTAAGGACAGCAGCCCTGGAGGGGTGAAACTATGTGTGTTTGCATGCCTCAGTCCTACCCACCCCCACACCAGTAAAGAAGACCAAACCAAGAAAAGTTCCTGCTCAGGACAATTCCAGATAACCTCAATTCACTAGATCATTGTAAACTGTACCCAGGGACAGCTGGGGATGGAAGGGACATACCTGTGACTTGCAGAATCTCTTCTCCAGAACAACTATATAAGGAGCATCTCTTTCCTCCACACTGATAGCCTCTGAGGCAACTTTCCTCCTGAGCTCTGTTCTTCATAGCGGACACCAAAGAAATGGGCATCTCTCCCCAGAGCTCTGATCAGACAGCCTCTGACCAGGAAGTGGGTCTCACAGAGGTGCAGATCTGTGATGAGCTCCCATTTTATTCAAGGCTTTATGTTTCACTGTCTGGAATCCCACAGTTTAGTAAGGTCAGAACCAAACATCTTATGTATTACCCCTTCTAAACTTTACCATCCTGTGAAGAAAGAAGGCTTGTGGCCCTCATCTCATAGGTGAATAAACTAAAGCCCAGGAGAAATATTTATCCAAGGTCACAATTCTAGTAAATGGCTGAAAGGCTAAAGGTCATGTGACCTGTCCTAAGCTTGCTGCTTTGTGCATCACTGTGAACATCATAGGATTCCATTATGGAGAAACTGGCAGCATCACACTGTATCTCTGCTGCCTTTCTTGGGTTTTGGGTTCATCCTGGGCCATCTGTTCAGGACTGGTGCTCCACACCCATTCCTGACCATTGGGCTTCAGGAGGCTCCTCAAGGAGGGTTTCAGAGGGTATTAGTTGGTCACTTAAATACCCAAATTTGGATGACTTGTTTTTTGTTAAAATGTAAATTGAAATTCTCTCTAAAAGTGAGAACAGTCATGTTATTGATGACCCAGCCTAATTCCATCTTAACATTGGGAGCCATCTCCTAACAAAGTCATAAGAAGTTTGTTTTTGTTTACTATAAAATACTAGGATTTCTATTTGGCCTGACCATACTCTGAGGGTTAAACTTGTTTGAAATTCCTTCCTGTGCTCTGAATTCAAGCATGCCTGGCTCTCCTTGACCAGGTAACAACCCTCCCTAAGACCTTAGTGGCCCCTCATAAATTCTAGATATCCCTGACCAGATAGCAACCGTCCCTAAAACCTCAGCAGTTCCTCATAAATTCTGAGGTTATAATCTAAATTTACTCCCTATCTTGAAATGTTAATCCATGTAAATCATTAACCTGCTATTTGTCCTTGTATTAGGCTTGCCAGAACACTGTTAACTCTAAAGTTCCCAAGACACCTAACTTTGGAACTTTTTGTACTATAAAAACCTCCTCACACTTAGACCAGCTACTGTCCTCTGGTCCAGCCTCTGGGTGAAGCAGTTGCTGATCAGCTCTCTTGTGTACACAATATAAGCTTGCTTTAATTTGGTTTAAAATTGGAGTCAGTGGTCATGGGATCAATATTACAACTCTCCAGAAAAGATGTTAGTGTATTTTCCAAGTTAGCAAATAAAACAAAGACTAGATGAAGACAGGATCTCCTTACCTCTGATGGGTTGGTTCTGCTCTCAGTAACATCACAGGATGTTACTGAAGTCCTGGCTCAAGGCTTGGCTCCAGGGCAATCCCAACAGACCACTCCTAGCCACTCACCACAAAAGTGGTAGTGATAGTGAAGCTGGAAAGGAGTTTATTCTTAGTATGGCTGCACCAGGAAGTCAGCTTTTAGCTGTCTTCAGGATATCAACAGTAGCTCTGGGTATAAATAGGAGAAAAACAAAGGCAAGAGTGGAGGGTCTTTACCCAGCCAGCAGTCTCCATCACAGGCAGTTTCAATTTCTGTCACAAGAAGTTTATCCACTAGATCTGTGATTCTGGAACTTTTGATAAACTGAGGAAAGAAATAACTCAGGAAATACCAGGAAAGAGAGGAAGGAAAGGAGAGAAGGGAGGAAAAAATGTCAAAGAGAAAGACAGGTCAGAGAGAGAAAATTAAGTTAGTGAGGTCAATGACTGGGTCCTTACAACTTTCTGTGAGGCCTCCAGACCCAGGATCCTCCTTCACTCCAACAAGGTAGTGTGTACTGTTCTTTTGGGAAACAATGTTTCTAGCCAGACTAACATAGTAGAGAAAAATGAGAAACATGAGGAAATGTAACAAAATTGTTGAAGTGAAAAAGAAGAGTAGATATGGGATGTACAGTACACTCGCACTTTTGTTAAATACATCTTCATTATATGTGACTAAACAAGAATATCCTGCCAAATCCTAATAATTTATCTCAGATACGAACTAACAGGTAATTTTTATTTTATTCTTTGTGTTTTCCTAAAGTTTAATAATTTTTTTGTACAACTAAGATTTATTTTATAAGCAGAAGAATATTACTTGAAATTTTGCAGTCATTCAAGTTCTTCTCCAATAGGAATTCAACTACATGGATAACTGCAATGTCATTGTGACTGAAGAGCCCCGAGGTATATCAGGCCAGCACATGGAGGTCAAGAAGTAAGACAAAAATTACAGTTTCCACTGAGAAGGACTTTGGCATCTACATAGAGCATAGAGAAAGGCTTTACTTTGATACTTACTCTTTAACACTGGGCAAGACATGTCACCTCTCACATATTCAATTTTCTTGTCTTTAAAAAACCTGTCATTTTCTGTTGGCACTGGGCTAGGTATTGGCATTCATCACCTCATTTGCTTCCCATAATACAATTTTGGTTGATACTACCAATACCCACAGGAGGAATGATGAAATTAAGCATTAAAATTATTAACTAATCTGTCCAATACCACCGAGCTAATGAGCAACAGGCTAGAAATGCAACCCAAGGCTATGGTGTCAAGAGTGTTGCTTCACTGCTGTGCTAAAGGAAGATGTGACCGACCTCAAAGAGTTTCAATAAGAATTAAACAAAAACATATGCTCAAATTATTTAGAATAGTTTCACAGTCTGAGGCACTCAACCAGATCCACCCACATAAAATACTGGGGATTGGGAAACTCAATTAGAAATTGCAGTGTAGTCTATTCAAAAGGCAAAGCTCACAATATTCTTCTGAGATGTATTTTGCAATTACAGAGCAGAATCCATGTAGATATCCATGGTCTATCTTGCTTCTTACTGTGAGAACTCAGTGCATTGCAATATTGGGGAGGAGGCATATTGTCACAAGCCATTCATTGGCTGTGTGTGAAGTGTCGCATATTGCAGCCAGTAAGAGAATAGGTCTGACATTGGGAACTGCCAGTGGCACCCCCAATAGACTGCCTGATTCAGATGAACTTCTCCCTCAGCGCTGCCAAAGATCCCACACAGCATTGGAGATGGAGATAGAGTGATCTGCTAAGATGCCAGTCAACCTGCTGAGTGCAAGACATCACAAAGCAAGACTCCACCCTTGAAATCTTATTCCTATCTTTGATATACCCCCTTAAATGAACCACTTGAGCCATTTTCTATTTGTCTAGTTCCAGCTTCTGTGTGGAATGGACTTATCAGGGGCTCCAACTTCTTTGAAAATATCTTTTGACTTCTTGTCTTTTGCTCTTCACTAATTGTTCCAGACTTTAATTTCTCAGGTGGAAGAAGAATCCCTCAATTAGATGCTGGCCCTCTCGGCATAGCATATAACATGAAAGGTGTCTACAACACTGTGTTCCTTATAATAGCTTATTATTCTCCATCTGTAACTTGTTCTTTTTTATTTTCTTTTCTTTAACTAGAAATTGAATTCAGAGATGTGCAACCACTGAGCCACATCCTCAACCTTTTTTATTTAGAGAGAGGGTCTTGCTAAATTGCTGAGGCTGACTTTGAACTTGTAATCCTCAAATCCCTCAGATTACAGGCATGCACCACTGTGCCTGTGAAGCCACCTTTAAATATAGATAGTTAGGTAAATTGGGTCTAATATCGAGTATGATAAGAAAATGGAGACCATATTGAGAATGGAGTCCAGGAAACCAGAACAACACCTGGAGAAACTGAAATGTTAATGTCCCCAATGCCCGGAACCCATCCTAAAAACCACCCCAGGCTCTTCCTGACCCATCAGTCCACCTATCTCCTATCTTTTTGCCTTCCACCTGCATTCTACCACTGCAGGAAAGAGTGAAACAAAGGACAGGAATGTGGGAGGACTAAAAGAAGACCCTAGATATAAAAAGGGAAGACCTTCCCTTTCCATGGATTTCACCTTTCAGGTCCCCCTCTTCCTCCTAGAGGAAGTCTCTTCTGCTATCTTTTAATAAAGCCTCCCACTTTCCACTTTACCCTTGCCTCTGCATGCTTCTTTGGTGTTATACTTCAGCATTCGGGGAAGGAAGGACTCCTCACAGGAAAACAGCAGTAACACCTGGCCATCGATGACTCTTGTTCCCACTTCTCAAGATACCTCTTTAGTACAGTAAAGAATAGAATAATAAACACAATTTCACAGAGGAAAACCACCTGTCTGGTATAACATGTAAAGCTTAATTTCCAAAGTATCCAACTGTTCTCAAGCCCAAATCACCTCATATATTGCAGCTGTCATTTCAAGTCAGTCAGTTTCACATCTGGAAGGGCAATAGATCAAAAACTAGCCAGCCTTCCTGAATGCTTTCTGGCTGAATCCACTCTGATTACTGCTATGAGAAATTCCCTGGCTTTGGTTCAGCAAAGCCCTGTTGCCAGTCGGCTTCACCACCATTTAACCCATGAACACTAAGGGCAGCTAGGTCAGCAAAAATCACAGAATATTTTGTCTGGACACCAGGTGGCAGTGCTTCAGTTAAGAACTGTTCCTTTTCTCCACACAAGGAGGGTGCTAAAGCCTGATTCTCAAAGAAGGAAGATATATTTAGATAAAGATTTCACAAAGTAGTGACAATTGAGTAATAACATAGAGGAAGTACAGAGGTACACCATATGGATATTTCAAGGGCTAGCATTGCAGGCAGAGAGTAAAGGCAAAGGGCAAAGGTACTGATATGGAGACATGCCTGGGAAGTTTCAGGAGTAATCTAGTCCCTTGTACCTTCCAGCACACTGTCGTAAAAGAGACTGGCTAATGGACACAGCACTGCTAACTGGTTAGTTGATGACTGTTTTAACCTATTATCCCTTGGGGAATTTGTATCTGGTTTGTCATATTTTTTTCCAGTTCGCTGGAGCTCCTTTTGCAATCAGTAATGTCACCACCACTGAGACATCCAACCATCCTGCTCTGGGGCTATTGCTTCTCCATATGCAAAACCTTATTCTTTAGAGACCTCTAGGACACTACACCCTGGATGACAAGAAAAGTTAGAGATGCTCTTCAAAATAAGGAAAAGTTAGGTCTTGTCTCCTAAATATTAAAAATAAAAATAATAAAACCTATGGCATAGGGTGTTGATGTGTAAATTAGATAAGGATTCTGAAATGTAATACAGTGCCTCATATATGGTAAGCCCAATTAATATCAACATTGTTTTTTTCCTAGCAAAACCTGCCTTTCCTTCATTGCCCAAGTCTGTGATTTGCTAATGTTTTTTTCTTCTTTCCACATGTTGGAAGCATCTGGCAACCTTCCCCTGGAGGTTGTCATTATTTTTCCCTATATTGTTGGGGTCGTGTCCTCCTGACTACAAAAATATAGTCAGGATGCTGAAAGAACACAGATGAACACTCAGATGGACTTTTATTTAATTTCCCCAATAATGAATAATGATACTAAGTCCTTTTGTGTGCTTATTAGATATTGAGGATCATATTTCTACAATGGTTAACTATTTGCCATTTTTATTGTCTCTTTTCTTATTGGTTTTAAGAACATTCTGCATTTGAGTTATTTTCCAGAAATATGCATTGCAGAGCAGGAACCATGCTATGCATCTATAGTCCCAGTCTCTGGGGAGAATGAGGGTTGAGGATTCCTCAAGTTCAGGAGTTCAGGGCCAGCATGGCAAAATAGTGAAACCTGCCTCAAACCAGTAAAAGTAAGATGCATTACAAATACAGGTTTTCAATCTGTGAATGGACTTTCTACTTTCTTTACTTAATTTAGTAAACTAGCAGGTTACAAGGTCAACATACATAAATAAGTTGCTTTACCATACTCTAATAACGAATCTACTGAAAAAGAAATTAGGAAAACTATCCCATTCACAAGAACCTCAATAAAATAAAATCAAATACTTGGAACCTGATCTAACAATGGAGCTGAAGGACCTCTACAATGAAAACTATAGAACACTAAAGACAGAAAATGAAAAAGGCCTTAGAAGATGGAAAGAATCCCCATGTTCTTAGGCAGAATCACTATTGTCAAAAAGGCCATATTACCAAAAGCATTATATGTATTCAATGTAATTCCCATCAAATACCAATGGCATTCTTCACAGAACTAGAAAAAAAAGAGTTTAAAATATAAGAATAATTATAAGAGACCCAGAACAGCTAAGAATCCTGAGGGGGGGAAAAACAGTAGTGAAAGCATCACAATGCCAGACTGCATTATACTACATTATACTGCAGAACTATAGTAACAAAACAGCATGGTATTGGCACCAAAACAGATTACAAAGACTAGTGGAATAGAATAGAAGACAAAGAGAAAAACTCACATAGATACAGTCACCTAATACTTGACAAAAGTGCCAAAAACACATGTTGGAGAAAAGACAGCTGTTTTAGCAAATGATGCTGGGAAAACTGGACATCTGTATGTAAAGAATGAAACTTGATCTCTGTCTCTCACCCTGCTGGTAAATGGATGGAACTGGAGAACATCAGGCTAAGTGAAATAAGCCAGACCTAGGAAGTCAAGGGTCAAAAGTTTTTTTCTGATATGAGGAAACTAGACCAAAATAAGGAGAAGAAAAGAAAAGAAAAAGAAGGGAAAGGAAATGTCATGAAAATAGAAGGGAGATCAGTGAAATACATGAAGGGGACTTAGGGATAAGGAGGAGAGATGGGAAAAGGGAAGAACTGTGGAATGAATCTGACCTAACCTTCCTATGTACATATATGAACATGCCACAGTGAATCTCACCTTTATATGTATCCACAGGCACAATTTAAATAAAGAAAAAATATAAATAAATAGAAGAAGGATCAGTTAGAGTAAAGGAAAAGGAACGGAGAGAGGGAGGAGTAGTGGGAAAGGAGAAGTACTGGGCATTGAATAAGAGCAAATTATATTCCATGCATGTATAATTATGTCCAAGTGAATTCTAATATTATGTATAACTAAAATAAATTAATTTTAAAAGTGAAAAAAAGATTTTTTTAACAGAGTCTGGCTAAATTATTCAGTCTGGGCTTGAACTTGCAATTTTTTGCTCCAGCCTCCCAAGTAGCTAAAAGTCACAGGCATATGCTGACATGGGCTGCTGTGCCCCAGTTTAAGAGCAATTTCTTTTTTTAAAAAAAAATACAATTTAAAACATATTTTATGTTCATAGGAAGCTAATTTAAATGTTTTACTTATCTTTCTTTAGTCACTTTAAAAATGCTTTTCTGAAGAATCAATGTTGATTTTTATTGCTTCTAATGAGAAGTCAGGCATTATTTATAATGTTGTTTCTCAGAATATACTGTACAAACTTCCTCTGCCTTGTTGGCAAAATTTTGGTGTTGTTGTTTTCCTCTTAACTGGGTACCCCACATGTGGATTTGCCTTCATTCTTTTTCAAAACCAGAGTAGTGGACTTACAGAATTTCTTATTCAACTTTCTGACCTCACACATAACATTGTTTCTGACTGAGGAAGGTCAAGTGTGACAGTGGGTGGACATGCTTGCTGGTTATGGGCAGAGATTAACACAATAGATAGTTGTAAACCCAGCTTCAATCACATGACCATTTGTGGAAACAAGGACTATCATAGTTATGAAACTTCTTTATTTAAACATGGCTTTATTCTGATATATGTTAAGCATGGTTTATTCTCCTCCCATTTTCCTTCATGTACTAGCCTAAGCTGTACTAATGAGAGTTAATCCTATATCTCTTTATATCTAGTAGTTAAGTTACAGGACATTAGTGGAAGAGTGTGATTGAGAGACAAGGGGAAAAACTATCACCCTGAGATGGATAAACGTACTTTGAATCCTTAGGGGAGAAGGTTAGCATGTTTTTGGTTGAGTGAGAATTCTGTAGTGGCATCATATAAGCTGGAGGAATGATTTTTTCATTGTCTACATAAACAGTAAGTGTTGTTAAAGAAGGTCCATATGGATGCTGAGTTCACAAGGGGGTGCTATGGCAGCTTTGTATTGTTTCAGCTAAACCACATGGATATATTTTCCCATTACTTGTTTCCTAATATTGTTCTGGTTTAGCATTGTCCACAAAAGAAATGCATGAAATTGGAAGGTGGGTATCAGCCCTTTACTACAGGCACTGCAGGTTTGGAACATTAGCCATTAAGGCAGCTCAAACACGTGCTGTGATCTGCCAGCTCATCTTACTGTGGATGCACAGCTGCTTCCCTTCCCACCACACCGCCCCGTGCAGCTCCTCTTTGTCCTGTAGTTTGATGGCAAATGAACTGCTTCACCTTAGAGTCATAGACCAAATAAGACTGAAGGAGTTAAGGGACAGATAGGTTCAGTTTGTTCTTGTACCTTCCTATTGTCTTCAGGGGTTCCACAATATCCTTATGTAATGCCAGATTCGTGGGACCCCAATAGACCTCCAGGAGCTGTATCTGATGCACTCACACAAGAGTCTTTATTGCAAGCTCGAGCCTGGACTCACAACCATTCTCAATGCAGCAGTTCCAGGGAGTGAGTCTCGGTCCTATGTTCAGTGAGGATTTATAGTTTTTTTGGGGGGATACTCTGTATCAACATCACACAGCAAATCATTTCACACTGTGGGAAAGTCAAACAATAACTCTTAACATTGATTAGCACATTCACTGGTGGGAACAGGTTGGGTAAGGCTGATTGGTTAGTACAAGAGGAGGATTCCTTTGAACTGATTGGCTTAAGCCACAAGGGGAGTTCATGCTGAACTACATGGTTTCCTAACATGTTATCAACCACCATAAACTACTGGTGGGGTCTTCTGGCATCCCAGTTATTTTCCTTGTCTCATGCTGATTGGTGGTTGCTAGGAGGTTGCTATGGGTCCTCACCTAGCCTAAGTGAGTCTGGGACACCTGGTACCACAGATATCTTCCGTTATTTACAGACAAACAACTCAGCAGGGTGGGTATGTGCCTAAGAGTGTTCTGTGGGTTTTTCCAAGGACAAGGGCCATGCCCCCTTCCTTGGACAGGCTTTGCTCTGAGGTAGAGACTGGTTACTCGAAAATGGAGTCACATCAGTTTCTCACTTACAAGTCATAGTTCATCCAAGTTCATGTCCTCTTCCATCTTTCCCTCCTAAATCTAGTCAAGCAGACCTTTGATAAACTCAGGCTCATTGACAGTTGCAAAGACAGCAGCTTGGTAGAAACTCTACCATCAGTGCCAGATATTGGCTGAGATCTAATCCTTAATAAGTAGTCTCTTTTTCTCCATCATCCATGGTGGTTATTCTTCTCTGAAAATGATACTGCTGGTTACCAATGATGAGTCCTGCTCCCTCACATGTTGAAGTATAACATTAGAGAAGCACACTGAGGCAAGCATATAAAGCAGGGTTTATTTAAGAAGGGGTAATGTAGAATTCTCCCAGGAGGGTGAAGGGGGCCATAACTGGTATCCTAGGATCCCAAGAAGTGAGGGTGTTTGCGTTTTTGTATGTCCTAGGCTTCCTTTGTTCTCTTGTTCCCTTCCCCCTTCTCTCTCCTTCATGCTTATGTGACTAGGCCCAGAAAATGCTCAGTTGAACAGCCAAAAGGTGGGAAACAGATGTGCTGGAGGGGGCATGGAGAAGTGAACCAGGCAGAAGGGAGACCCAGGGCAAATTAATTAACAACTTTTACAACTCCCTCTTCAGAGGGACAATTCCTGGGACAGGTTACCTTAGCAACAGGATGAAGCAGGGGCACATTCTTGATAAGGGTAGAGGAAGGGTTCTGAAGGAATTAACATTTCAATCCCTCCATTCTCAGGATTTAACCCTTGCCTAAAAACCTACTGGTTTCCATTGTACTTAACTAACACAAAGCTAAGGGGAAAGGGCTAAGAAAATAATTTTCATTTCTATTCCAAATAAGTAGATTAAGATTTGTGCTGTGGGGCCCAGATCCACCCACACTGGCCTGTGTGGGTTACAGGCTCAGAGTAGGTCCAGTCCACCCCCTCCCCCAGTGGGGCAGACACCTGTCAAAGCCTAGCCTCTGGCACAGGACCACCCTTCAACCAGCAGACCATCCCAGGGACATCAAGCCCAGCAGCCCAGACCCACTCACACTGACTTGAGCAGGACCCAGATCCAGGATGCAGTAGCATACATTGAGGTACACTAGCAGGGTCTAGAAGCCCATCAAGGTGAGGCACAGACAATCTGCACAGGTATTACAAGAATATAGGAAGAAACTGTAATATCTCAGATCCACACTGCAAGAAAGCAAGACAAATAGACAACACACACACACAAAAAGGGAGGAAAGTGCCCCAAACAAATAAGGACACTGTAATAAACAGAACTCATGGACAGCAAAGTTGATGAAGTATCAGAGAAAGTTTCCACAAGGCTCATAATTAAAATGATCTGTGAATTAAAGAATGACCTAAATGAGAAAATACAGGCAAAAATTACTCTAACAATGAGATAAGAGAGCAAATACAAGTAGCAAAAGATTACTTCAAGAGATAAATAGGTACTCTGAAAAAAAAAACAGTCAGAAATCCTTGAAATAAAGGATACAATAAATCAAATTAAAAAAAAAAACTCAATAGAAATCATAGCAAACAGACTACATCACTTGGAAGAAATAATGTCAGATAATGAAGACAAAGTATACAATCTAGAAAATAAAGTTGATCACATAGTGAAGATAGTAAGAAACCATAAACAGAACATCCAAGAATTATGGAAAGCATCAAAAGACCAAATCTAAGATTATTGGGATAGAGGAAGGCACAGAGTTTTAAACCAAAATAATACAAACCTCTTCAATGAGATAATATCAGAAAATTTCCCAAGCATGAAGAATGAATTGGAAAACCAAATACAAGAGGCTTACAGGACACAAAATGTACAAAATTACAACAGATCTACACCAAGGCACATTATAATGAAAATGCCGAGCATACAAAATAAGGATAGAATCTTACAAGTCTCAAGAGAGAGGAATCAAATCACATATAGGGGGAGAACAATTCGTATCTAAGCATATATTTCAACCTACACTCTCAAGGCCAGGAGATCCTGGAACAATATTTACCAAGCTCTGAAAGAAAATGGATGCCAACCAAAAATCTTATATCCAGCAAAACTAAGCTTTAGATTTGATGATGTAATAAAAACCTTCTATGATAAACAAAAGTTAAAAGAATTTACAACTAGAAAGCCTGCACTACAGAACATCCTCAGCAAAATATTCCAAGAAGAGGAAATGAGAAACAATAATGAAAGACAGCAAGGGAGAAACTAGACTAAAGGAAAATATAATCAGAGGAGAAAGCAAGTCATGTTAAATACCAAAAATAAACAAAAATGGCTGGGAATAAAAATCAGGTCTCAATAATAATCCTGAATGTTAATGGCCTAAACTCACCAATCAAAAGACATAGACTAGCAGATTGGATCAAAAAAATCCAACAATATGCTGCCTCCAAGAAACTCATCTCATATGAAAAGAGATCCACAGAATGAAGATGAAGGGTTGGGAAAAATCATTCCACTCATATGGAATGCAGAAGCAATCAGGGGTTTCCATTCTCATATCAAATAAAGTAGACTTCAAACTAAAGTCAATCAAAAAGGATAAAGAAGAACACTATATACTGTTCAAGGGAATGATACACCAACAAAAATTAACAATTATAAATATATATGCCTCAAACAATGGATCATCTATGCCATCAAACTCTTCTCAAGTTCAAGAGTCAAATAGACCACAAAACAATAATTTTGGGGGATTTTAACACACCACTTACATCACTAGATAAATCTCCCCCCCCCAAAATAAAAGCTTAAAAAAAGAAAATATAGAACTCAATAATACGATCAGTAACTTAGACTTAACTGACATATGTAGAATATTTCATCCTTCAATGAGAGAATACACTTTCTACTCAGCAGCACATGGATCCTTCTCTAAAATAGACCATATACTATGCCACAAAGCAACTCTTAACAAATATAAAAAAGTAGAGATATTACTCTGCATTCTATCAGATCCTAATGGAATGAAATTATCATTATTATTATTATTATTACATTATTAACACATAAATTCATTTCAATGAATTATGGAAAAAACATCATTCTATATGAAGAAAAATTAAAGGCATTCCCTCTAAAAACTGGAGCAAGACAGGGATGCCCTCTTCCACCACTTCTGTAGAACATAGTTCTTGAAACACTGGGGAGAGCAATTAGACAGATGAAAGAAATTAAAGGAATACACATAGGAAAAGAAGAACTCAAATTGTGACTATTTGCTGACAATATGATTCTATACCTAGAAGACCCTAAAATTTCCATTAGAAAACTTCTAGAACTAGTAAATGAATTCAGCAAAGGAGAAGGATATAGAATCAACACCCATAAATCAAAGGCATTTCTGTATATCAGTGATAAATCCTTAGAAATGGAATGAGGAAAACTACCCCATTTACAATAGCCTAAAAATAAAATAAAATACTTGGGAGTCAACTTAATAAAAGAGGTGAAACATCTATATAAGGAAAATTACAGAACCCTAAAGAAAAAAAGTCAAAGAAACCTTAGAAGATGGAAAGATCTACCTTGCTCTTGGATAGGCAGAATTAATATTATCAAAATGACCATACTTCCAAAAGCACTATACAGATTTAATGCAATTTCAATAAAAAATCCAATTATATCCCTCATAGAAATAGAAAAGGCAATCATGAAATTCATCTGGAAAAATAAGAGACCCAGAATAGCTAAATCAATCCTTAGCAGGAAGAGTGAAGCAGGTGGCATCATTATACCAGACTTTAAACTATACTACAGAGCAATAGTAACAAAAACAGCATGGTATTGGCACCAAAACAGACTGGTAGACTAATGGGATAGAATAGAGGACACAGACACTAACCCACAAAATTAAAATTATTTTATATTAGATAAAGGTGCCAGGAACATGCAATGGAGAAAATATGACCTCTTCAACAAATGGTGCTAGGAAAACTGGAAATCCATATGTAACAAAATGAGATTAAATCCCTATTTCTCACCATGCACAAAAATCAACTCAAAATGGTTCAAGAACTTAGAAATACAATGAGAGATCCTGCATCTAATAGAAGAAAAAGTAGGTCCTAATCTCCATCACGTGGGAATAGGCCCCAACTTCCTTAATAAAACTCCTTTGGTGGAAGAATTAAAATCAAGAATCAATAAATGAGATAGACTCAAACTAAAAGGGTTTTTTTTTCTCAGCAAAAGAAACAGTCTGTGAGGTAAATAGAGTGCCTACATCTTGGTAGCAAATCTTTCTCCTCACATATCAGATGAGCACTAATCTCTAGGGTATATAAAGAATTCATAAAGCTAAGCATCAAAAAAAAAATCAATCAATAAGTGGGCCAAGGACCTGAACAGACACTTCTCAGAAGATGATATATCAATCAACAAATATATGAAAAAATGTTCATCATCACTAGCAATTAGAGAAATGCAAATCAAAACCTCTCTAAGATTTTATCTCACTCCAGTGAGAATGGCAGCTATTATGAAGACAGCAATAAGTGTTGTCGAGGATGTGGAGAAAAAGTTACACTCATACATTGCTGGAGGGACTGCAAACTGGTGCAGCCAATATGGAAAGCAGTATGGAGATTTCATGGAAAATCGGGAATGGAACCACCATTTGACCCAGCTATCCCCTCTTCTTGGACTATACCCAAAGGACTTGAAAACAGCATACTACAGGAACAAAGTCACAACAATGTTTATAGCAGCACATTTCACAATAATAGCTAAACTGTGGAACCAACCTAGATGCCTTCAATAGATGAATGGATTAAAAAATGTGGTATATATACACAATGGAATATTACTCAGCAATAAAAGAGAATAAAAGCATGACATTTGCAGGTAAATGAAAAGTTAGAGAAGATAATGCTAAGTGAAGTTAGCCAATACCAAAAAAAAAAGCCAGATGTGAATGTTTTCTTTGATATAAGAAGGCTGCTTTATAGTGGAATAGGGAGAGGAAGCATGGGATGAATAGATGAATTCTAGGTAGGGCCGAAGTGTTGGAGAGTAAAGGAGGGGACATGGGGTTATAAATCATGATGGATTGTGATGATCATTATTACCCAAAGTACATGTATGAAGACTCAAATTGGTGTGAATATTTTTCTATACAACCAGAGATGTAAAAAATTGTGCTCTTAAAAACAACTAATTGTTTCTCTATATCCATATCCTATACAAATGCTTGGGTATAAAATAGATGCTCAGTAAACATGTTTAATTAATAAAGCATGTTAACACCATTGACATTTGTATTTTAGAATAATAATGTATAAAAAATACTTTAGTGCTTTTTCCAACAACAACAACAACAACAAAGATGTGTGCTGTGAACATCTTTAAGTGAAGCTATCATTTTAAACTATGATGGGGCAAGATATTTCAAATTTAGACAACTTTAAGCGTTTTCTGTTTGATCTATTTTAAGCCAAACATTGAAGACTGAGAATGTTTTAGAACAAAGTTGCTGAAGAGACCTCTTTCCAAATGAGATATAAGCAGTTATTACTTAGAATTGAATCTTCTGATCTAAACCACAGAGTAGGCAGCCACAGTCACTACCTTCTTGTCTGGGCTCTGCAGGTGCATCTCAGCTGGCTTCTGCAGCAGGGCCCCATCTCCTTACAGAGCTCCTGAGTTTTTGTTCAGCTTTTACTATCAATTCAAACACTGTGAGTTCTCTCAGAGCACATAAATACTTTGCTGAGTCTTCCCGCTGTAAGGGTGAAATGGTAAGGCTGATGTATTTATCTGCTCTCCTGAACTGGACAGAATAGCGACCTTCTCTTCTATTTGCACCAGAAGAGCTCTGATGCATAAGGAGCATGATCTTTCCACTGGGAAGTTCTTTGTACCAAAATAAATTGTATGCACTCTGACTTGTTTCATACGAACAGTCCAGGGTGACTACTCCTCCCTCCTGACCATATGTGGCTGGCTGGACTTGAGTCACTTTCTGGGCCACACTGAATCCTGTGGGAACAATCAGAAAACATGGCTGAACCTCTGATGTAGTGAATAAAATATTATAAGCATTAGACTAATTTAGGACACAAAACCAAAACAAACTGGAGCCATAGATTGCTTTCCTAGATTCCCTGTTTCCTCCTTGAGGCCACATGGAGCACCATATGCCCATGTGCAGTCCTTTCCTCCTTAACATCCTTAGCCATGTTTGAACCAAACGTACTGGAGTAGAAGTAGATAAAGGCCATGGACACCCACAGCAGGCAGGAGAGTGGCATGTGGTTCATATTCCTCTGCACAGAAGTGATATTTCTGCCTCAGACCCAGAGTTCAGTGCCTGAGAGCCTGGCAGTGTACATATGTACTTCCTGGGTTCCCATGCTACACCCCCAATAGGAAATGGGGGTTCTTACGTTTATAGACCACAAGGTCTGTGCACAGATGTGAGAAAAAGTGTGGTTCACCCCAAACTGTTACTTTGCCTACTTCTCTTTCCCTGGTAACTAAGTTAGACAGAAGCTACACAGGGAGCATGAGAAAAGTCATTAGTGTTGATGGTTAGAGCTGAGGGAGCTGCAGACAGAACTGGTTTACACACACTGATGTTATTCAGTGGAATAATTTGGAGTATCCATTTAAAGTAGAATTTATTATGAGTGATAGAGTCTCTTTGTAATCTATTTATGGGTCACATATTTAACACATATTTACTTTTCGCCATTCAGAACCTAATGAAATTTAAAAGAAGAAAATCCTCCTGGGAATTTGTCTTTCTCCATGAAAGGCAATGTTAATCAAAATAGTTACATAATCACTTTCTTCTTCCTTACTGAGTTCTGGAGCCTATTTAAATTTTAAAATTAATAAAGATACATCTATGTCAATGATAAAAGTGTTGAACTACTATGTAAAGACCACCGACTCCAATTTTAAATCAAATTAAAGCAAGTTTATATTGTGTACACAAGAGAGCTGGCCAGCGACTGTCTCACCTGAAAGCTGGGCCAGAGAACAGCATCTGGTCTAAGTGCAGGGAAATTTTTATGGTACAAAAAGTTACAAAGGCCAGTGTCTTGGGAACTTAAGCTAATAGGGTTCTGGCATGCATAATACAAGGTCAGATAGCAGGTTAGTGACCACATGGCTTAATATTTCAAGTTAAGGAGTAAATTGAGATTCCAACATCAGAATTTATGAGGGGCAGCTGAGGTTTTAGGGAGGGTTGTTATCTGGTCAGGGGGAGCCAGAATTTAGGAGTGGCCACTAAGGTTTTAGGGAGGGTTGTTATCTGGTAAAGGAGAGCCAGGCCTGGGAGAATTCAGAGCACAGTCAGGAAGTTCAAACAAGTTTAACCCTCAGAGTATGGTCAAGCCAACTAGAAGTCTTATAGTCAAACAGAAATGTATTTTATACATTTTATAGTAAAATATTATAGTAAAACAGAAATGAACTTTTTATAACTTTGTGATGAGATGGCTTTCAATCTTAGAATGAAAGTAGGCTGGAGTTCTCAAAAGTTCAATCCTTTGACTTTTAGCAGCTCTTCAGTTGATTATGTTTTTGTAAAAGTACAACAGGAATGAAATATCATTTTTTTGAAAATAAGATGTTGAATTTTATTTACTAGATTTTAAGAGGATGAGAACATTTAATCCTGCTGCCACCACAAAAGGAATCACACTTACTAGACCATATTTTAAAGAACTATTTTATACCACACATTCTATCCCATTGATCTGAATAATTCAACCTCACTTGCTAAATGGTGTCTATTTTTCTATACTTTTATTTGTAAAATAACATCCTCATAAGCATGCCTAGTCTTTCTGTGACACAAAGCTATAATCTAAACCTGCAGAATGTGTGATTGACTGCAATGACTTAGGGGCCTGTAAACACCACAGAACTTGGTGACTGAATTTCTGCATGCTGCTATCTGATGGTGTGGAGCATAGCTGTTGATCTTTCTTTTGGTCCCATTGTTTTACTGGGTGAGTGAATATAAAAAGACCAAAATACAATTGATGAAGATAGTTACAGATATGTTCTCTAAAACAGCTCCAGTTACTTGATACAGATCAATTTGTGGTGCAGGGAAGCATTTACAATAAATTGAGCTATACTTCTCTGTCCCATTTCTCTCTAGGTGCTCATAGGCAACTGGTTTGCAATTTTACAGCATTTTTCCTGAAGCAGATGGACACTGGGATGCCCACTGAAGACAGGGGAGCAGCATGACTACAGAATTACCCTCCGTTGATCTATTCCTGCTCTGTACTGCTGGCAGTTGCAGGTGCAGGGTTTAGCAGCAAGCTGCAACTGCCTCTGAAATGTGGTTTCCAGGTGGGTCTTGTTTGGATGTGCTTACACTTCAATTCCAAAATTTGTCCCATCCTTGACACTTTCTTTTGATGTAATTGACAGATAATATTTGGTAAAGTATAAAGCTTAATATTTAAGGAAGCATTTGAAGAAGAGTGACCGTTTAAAAATCTCCAACATTAGTTAATTAGCCTAAGATCTCAGGGGCTTGTCTGAAACAAAATATGAATTCTGACTGTGACTGCAAGTATTCTCTCAGGTTTTGATTGATCTCTTGCCTCCCATCAGACCCTGCAGTGAAACATGCTCACCACTCCTTGGTTTCCTTACAGAATCCCTCACTGCTTATCCTTCCCACTCACCCAAACTATGGGACTGAATCCTTCACAGAGGCACAGCATCTGCTCAGACAAAGGAGATCCAAACAGGTTCCTGAGTTATGAAATCTCTCCAGTGACAGAAGTGACAGTGGCAGCAGAAGTACAGTCATATTATTTATAATGTAACTCTGTGCTTAGTTTAATTAGAAGTATTGGAAGGGTACAGTGGTGGACCCCTGAATCCCAACATACAGTCACATTGTTTCCAAGTGCACGTCTGTCCGTGGTCTGCAACAATCCTGCTACTCTTGTTAAAGAGTTTTCAGGAAGACAAAACCTCTCCCAAAATGCCTTTTCATCTGTGAAACATTCAAACCTGATAATTGTATAAATTTTGTCCAAAACAAAAATTTTTCCTTCTTTAGACATTGAATTGAGTAAAGATTCTTCTCCACTGTATGCTGAAAATTCATCTGGAGAAGAAGTTTCTGTTAACTCCTAAATTCCAAAAATTTAGTTTTGTTTGATTGCCCCATAAAGAAACCCAAATGGAAACACTTGAGATATTCTATGGAAATCAGTCCTCAGACTCTCCCTGTTTCCTTAACCCACATACCACATGAAGGCACAGAATGAATAGTAAGGTTCCCAGATCATCTCAAATCTCCCACATTTTACATCCTTGATAATGCCTCAGCTCTAATGCTGACCACAAATTCCAAAGCATTGCACCCTGTTTTATTCTTGTACATTTCAAAACAATGAAAGCTACTCCAATCATATGCAAAATCTATTCCAAATTAATTATCGAACTTTTAGAACTCCTAGAAAAGAATGTAAAACACTGTGAGTCAAGGGAGTTCACATACAATGTCTATGGCACATCTCTTATTGGTAAGAGCCAATTGATTTGGTTTTTCTTTTTCATTTTTTATCTTTCTGTGTATTGAAAAACTGTGCTCCGTGGACTGGTCAGGGAGCTTCTGGCTTGTGTGTTTAAGGTGGACCAGTCTTCACATTTTGTTTTGTTTTGAGACAGGCTCTCACTTTGTTGACCTGGTTGGCCTTGGAGCCCTGGACCTGAGATCTTCCTGCCTAGGCCTCCATAGTGGCTGGAACTAGAGGGGCACTCCACCCCACCAGCTGAATACCTTTTAATTCATGAACTCATTAAAATATTTTTTTTCTCAAAAAAAATTTTGTTGATATGTATGCAGCCTAATGAGAATACATCTTGCAAAAAAAGTAGATAATAAGAATTCTCTTCTCCATTTGGGAGGCAAATGGAGATCACAAAAACTGTAGTTGTTGCTATCTACTTAAATTTGTTTTTTTACTTTTATTTCATAAGTCCCACAAGCAAAAGTATAGAAAATTATGTAATGGACTCCTTTTCATCCAGAAATATGAGTAAACACACAGTACATTTAGTTATGTTTTTTTTTCTCTCTGTCTTCATTTTTCTCAAGCACTACAGAGCTAAAGGAGTGTCTGTTTTTCCTTCTTCTCTTCCAAAGAAGTAGTCACAATTGGGAAGGTTCCCTACAGATCCTTTCACATTTTACTCTTACAGCTAATTTTGAGGTTTCCCCTAAATAGTTCTATGCACTGTATAACATTCTGTCATTTGCTTTTTATATTCAACACCATATTTTTAAGATTCATCTTATGAAAATATGTGTGAAACCACTTCTTTGCTTGAAATAGCTGTGTATTTGCATTGTATGAGTAAACTACCCTTGTCTATCCCATGATTGATTGATTTTTACTGTTATTTTTAAATACTGCTGTATCCTTGTAATTGTCTCCTTTTCACATATATGAATTTCTTTAATGTAATTGGAATAGCAGGGTTTTTAGATTTGTACCTTTTTAACTAGTTGAGGCTAATTTTTTTCCTAAATGGCTGCATAAACTGTTCTTCATGTGGTTGTTTTTCTTCTCTGGAAAAGTAGAACTGCCCCATCTTCCCATATGCTTGACAACTTGATCAGACTTTGATTTTGTTTGTCTGATACAAATACCATAGCAATTTGTTTTTTTTTTCACCTTAATTTTTTTTTTTGTAAAAACTATGGAAGTGAATGTCTTATATGTCACTAACATTTCTCTTTCCACTTCTTTGAACTGCCTTTTATAATTTTTTTTTTCTGTTTTTGGATTTTTTAAAAATTTATTTACAGCAGTTCCTTATCTAAGCTTAATTCCTACTATTGAAAGGACACTTGCAAAATCCACGCAAAGTCCAAGGACCACACCACACACCGGAATCCCACACAAGAGATTTATGTCAGTAGTATGGAGCAAACCTACAAGGCTGTCCCTCCAAGGAGAGCAGCAGCCTGTCAGCACTCAGAGCAGCTTTATAGACTGCAAGAGGAATTTCATAAGAATGCTTAGGGGTTGCATCATGGGCTGGGATGAGGTTAACCTTTTAGCAGGCACATTCAGAATCGAAGCCTGGGAGTCTCTAGATAAAATGGCTCCTAAATCGAAACCTGAGAACCCTGAATAAAATGGCTCCCAAATCAAAACTAAGGAGTTCCTAGATAAAAATGGCTCCCCACCTAAAATGATGGATCTGATGCCAATATTGATCTGATGCCAATAACTATTATCTTGGTTATGTGGTTGGCAAATATATAAAAGAATGTATCTTATTTTCAATTTTGTGGTAGGACACACACGGAGGTTAAGATATTAGCTTTTTCTTATAAATTCTCTGGGTTGTTATTTCTAATTTTCAAATAACTTTGATATGTATAAATCTCCCTAGTTTTATAAATTACTCTTCTCTTCCTTTTGGAAATATATTTTTTTTCATCAAAGTTGTTTTCTTTTCCTAAGAGCTTTAAATTTTTTATGGTTCAAATTGTATGTAACTTTCTCTTAATAAATTTTAACTTCTACTTCATACAGGTCTGAGTATTTTATTTTTAGATTGATTTTCAGAATTTCATATCACCGTTGTTATTAGTTTTCCCCCTTTCTATAAGAATCTACCATCAACTTGGTTGGCCCAATACAAATTTATTCTCTTAGCAGAAAAAGGTACAAATCCCAGTAATAGCTTTATTAGGCTAAAATCAAGGAATAATTCAATATTTGCCTTTCCAGCTTTAGAGGCTGTCTTCATTTCCACATTCATTATAGGGTTCTTACTCTATTATCTGTCTCTCTCTTATAAGGATCGCTGTGATTAGTCTGGTTCCACTGGGTAATCTAGAACTCAAGATCTTTGAGTTAATCACTCCTGCAAATTCCTTTTTTCCATATACTATTTTATCAAATTGTATCCCTCCAAATTCATGTTTAAGTCTTAATTTTGAGTACTAATGAATATCATCTGATTTGAAAATAAGATTTTTTTGCAGATGTAATTAGTTTCAATGAGGTCATGCTGGAATAAGCTGGATTGCCAGTAATATATGATTAGTGCCCTTATTAAAAAAATAATGTCATGTGAAGAAGCAGGGACTCACACAGAAGGAAGATGATGGGAGGAAACCCAGAAAGAATATGAGCATCTACAAGCCTGAGACTATCAGAGCTAGTAGGGGCATAGACTTGCTAGCACCTTGATTTCACATGTCTGGCCTCCAGCACTGTGAGACAATGAATTTCTATATTTTTAACTCCCCCAATCTGTGGCACTTTGTTATGACAGCCCTAGGAATCTAATATACACCATGTAAGGCTACAAATTCACACACCTTGGGCATTGTGATATGGGCAGCTTAGGTGCCATTATTCAGCCTATCATATTGCCCTACTACTTTCTGTTTTCCATTATCAACATTATCAAGTTATTTTTTATTTTTTATTTCTTCAAAAATAATGAGCATTGAATTTCTCCTTCTTTTGCTTTGCTTGTGTTCCCTGTTTGATTAATATTTGTACATTTTATTATTTATTGAAGTATGGATTATACATTAAAAATGACTGGTAAGTATCAAATTACAGGAGACTTAAAAACTACAAACAACCTTGAAAACCACACTCCTGTCAAGAAATAGAACATTTCCTTCTTTTATTCCATCAAGATCACTTGTGTCTAAACAACTCCTTCTCCATAAATATGACTATTTTCTGCTTGGTTTCTCCATGAATTGTTTTGCTTATTCTAGAATTTGACATAAATGGAATCAAATAGTATGGACCATTTTATGAGTGGCAATTTTGCTAGGCATAATGTGATTGAGATTTATTTGTATATAATTATGTATATTAATCATTCAGTCCATTTTATAGCTGATTAATATTCCATTAACATATACAGCACACTGATTAAATCTTTCCTTGTGGGCAGTTTCTCTTGATTGCTATTATAAAGAAAGCTGCTATGAACATTTTTAAACAAGTATTTCATGAACACAAGTTTTCTCCTTTCAGAAAATGCCTGTAAGTGGCATCCTTGGGTTATGATAGATGTATCTTTGCTTTTACAAGAATTAGCTGAAATGATTGTCCAGTTTACATTCTCACCAGCAATGTAAAAGAATCTAATTGTCTCACATGCTTGCCTTGGATTTTGAAATCTCTTTAGACTCACTCAGAATGTGCAAAAACAATGCAGAGTGGTCTTGTTCACCCATCTTTATCCACTAATAATATATTATGTAATCATAGCTATGCACTGCTGAGAGCCATAGCCAAGTAAGAATGATGCATGGCAATTTCCTTGTCAGCCTACCCCATGTTGCTTAGAGGGAGGACTATCCATTGTGAAAATGGGCTTGCCTTGGACCCAGGTCATTTGCAGTGACATTGCATGAAAGGTGACCTTGCTCAAGGACTAGGGCGGATCCGGGTTTAGGGCGGATCAGGGTTTAGGGTGATCCGGGTTTAGGGCGGTTCCAGGTTTAAGGTGTATCCTGCTGGGAATAGGGCATATCCTGCTGCCTCCAGGTGCCTGCTCCTTGAGTTCCCATTGAGTTCTCGTGGGATTCAGAGAGTATTTTGGGATGCAGAGCCTGGTGGAGGTGTGAATTTTCCCCAGAACGTGCTTGTAGAGTTCTGGTGACAGTTTGAGAATAAAGAGTTGCTGTTTGAATCTAAAAGACTGTGTGGTGGCTCGTGATTTTGTGCCCAGCCAGACTGCAGCATTTGGTGGCCCATACGGGGAACACCTGAAACTTGGAGGTAAGTGAAATTGTTCACCCCTGAGGGAAGGCTAGAGAATGGGTGACCATTTCAAAAAACAATGTGTTCTTGTTTTGATTTATTTCATTTTTATTTGAAGTTGCCTGCTCCTAGAACTTTCTCAGGCAAACTGGGGAAAATGGTTGACTCAAGGTTTGAAGTT
>NW_025999900.1:36376538-36392797 GCF_001458135.2 Marmota marmota marmota
CCTATCCACAAGTATGGCTGTATGCTGGACCGGTAGTCAGTGACGGGTATGATCCAATTGCAGGGGTATCAACTTAAGACAGGAGGCTGACACCTGGAGGTCAGTTTATCCGATGATGGGTAAGAACCATATGTTGAATTGGACAACCTAACAGGCACAGTCCCTAAGCAACATTGCTTGTTGTTTAATTAATCAGAAGGGGGAGATGCTGAGAGCCATAGCCAAGTAAGAATGACGCATGGCAATTTCCTTGTTAGCCTACCCCATGTTGCTTAGAGGGAGGACTCTCCCTTGTGGAAATGGGCTTGCCTTGGACCCAGGTCATTTGCAGTGACATTGCATGAAAGGTGACCTTGCTCAAGGACCAGGGCGGATCAGGGTTTAGGGCAGATCAGGGTTTAGGGCGATCCGGGTTTTGGGCGGTTCCAGGTTTAAGGTGTATCCTGCTGGGAATAGGGCATATCCTGCTGCCTCCAGGTGCCTGCTCCTTGAGTTCCCATTGAGTTCTCGTGGGATTCAGAGAGTATTTTGGGATGCAGAGCCTGGTGGAGGTATGGATTTTCCCCAGAACATGCGTGTAGAGTGCCTGTGACAGTTCGAGAGTAAAGAGTTGCTGTTTGAATCTACAAGACTGTGTGGTGGCTCGTGATTTTGTGCCCAGCCAGACTGCGGCAATGCAGTATTATTCTTATGTATCATTATCAAAACAAGGACATTGATATTGATACAATATTATTCATAAAAATGAAGATCTGATTCTGACTCATCATTTTTATACTATTCCATGAAACTTTTTCACAGGTATAGTTCTTTGTAACCACCCTCCAATCACGACCCAGAACTAATTCATCAGTCCAAATACACTGTCCATGCATACCCTCCCCATACACAAAATATGACTATTCTGCCCTTAGCTACATCCTTATATTTTTTCCATTTAAAAATTTTATATAAGTCAAATCATGCATTATATCTTTATGTTTAATTACTTTTTGAGATTACCTTTTTCACTCTGTATAATGCTCATGAATCTATTCCAAGTTTTTGAGAGTATCAATGGTCCATTCTTTCTCCTTGGTAAATACTTTTCTACCATACTTTTCTACCATAATATATATATCCATTCATCCAAAGAAGCATACCCTTTTTTATATCCATCATTTGCTACCTGTATTATTAGTATAACCTATATTTACTATATGGTATTTCATAGAAATTCATAGAATTTATTTATAGAAATACACCACAATTCACAACTCCAGATAGTGAGCATTTTTTTTGTTTCCATTATGAGAATGTGGGTTATTATGGATAAGACTAGCTTAAACAAAAATCCTTGTGTAGATATTTATTTTAATTTCTCATGTGTAAATATATAGAAATAGAATTTCTGTGCATATAATAAATCATTTTATAAAAAAGTGCCCAAAGACTTTCCAATATGGTCAGACCAACTTGCATTCTACCAGCAATGTATAAAAGAACCACATGACCTAGAACTACTTAAATAGTGATGACCATCCCAAATACTTTATTATGAATAAATTTTTGCAGGTTGGTTACTCATTAAACTAAGTTTATTTTATTTACTTTAACAACCACCCTTCCATGCACCTGAACTAATGAATCCATACATTAACTTCATCAACTATCTGTGCAAGTGAAAGCCAGTCTGTGTTTCTGCCAGTCTAAGCCTTGCAGCATGGCTTCATTGGAGCCTCAGCTGCAGGTTTGAGTTCAGGCAGCAGGTGCCTGGAGAGCACTGTGCTCTTGCTGCACAGAAGTAGGTGGCTGAGTCTCCAGGTTGAGAGTCCGTGATGTGCAAGGAGATATGTTTAGCACTTTTGTTGAAGAAAACTGTGAATTTTCCAAATTCTTCTTTTATCCTAACTGAACTGATGGCTACCAATAATGCTGGGCCTTTACCAGGGAACTGCTGGTACCGTGGGAAGTAGTCAAATAAACTGTTCTCATAAACACAGTCCAGCACTGAAATCCCTCCTTCCTGGACAGTCAGAGATTGAGGACTTTGCTTCACTTGCTGCTGGTCACTTTTTCCCTTCTGTTGGCCACTCACCCCTGCTTGGAAAGATGACAAAAAGTCATTAGGCCAACAAATTTATATTTTCCTCTTAAAACTCCTACCTGCAAGATTTGTCTGTGTCTCAATTTTCCATCTCCCCATATTAATCACATGAGCTGGGGCTTTTCCTCCACAACTCACAGGTGAGGTGAAGGCCTAGGATTAAAAGTGATGCTCCCAGGATCTTGTCCATTCCTCCAGGAGCCACAGCCCAGTGAGAACCCAGCTGCTCTTCTAGTCTCCCCAGACAGCTGAGCTTGACTCTAACTTGCGAGCACTGCAATTCTATCAACAGGCTCCACCTTTGCACAAGTAAGTTTGCTGAAACCTTTCTGACAAGGAAGCACTTCCTGTTTTGTCCAAATTTAGAATTGTTGAAAATACACTTAGGGGGAATAAAAAAAAAATCCCCTCCTTACACATGGATAAGGATCGGTTTTAAATTCCTCTCTGCTAATCCCCTTCTACCTTTACTTCATTTCTCCTGGAATATTAAAAATCATACTCTATGACAGTTGGGTACATCAGTAGAAATCCTTTTATATGACAATAGTGGAAGAGAGAGAATCCCCTGAAGCCACAAGATTAGCAAGAATAGAGGAATTTCATTTTTATTACAAATATTAATAACAATTTTGGAGGACACAATGGGCATAATACTTTCTTGCAAGCTAAGAGCATGGATCAGAACACACAGAATAAATGGTCCCTTTCTCCTCAGGGAACTTCAATATGCCTAAATTTTACATGACCCTAGAAAATGATAGAAGATAACTAAATAAATGCCAATTTTTTTGTTTTATAAAATGTGGATGAGGGAAATTAAATATTTCTAATAATATACCTGGAGTAAGAAACTAGGAAATACTGAGATTATCATCCCTGGAGGAACTCTGATCTTCAGATAGACAAGAGAACTTGGAAAACTTCCTAACTTCAGAATATAGGAGGCTATGGTTGCCACCCAATAATGCAGAGTTTTGGGTAACTCTCATTCTGAGTTTGAATAAGAGTTTAATGCTTTATTCACACTTTATTTTCATGGATAAATTATGAGCCTATGAAGAATCAATTTGACCTTAGAGTCAGAAACTGAGAATAAATTCTAAAGTAATCCAAAACCTAGGGATGGGCTATATTATAAGTAATAGAAGTTAAAAAAAATTAAGAAAGATATTATTATTACTAAATCAAAGAGAACATTTTGCTGTATCTATATTTGATATCTACTCAAATCTAATCAAAGAGAAATATTATCAGAGTGCAATAGGAGACAATGGTCTACATTCCTCAATCTGTCTCTTCCCATTTCATTCTAATATCCTAGAATTTTGTATTGCTTATGTAAGTTTTGATGTTTTCTTTGTCATCTACTCACATGTTCATTTATTTGGACATGTATTCAATGTAGAATAGTACCCTCTTACCTATAGGAGATGTTTTAAGATCTCCTGTTCATGCATGAAACAACAAATAATACTGAACTCTTTCAACTATTTTTTCCCTAAACTTATATACCTATAATAAACTTTCCTCTTTCTCCAAAAAGGAAGCACTTCATGGCTTTTCCTTGGCTTATCCAAATTGCCAGAACCACTACTCTCGCACTCCAGAGTGCTTGTTAAATAAGGAGTACTTGAACAGGAGCAGTGTCATACTGGATGCTCATTCTGATAACAGAGGTGCTAGTAACTGACAAATGGGCGGGTAGCATATGCAGCATGAATGTGCTGACAAAGGGCTGATTCATGTCCTGGGTGGGAAGGAGCAGGATGGGAGGAGATTTAGTCATGCTATTAAAAATGTTGGCAATTTAAACTTATGAATTGCATATATCTGAATTTCCCACTTAATAATCTGACCCTGGGTGCCTATAGGAACCTGGAAGACTGGGAGTGAAATTGAGGATAAGAAGGGACTGCTAAATATTTATTTGTGGATGTATTAATACCTGCAAATGAAAAGACATGGTTCCAATCTTCAGTTGGTCAGTCCCAATTGTCAAGGAGAGAAAGTAAAACCCACCAAAGAGACATGTGTATCTAGACAAAATGACACAGGAAACAGTGAGGAAGTCTACTTCTGGACCCAGTCAGAGAAGGGTCTTGACAGAGGAGGGGCTTGGACTGGGTCTTAAACCATGAATGGATTTCTTAATAAAAGGACTAGATTATTGGCAAGGGTTGTGTCTCAGTGGTAGAGTGCTTGCCTAGCATGCATGGGGCACTGAGTTTGATCCTCAGCACCATATAAATGTAAAATAAAGATATTGTGTCCACCTAAAACTAGAAAAATAAATAATAAAAAAGACTAGATTATGGAATTCTAGGCATAGGTTAACTCAGTGTGTCAGGAGATTGGGCTGTGTGGGGGGGAGAACATTATAAGCTTCCATTAGAAGAGTTAATATGGCTCTGACCTTGAAGGACATCATGTGCCTTCAAAGAAGTGTTCCCTTCCAAAGTTAATTTCAACCCTGTGAGACGAGGACTATAGATACTATTTACGTAGATGTTTGATGCCCAAATATATTGAAGCAGAGTAGGAGATAATTTCCTAGATTTTTAAAGAGTGAACTCTCCCTACATATTAAATATGTGTAAGAGAGATAAACATTTATCTTTTATTTTTAATTTTTAGTTGTTGATCAACCTTTATTTTATTCATTTATTTATATGTGTTGCTGAGAAACAAGCCTCACACATGTGAGGCACGTGCTCTATCACTGAGCCACAATCCCAGCCCAACATTAATTTTCACTGAAGCAGCATTGCCCCTTTGTGGCCATATGTGGAGATAATGCTGTACAATTTGCTACAGCTTCTTCAAATTTTATGGTAAATCAAATAAATAAATAACCCATTAAATAAATGGGCAAATGAACTAAACAGACACTTCTCAAAGAAGAAGTACAAGTGGTCAATGATTATATGAAAAGATTGGCAGCATTTTTAACCATCACAGAAATGCAAATCAACACTACACTGAGATTCCATCTCTTTCCAGTCAGAATGGCCATGTTCAAACATACAAATATCAATGGAGGCTGGCAAGAAGGTAGGGGGAAAGGAACATTTATATACTGTTGAGAGGAATGTAAATTAGTTCAGCTGCATGGAAATTAGTATGGATGCTCCTCAAAAGCAAAATGGAACTATCATATGATCCAACTATACCAATCTTCTGTATCTATCCAAAAAGTTAAAGAGCATACTTTAGAGATGCATGCATTTCTATGTTTATTGAAACATAATTCACAATATCCAAATTATGGAACCAGACTAAGGGGTTGTCAATAAATGGACAGATAGAGAAAATATGGAATGTATACACAATGAAGTTTTATTCAGTCATAAAGAATGGAATTTTGCCATTTGTAAGAAAATGGATGGAACGGTAGAGCATCCTGTTAAGCAAAATAATCCAGACTTAGAAAGATAAGTGTTGTATTTTTTTCATATATGGAAGCTAGACAGAAAAATAGGATTAAAAATATCTCATGAAAATAAAAGAGAGACCATTAGGGCTGAGGAAGTGGATCAGAGGAAAGGATGAGGGAAATGGCAAGGGGAAGTACTGGGGAGTAAAAGCGGTCAAATTGTATTATGTTCATGTACAAATACACTGCAGTAAAATCCACCATTCTGTATAGTTGTGCAGCAAAATTAAATATGCAGCAAAATTATTTTTAAAGTTTGTGTCTAGCAACACATGCATCAATCAGAGCACAGAAGTACATGTCTGAATCTTCCTGTTGTAGCAATGATTTCTTCTAAAGGAAGGAGATTTTGCCATTGGTGATGTCAGCTAGAAACATTTGGTACCCTCCATTGAAGTGAATCACAGATTGTTCAGAAGGAGTTGGTTGGGATGTTGGACATATCAGGAAAGCATAGGGCTACTGAAATATGAAATTTGCACCACACCTGCCCTGGGGACCCCTTACAAGCACATATTGGTCCTCAGGTAGAGTCATTGCATAGGCCCTTGTCCCTCCTATAATATTAATGTGATATCAGGATGAGCCCTTCACACTGAAAGGAACATGTCCCTAAATATAATCTAATTTAGATAATTGTTTTGTGGATACTTGATTTAGTCATCTGTTTTTAACTAGCAATGCTGTGTGGGTATCTTATTGTGGTATCCCCTTGTATCTATCTGATGATTTATGATGTTGAATAGAGGTCAACAAACCTTTGCCATAGACAACCATATCATTTTCAAGTTTCAAGGCTATTGATTCTCTTGTTCAACTACTCAGCTCTGCCACTGCAGGCTGAAAGCAGCTATTGACAATATATAAACTAATAGCATTGCTTTGTTCCAATAAAATTTCATAAAAATAGTGAATGGCTGGATTTGGCTCATGGGTCATATTTTGTAGAGTAACTTTTCATGTCCTTGTTGGTCATTCATATATCTTCTTTTATGAAAAGTCTGTTCAAATGTTTTGCCCATTTTAAAACTTAGATCTTTGTACTATTTTATTGAGTTGAAAGAGCTCTTTACATTTTCTATATAAAAATCCTTTGAACAATATATGTGTTTCAAATAGTTGATCTTAATTACTGCCTTGTCTATTTGGTTTATAAAAATATGTTCAAGACATCTGTCTAGAAAATTTTAAAGAAATACTGACACAAAGTAAAGAAAGCTTAATAATTAGAAAGAGCTATCATATTATGAATTGGAAACCTCAGTAGCTTTAGGTTCTCCCAAATCCTATTACAAATTGAATGCAATTTCACTCAAAATTCCAGCAGTCTTTTTGTAGAAATTGATAAACTGAGTTCATAATTTATATGAAATGCAAACTTGCTTGAATAACCATAACAGTTTTTGAAAGGAAGAGGAAATGCACAAGGAGCCACAGTGTTCTTCAGAGACGGTAGTGGACTTTAGTCTTCCATTCTGTTTTGCCCCTGATGGAATGTAAAAAAGGTTGATGAAGCCTCCTCCAGGATTTTGGTGAAACCACTGCATGTTGATCATAGAGGTAGAAAATCAGAGTGTTGCTGAGAGTTCCCAGTGCCAGACTTTCTCACTGTGGAACTGGCTCCTTCCTGGAGGATCAGGGCTGGGGGACTCTGCTCTATCTCCTGTGTCCCTCTCACAACTGATTAAAAACAAAGAAACAGATACAGGTGATGGTCACTGCATCATCTACAAAGCCCTGAAAATGCCCCATCAGTTATGAAAATGATAGAAAGTTTGCAAGATTTTGAGCTCCTTTTCCTCCTCTCCTCCATATGCTGCAGCTGCGGACATCCTTGGTTTCCTCAAAATTAAGGCAGCCCAACTCAAAGCAAAGCTGGATGCACAAAATCCCCAACAGAGCACCCATCAGCCTATTCATGACTTCACTTAGTGTGTAAGACGGTGTATCCACCAGACCCTGGGTAGATTAGTGTCAGGACTTGGCTCTGAAAGTGTTCCTGCTCCTGCAACCAACTAACTCCACCTACAAACCCTGCTCAGACCCAGAAACAGCAAGTCCCTTTACAGCCCCTCTGTGCCTTGAGCCCCTCTGTCAGCCTAAGCCTGGCTGAGAATCTGGGTGGAGCCAGGTGGACTGAGTGGGGCAAGAGCAGGTCATTATATTATCTGAGGGCACACTTTCTGATAAGCCTGGAATTGTAAGGAGGATGCAGGGACCTAGATGAGGAAGGAGAGGGTCTCCTCCAAAGGAGAACTGCCTCCTCTGTGCAGTTAGATCCTGTGGAGTATTGTGAGGCAGTCAAGACCTCGCTATGGTAATTTTTCCTACTCAGGAGGGGATAAGTCACCTGAGAAAAAATATTCCACCATGCGGCCAGCGCATTGGTTTCATTAATGAGGTTCTTGGCATAAAAGTTAACTAGCCAGATTGAAATAAAACACACAGACTCAGTTACCTTTTTCTATGACCAGGTCCAAGACGGCTCCCCTCTCTGGCTCCAACCTCGAACCACCCGTAGGGCAGCAAGGATTACTCAGGGCTAGCAGGAGAGAGAGAGAGAGCGAGCACACCAGGGAGTAGCCTTTTATTGGGGAACAAGAAATTCAGGGGAGAATTCCATCCAATGAAGGTTGAGGGGGGCCGCACTCCAAGCTCAGGGTCAGTGATTGGCCCCCAGGGTCAGTGGTCAGTCACATCCCCACACGAACGGATTCTCTCATCAGGAGAGGGCCAGGAAAGCTCCGACACAGATTAGCCAGAGCGCCTCAGACCCAACCCGGGAGTCGCCCAGTCACGTGTGAAAATGGCTCTCCACATATTTCCCATTTCTTTTCTTAAAAATGAGGTGGCGGTTCACTCTCTGGAGTTTCTGTATTCTTGTTCCGAAGACTCGCCATCCTATAATTACAACACAAAAGAGAATTAACAGCAAAGAGAATAATCCAATAATGTACCAGGCTGAGTGTTTAAGAATATTTCCAGGGTTGAATCCATTCAACTCCTTCAATATTTGGTTAGCCAAAGAAGAAGGATCTGAAAAATCAGCTTTATTATTTTGAATGTCTTGGATATGATGATGAAGTTCCAGAATATCCAAGCTATTATTACTATTTTGCCAAATACCTAACAAATGGTTTTTAACCTTCTCCCAATCCCAGAGAGAAGCATTGTACTTGGCAGCTGTAACACACACATACTTATAATTAGCATGGCATTTAAGCCTTTCTTTAAATTTTAAGGCTGAAAGTTCATTACCTATGTCTATAACAGTCGCCTCTAAGGCATTTAATTTAGTATCAATCCTTTCATCAATATTTACTTGATTACGCAGAGCCTCGGAAGTATTTTGGGCTAAATTATTAAGAAATTTTGCATGCTGAATATTTTGAGACAATGTCAGAGACGCAGAGACAGTTGAGGCAATAAAGGAGACTAGCGCCAAAACACCAACAATTATAACTCCAATAGCACATTTCGGTCTTGCTAGCTGGGCATGAATTTGCTGTAAGACTTGTAAACCAGTATCAGCATACCATGGCTCTGAAATATTTGCAGGCAATAAAACAAAAGAGGGCTGATGTAGCATCAGCACTCCTTTTCCTCCATTATACCTAGTAATACAAATGGTTAGGTTACATTTATTACAAGTAACAATATATCTGTCATCTATCCATTTAACTTTTACATTTCCAATAATTAAAACATAAGGAGATTGGACACAGGCTCGTAAGCCATAGCAAGATCCCTCTTTACATTTCTTGCCAACAAATTTTGGTAAAGGCTTGTCTGTAAAATGTAAGAATTCTGAGGCAGCAATTAAATGCCAAACATCCTTTTGAATACCACCTTCACTATAAGTCAAAATATTACTAACAAATCCTGCAGGTGTCATAGCAGAATTTCTTTGTAATTGTCTCTTATCAATTTTTGGAGACCAGTCTAAAATATACCCACTATCTTTAGACACCTTATGTTGTACAGGAAAGGTATTTAAACAATCCATCCATCTAGGAAAGGTACCAATCTCAATTGTAGAACTATTTGGACAGTGGGGTATCAGTGGGGGTTTTGCAGAAATGACTGGCTTGTTATGGGAAAGTCCCATCTTAATTACTGATCTAGTATAAGGTCTTAAGTCCCCATAAATAGAATTATTTGTCAGTCTAGGTCTACCAATCGCTGTCTTTTCTTCGAATGATACTTTCAGACAGCCAGCATGTTTATCGTGTGACCAACACAAAGGTAATTGGGCACTGTAGCCAGAATAATTAAATCTAGTCACATGATTGGGAGTAATATGAGTATCTGTAAATCCTCCCATCATGAATGAGTCATTAGTAAATACTGGAATAGATTCTCCAGTCCACACAGCTGGGTGTACCAGGGGTGGATCTGGGAAATATGTCCAGTAAGTGTCTACTTGATCCCCCTTTACCTGACAGCCCAGCAGGGCAATTACTGTTGCTACCATCATCACTGGGGTCCTGTTCTCTCCTAGGTGTCGAAGTATTCGGGAAGCCTGGGTTGTTAGCTTCTTCACATCTTCCCATGAAATCAGCTTTTCGGCTGGGTCAATCTGGTCTTTCTTCATCCTTTTCTGATATCTCCTCCTTTTGGATAGGGGCTCCTCCGGGTCGATCCTCAGTCGCTTGAATCTGGGTTCTATCTCTTCCATGTCTGATAGCATGTTCAGGTACCCAAATAGGACGAAAAGAGCTTTCTGGGAAAATACAAGCATGACCTCTGCCCCACATAAGCACCGGATCTGGGCCTTTCCACTGACCAGTCTGTAAATCTTTCCACAAAACTCTGCCTAAAGGGCCTGTTACTGAGGGAGACATTTGCCTCTCAGCAGCAGTGTGACCTTCTGTGTCACAGTTTAAAAAATTTAAAACAAACAAAGCATGATTAAGGCTATTTTGGGGAGTCATAACCCTATTCCCCCCCTTTAATTTTTGTAATTGAAGCTTAATAGATAAATGAGCTCGTTCCACAATGGCTTGGCCTTGGGGGTTATAAGGAATTCCTGTTTTATGATTAATTTTAAACTCTTGGCAAAATTGTTGAAAAGAAGAGCTTACATAAGCTGGAGCATTATCTGTTTTAATCTGCATAGGGCACCCTAAAACAGAAAAAGCTGCTAGGCAATGAGAAATTACATGTTGAGTATTTTCCTTAGTACGTGCTGTGGCAAAAATAAATCTAGAATAAGTGTCCACTATGACATGCACATAACATTGTTTACCAAATTGAGGAATATGAGTTACATCCATTTGCCATATTTGATTTGGTTTTAATCCACGGGGATTTACCCCTGATGGCAGAGATGGAGTGTGAATAACACACTTAGGGCATTGGCTTACAATCTGACGAGCTTGTTCTCTAGTAATATTAAATTTTTTACGTAAGCTAGAAGCATTTTGATGATGCAAGGAATGGGAAGCTAGTGCACAGTCATATGAAGACATCTGTTGACAAAAAGTTACTAATTTATCAATTTTGTCATTACCTGAAACTAAAGGTCCTGGAAGATTAGTATGAGCTCGTATGTGTCCTATGAAACATGGGTACTTTCGCATTAGCACTGCCTTTTGTAAATTATGAAATAATTCAAATAACTCTTGTGATGAAGTATACCCAATAACTGAAGTTTCAATATTTTTAGTAACTCCGACTGCATATAAGCTGTCAGAATAAATATTAATAGGCTCATTTGAAAAGTAATTTAAGGCACAAATCAGAGCTTGAAGCTCTGCTCTTTGGGCAGAAGTATAAGAAGTTTGTATTACCTCTATGTGAACACGACTATAAAAACCTGCTTTACCTGAGTTAGAACCATCCATGAACACCGATAAAGCTTCATCTATAGGATGTGCACGTACAATCTTTGGAAAAATAAGTGACGTTAATGATGCAAATTATATAATCTTATCACGAGGGGAATGGCTATCTATCTGGCCAGGAAAATCAGCAAAGGCTATCTGCCATGAGCTAGAAGTTTGAAAAAGCCAATTAGTCTGTTGAACAGAAAATGGAATGATTATGATATCAGGCTCAGATCCAATTAATTGTAAAATCTTAGTTCTGCCCTTAATTACTAATTGAGCTATAGAATCATGAAAAGGAATTAATGTTTTTTGAGGGGAGTGGGATAAATAAATCCATTTAATAACTCCTAATCTTTGCCATATGGCTCCTGTTGGGGTATGCTCAGTTGGAAATATTAATAAATACACTATTTCTTTAGGATCAACTCTAGTAAGCTGTGCATTTTTAATTGTATGTTCAACTCTCCTTAAAGCTGTTCTAGCCTCTAAGGTCAGCTGACGTGGAGAGGTTGGAGAAGGATTTCCTTGTAATATCTGAAATAAAGGACTTAACTCAGAAGTAGTTAGTTTTAAGGATGGCCTCAGCCAATTAATATCTCCTAATAGCCTTGAAAATCATTAGGGGTTTGTACAGAAACTTTGTTCCGCTCCAGTAAAATTAAAGATGGCGGCCCCCATGGTTGGCGCAATGATGTAACATTGCACGACCATTATTTACTTCCTCATTCTTGGCCCGGGGGAGGGCCGACTGGAAGTTTGTGTTCCGGCCGTGCGGAAATGATGGCAAGAAGGCGGGCTCATCCGCGCCATCTTGATCCGCCACGTGGGGTTGAGTCCTGCAATATCTATTATCGCTAGTAGATGGAGCCCTGAACTTACAATTGCGCATGCGACATTCCCACGCAAAATGATTACTGTTCCCGCAAACATAACATCTCCCGCGGGGCTTTCCTACTAAATCTTGTGGCCTTAAGGTTTCTTTTAGTGCCACAGCTAGGGCTGCTGTCTGCAATTGGGTAGAGTCTATGTCAGAACATAAGAGGAGAAACTCAGAAACTGTCCCTTTTTTACAGTGTGGCCTAAGAACGTCTTGACAATACTTATTTGCATTTTCAAATGCCAATTTCCTAACAATAAACTCATCCGCCCTTGGGTCCCTGATCCACCTGTTTGCGGCCTGGTACAATTGGGCTACAATATCTGAGTACGGTTCACTGGCACCCTGCCTGATTTTGATAAGAACTAATTTGGATTGGTCTTTTGAGACAATCTGCCTCCAGGCACGTTTCGCACAATCAGTTATTTGATTGTATACTACAAATTCATAATTTAACTGTCTTTCTAAATCAGTAAATTCACTTGTTCCTAAAAACATTTCTACTGGCGTTTCTAAATTCTGTCTTCTATTCTTTTTTGCCTGTTCAGTACAAAAATGAGTCCAATAAGTACACCAGAGTAAGAAATCTCCCCCGCTCAAACAAGATCTAGCTAAATTAATCCAATCTCTTGGAGGAAGGGGCTGTGAGCAAATATTTTCTATCAGGCTCTGTACAAAAGGCGAATTCGGACCATACGTCTCACATGCATTTTTTAGTTCCTTAATGGTTTTAAATGGGATTACAGCATGAACTTTAACTCTCTGATCTTGCTCATTAACTTGCTCAAAAACTGGAAAAAGTTGAAAACCGCTAGTATCCTCCCCATCTTCCTGTGCTTTCTTAATACTTCGCTGGAACAGGGTAAGAAAGGTCATTGTTAATCCAGTGTACTTGTTAAATTTTGTCCTTTTAGCAGGTATTGGCCAAATTCGAATAACCTGGGCAGGTGGTGTTAAACGCAGCCTGTTAAAATTTCTCTGTAAGTCCTGAATTTCAACGTTTGATTCTTTTCCCTTGGACTGTGAGTCATGGGTAGACTTTGCGCTGTCACCATTTTGAAATTGGGCTTCTAAGCCACGTGGCGGAGAAGAACTCTGTGCCTCTCCAAGAATCTCTTTTGGATTTTCCTCCCCAGGAAGATCCTCTACCTCTTCCAGAGGACTTTCTAGAACTGCGGAGGTTTCTCCTCTATGATGTTCCTCCCTATTATCTCCCTGTGGGCTAGTCTGATCCTGCAAGTTTAAGGTCACATTTTTAACTTTAGGTTTGGCCCCTAGTGCCTTTGTTTTTAAATGGCTCAAGGGAAAGGGAATTAACTTAGCCTCAGGCGGATTTTCCATTTGAATAGACCTAATAGCTCTCTGAATGCCTTTTAACAGATCTTCAGGGGGCCATGAACTCTAGCCCATATATTCAAAAAGACAAACTTCTAGAGCCGTCCAAGTTTTCTGAATATTTTCTATGCCTCCAGGTAATTCATTAGAAAGACAAACATTTTGTAACTTTCTTCTTAATTTCTCCCAAGTAAATAAATTTGGAGACTCTTGTTCACAAAACAAAGGACAATATTCACCTACAATCTTTAAGAATTATAATAACTGAGTTTTTTTTAATCTGTTTTCCTTTCTGATTAATTATACTGTCTAAAATAGTCAGATACATTTCCTTATCCCTAGAAGTTGAATTTCCCATTTTAATTAATTTAATGTCTCTTTCCTTCAATATCTCCAGGTACTTTTGTGACTCTAAATTGTCACCAATTCCTTTATCTTTATCTTTATAGCGCATTCCCACTCAATCTAGCTAATCTAGAATGCCCCACGTTGGGCGCCAATTCCACCATGTGGCCAGTGCATTGGTTTCATTAATGAGGTTCTTGGCATAAAAGTTAACTAGCCAGATCAAAATAAAACACACAGACTCAGTTACCTTTTTCTATGACCAGGTCCAAGACGGCTCCCCTCTCTGGCTCCAACCTCGAACCACCCGTAGGGCAGCAAGGATTACTCAGGGCTAGCAGGAGAGAGAGAGAGAGCGAGCACGCCAGGGAGTAGCCTTTTATTGGGGAACAAGAAATTCAGGGGAGAATTCCATCCAATGAAGGTTGAGGGGGGCCGCACTCCAAGCTTAGGATCAGTGATTGGCTCCCGGGGTCAGTGGTAAGTCACACCCCCACACGGACGGGTTCTCTCATCAGGAGAGGGCTGGCAAAGCTCCCACACAGATTAGCCAGACGCCTCAGACCCAAACTGGGAGCCGCCCAATCACATGTGAGAATGGCTCTCCACAATAATCTGAAGTAATTAGTGAATAAATAAGAGGCAAAGACAGAATTAGTTTTAAAAGCAGAGCACCTGATAAATTCTTCCAGTCCTGGTAGGAGCTGGAACAGAACAGTTTAAAAATGGCTCCAATACTTTATTTAAGGGAGTGCATCAAAGGCAGGGATAAGGTTTAAGTATATGGAACCTTTCTTCATGGTGTCTTGCAGTCAACAGGTTGATTGGCATTTTGACAAGCCACACCCATCTCTGAGAGTCTGTGTTGCTATTTGGCTGCAGCAGGTCATCCCATCTCCAGAGCTGTGTGGGACTTTGGCAGAACTGGATGGGAGTTTGTATGTATTTGGGCTGTCTCACCAGCCAGAGTGCTGCTGTGAGTTCCCAGTACCAGACTTTCTCATCCAATGGCTTCCATGCTAATCTGGTCCCCACACCATTCAGGGATGGCTCTCGACAGGGGTGGATCACAGAACATCCACATAGCTCAACCCAGAAAATAGGTGTGTATTCTGACTAAAGGATACTGACCTGTGAATTTTTTTTAATTGGTTATTCAAAACATTACAAAACTCTTGACATATCATATTTCATACATTCGATTCAAGTGGGTTATGAACTCCCATTTTTACCCCATATACAGATTGCAGAATCACATCAATTACACATCCACATTTTTACATAATGCCATATTAGTAACTGTTGTATTCTGCTACCTTTCCTATCCTCTACTATCCCCCCTCCCCTCCCCTCCCATCTTCTCTCTCTACCCCATCTGTGGAATTTAATTCTTTCTCTTGTTTTTTTTCCCCTTCCCCCTCAAATTCTCTTATATGTAATTTTGTATGTCAGTGAGGGTCTCCTTCCATTTCCATGCAATTTCCCTTTTCTCTCCCTTTCACTCCCACCTCATGTCTCTGTTTAAAGTTGATCTTTTCCTCCTGCTCTTCCTCCCTGCTCTGTTCTTAGATGCTCTCATTATATCAAAGAAGACATTTGGCATTTGTTTTTTAGGGATTGGCTAGCTTCACTTAGCATAATCTGTTCTAATGCCATCCATTTCCCTGCAAATTCCATGATTTTGTCATTTTTTTGTGCTGCATAATACTCCCTTGTGTATAAATGCCACATTTTTTTTATCCATTCATCTATTGAAGGGCATCTGGGTTGGTTCCAGAGTCTAGCAATTGTGAATTGTGCTGCTATGAACTTCGATGTGGCAGTATCCCTGTAGTATGCTCTTTTAAGATCTTCAGGGAATAGTCCGAGAAGGGCAATAGCTGTGTCAAATGGTGGTTCCATTCCCAGCTTTCCCAGGAATCTCCATACTGCTTTCCAAATTGGCTGCACCAATTTGCAGTTCCACCAGCAATGTACAAGTGTACCCTTTTCCCCACATCCTCGCCAGCACTTGTTGTTGTTTGACTTCATAATGGCTCCCAATCTTACTGGAGTGAGATGGTATCTTAGGGTGGTTTTGATTTGCATTTCTCTGACTGCTAGAGATGGTGAACATTTTTTCATGTACTTGTTGATTGATTGTATGTCATCCTCTGAGAAGTGTCTGTTCAGGTCTTTGGCCCATTTGTTGATTGGGTTATTTGTTATCTTATTGTTTAATTTTTTGAGTTCTTTGTATACTCTGGATATTAGGGCTCTATCTGAAGTGTGAGGAGTAAAAATTTGTTCCCAGGATGTAGGCTCCCTATTTACCTCTCTTATTGTTTCTCTTGCTGAGAAAAAAAAATT
>NW_025999900.1:36393674-36423395 GCF_001458135.2 Marmota marmota marmota
ATTTTAATTTCATTGTCAAATCTGAAGCTTAATTTTGCTGGATACAGTATTCTTGGTTGGAATCCATTATTTTTTAGCGTTTGAAATACGTTGTTCCAGGATCTTCTCGCTTTCAATGTCTGTGATGAAAAATCAGCCGTTAACCTAATTGGTTTACCCCTGAATGTAATCTGCCTCCTTTCTCTCGTAGCTTTTAATATTCTCTCCTTGTACTGTATGTTGGATATCTTCATAATTATGTGTCTTGGAGTTGATCTATTACAGTTTTGAATGTTTGGGGTCCTGTAGGTTTCCAGGATTTGGCAATCCATTCCATCTTTCATATCTGGGAAGTTTTCTAGGATTATTTCATTCAATAGATTGTTCATTCCTTTGGTTTGAACCTCTATGCCTTCTTCTATCCCAATGACTCTCATGTTTGGTTTTTTATGACATCCCATATCTCTTGGATAGATTGTTCATGTATTTTAAGCATCCTTTCTGTGTTGACTATACTCTTTTCAATTTGATAAACTTTGTCTTCATTATCTGATGTTCTGGCTTCTACTTGATCTAGTCTATTTGTAATATTCTCATTTGAGTTTTTAATTTGGTTTATGGTTTCCTGCATTTCTAGGATTACTGTTTGATTTTTTTAAAAAATCTCTATTTCCTGGTAGAGGTTGTTCTTTGCCATTTGAATTTGCTTATTTAATTGGTTTTCAAAATATACTTTTTTTGTTTAAACTTGCTGTCTAAAGTCTTCTCTAAGATTCCGTTCCATCCTGAGTTAGGTATGCCTTGAGTTCTTTCTCTGTCCATTTTTCTGATGCCTCTAGGTTCTCCTGTGTATTCAAGTTGTCCTGCATTGTTTGTACTCCTTTTTTCCCTTGTTTTTTCATGGTGCTCAAGTTACTTTCCAACTCTGTTTGACTGCTGTATTTCTGTTTTCTCCTTTAAATTTGTTTTGGTTTTTATAGTTCCACTATGTCTCCTTTGTGTTAGGAGACAATGTTTAGAGATGTTGGATTTAACTGTGATTTAAGGTAAATTCATTAGTTTCATTAAAGGCCTTCAGATTTTGATGGCATATAGAGAATTGAGGTTTGGACTTAGGATTTTATGTTAAGGTCGGGCGATTTGATGGTATGGAGGTTAGAATATGTTAGCTTCTTTGGGGGGTTGCTCAAATGCAGGCGGATATTATCAAGAGAATAGACAGGAGTACTTGGGGGTAGTTAAGGGCTTAGGCGGACTATAGACCTATTCGTAGTATTCATCTATTTGCATTTAGTAAGTTATATGTAATCTGGGTGTTCATGCTTAAGAGGAAAGATGGGGAAAAGGTAAGGATGCAAACTAAGAAAGAGAGAGGGAGAGAAGAAAGAAAGAGAAAAGAATAGAAAAGAAAAGAAATGATAAAAAATAATAATAAAATGCAGTAAAATAAAAGTTACAATTGAAAAAAATTACAATTGAAGAAAACAAAATAATTAACAAAAAATATTTAAAATTAAAAAATTAAAGAATTAAAAATAATGAGAAAAGAGAAAGAAAAAAAAAAGGGCACTCTTAGGCTTCTATTTTCTTTGCTTCCAGTAGGTGGTGCTGTGCCTTCCGGGCCAAAATTTTGCTCTCTGGCTGTAGGATACAGTCCATGTGAGGCCGCTCCCTCCTCCCCCCTCCACCCCTGGTGTCTCTCAAAAACCTGTTAGCTTAGGTTTATTCCTGGCCTCTCATCCCCTGGCTTCTCCTGCTAGCCAGGCCTTCCCCAGTGTGATGCCTCTCGGCAGTTCAAACTGTACTCTGGGCCTGCAGTTTGCTGGGTGTGGAGGGTGGCTATTGGGAACCGGCACCTTATTGTCTTGATTTTTTCCACTTGCCCCTCCCCCAGAGCTGGCAAGACAGGTTTAGTTTTCGATGCTGATGGGAGGGGGAGTTGGAGGTCAGGTGCCTTTACCTTTCCCCACATCTCTATTCATTCAGGCTCCTTCTGATAATCCCTCCCCCAGAAAGCCTGGGAGAGATTTTATGCAAATTCCCTGCTGTATGGGAGATGGGCTGAATAACACACACCTGTTTTATTGTTGCAATCTGTCGGAAACTGGCAATGGTGATGTTAGCTCTCCAAGATGGTGGCTGCTGGCTTCCTTGGCGGACTGTCCAATGTGGGGGATAGAACTGGAGCACTTCCATCCCCATCTCAAACCCCAAACTCAGCCTGGAGCTCAGTGAGGGCACAGCCGGCAGGACTCCACAGAATCCACAGCGCCATTTCTTTCTGCGTTGCTGGCCACTTCTCGGGGCGTGTAGCGGATCAGTCAGCCTGGATCTCCGGTCACACAGTTCACTCGCGTTTGAGACCCAGTAACCGGTCCTCGGTGATGGAAATCCTTCCAAAATTCAGTGCACCCCAATTTTGCTGGAAATTCCTAACAAGATAGCTTTTGGTCATTCTAACTCGTTATTCTCCTGCGCAGTGATGCTGTACACTGGGGTGATGCACTCTATTCATGGCCATTTTCCTTAATCCTCTTCCAAAATTCTTCTGTGTGAATTGATTTAGGTCAAAATCATTCCAGTCACACAAAGAACTAAGAATATAAATGCCATCTAGTATATAATTAATGAATCCTTATTATTGTCATATAAAAAAAACGTGGACTGGGACTATTCTGGAATAACCAATATTTGTGGTATATTATTATAAGAAATGGCCATTAGTAGGAGAGAATGATGCAGAAAGGTTGATCAGTATGTACTAAGTTACAGTTAGGAGCAAGTTGAAGTGTGATATTGCACTATAGGGTGACTATGGATAACAGCAATTAGTGTCTATTTTTAAAATTTAGAGGAAAGGATTTAAAAGTTCTCCCAGTAAAGAAATGACAAACGTCTAGCTTCCATATTCTTCTTTGTCTTTGTACTTTCTCTCTCTTCTCAGTACTGGAAGGGAACAGAAGGAATATTAAAGAAAAATGATATTAAATAGTTTTTAAATAATTTTGAGCCTATACAATAAAGTTCGAATTTTACTATGGAACATTAAAAAAAAGCAATAAAACTTAAAATCAGAAATAAAAACAATGTATGTTTCTATTCTTTGGAATTCTCCATTTCCCCTTTTCTTTTACATGATTCTCGTTTGATTTGGGAATGTTTTGTGAAAAATACAATTAATAATGGAGATTAAGGTTATGATAACAATGTATTTATATATTTTCATTATAGTTGTAAGTTCTGAGGATTTCCATCATGGAAAAGTCTCCTGATATAAAAGTTACTGGTCTTGTTTTAGAAGGCAGAATTAATACTTGAAAGGCATCTAAAACATATTCAGCAAAAAGCAGGTTTCTTATAATAGTTTGTCCTAAGACACTCTCATTCTCCTCTCTTTATTATTAATAATCTTTATCTCCATTCTCAGAGAATTCTGCATATCATTCATCAAATATTCACTACTAGATCTTGCAAGGGAGTGCCTCAGTTTAAGAAGATCCTGTGTCAATATTTTTAAGAATGTTCTAGACCTGGAGAATGCAAAATGAATAAGTCAGTAACTTCCTTAATAGTATTTGTGATATCCTGGGAGAGACAAACATCTCCCTAAATTCAATAAAGGCCTAAATGATACCATAACAAACATTTGCTTTAAACAATGTGTCTTGTCAGGAGCAGCAAGACAGGAACAGGAATGTTACTTCAAGCTTCTATTATAAAACTCAATAAAAAGGTGTGGTGCTGAATGCCTTCTGTGGAGGTGACAAAATTGCAGTTATAAAAATAGAGATGATGATATCTGAAATGTGATCCCTTGTTTAAGGACAATGAACACAGAAAATGAGCAAGAATGTAGACAGTGCCATCCTTAGACTCTGGCAAGAGGGCCCCTGCCCAGAGCCCCATATTTTAAAGGACCAGCCAAACAAAAATATACTCGGAAAATGTACCAAAGAACAGAAGATATCTCTGCCACTCACATACAGACACAATCTGTACACTTACACAACCACTGTACTCATACCTTCAGGCTCAAGGAAAATACTCCTTCACATAACAGACCCTTGTCTTTGAAAGTGCATTTGAGTATCAGGAAATTTGGGGGGGGGGGGGGCTGTGCTGCTGCTAATATAGAAGGGACACCTTGATTTGGAATTTGGTGGAATTTTAGGAAAGAGAAAAAAATTATGAGGTAGCCCAAACTTTCCTCTCAGATGGTGTGGGTACAATACATTCTTGCATAATTATTTTTTATTATTATTTCACACTATGGGTAAGGATGCATGTTCTTGTCTCTTGTCATCTTTCCTCAACTGTGCCTCTGAAGGGTGCTAATGAAGAGCACAATATTCAAATAGTTGCTTATGATGCTAGAAAGTTTTGCCGTATTACACAATATTATTTTAATTATACATGTTTGTTCATTGAACTTGGATAATGATACTGATTATTTACTTCTGCAATAATATAGACATAATAATGAGAATTATGAGTAATTGCACTTTATCAAAAATGTAATTTTTTTAAAAAAAATTAAAATAAAATTTTAGTTTCATTTAAATACATTTTATTTCAAATGTGGGATTTTAGGTATTATGTGCACTTTGTTTTTCATCTTTAATAGATTTTTAAAAATGTTTTGAAAGCAAACTGTTTAGAGAAGTTACATGAAAATATTTACTTTGTTTGCTTGCACAAGCTAAACTAATTTAAGAATAATCTCAGGGGCCAGGAATGTAGCTCAGGGGTAGAGTGCCTTCCCAGCATGCAAGAGGCCCTGATTCAATCCCCAGCACCTAACCATCATCATCATCATCATCATCATCATCATCATCATCTCCTGTAGATGGAGTTGCAGACAAAGGGAATGGAAATGAGATAGCTTCTATTTTCACTGAAGTAGAAAATGAAGTTATCTACAGACAATGAAGATCAGATGAGCTATTAAAAAAAAGAAACACTGTAAGTACACACTACAGGCATGGTGAGGAATAGTGTAGGAAATAATTTAAGCGGATTAAGGAATCACTAATTGTCCTTGGCTACTCAAAAAGTATTAGAGAAATTGAATTGGAAGGAAGGAAAATGGGTTAGTTTGTAGCTCAGCGGTACAACATGTGCTTGGCATGTGTGAGACCCTGGGTTTTATCCACAACACCAAAATAAATAAATAAATAAAATAAATTACAAAATCCACACAAGATATAAGAAGAAAAGATTAAGTGTTGGGGAGCAGGGAAAAAGGAGAGGATAATTCTGTTAAAGAAAGTGCAGGCCATTCATAAAAAACCAACCTGAAGCTCCCACCTGGGACTTCTGCAGGACTTTGTGTTTAATTAGGAATGCCTGTTCCTAGGACCAGTGCATAAGGAAGATCTTTTTTCTTCCTACTATATTGTCTTTGGAATGATGGCGTTATACATTTCCTTTAATGCCCACTTCAATGAACTTCCCCAGCTTCAAATACTTGAGTGAGTGAGCTGAAATCTTTGGAAAAAGCCTCATCAGAGGAATTTAGCCAATTGAAATCAAGATACTGGATAAAATAAGCTCTAGATAATGCAGTTTGAGGGAAGGGGAACAGTTGTTCTGGGTTTCTTGATTGCTTGAGAGATTAGTGCTGAAGGCAAACCTCTGATTTGTCCCACACTAAGGCACACAACCAACTGCAGGCTTTCTAGCATTCCTAACAAATGACATGCCAGCAAGTAACCAGCTTGTTGAGAATCCTATAGCCTAATACCCTGGAAAATCTTGACTCTGTAAGAATGCTGCCCTTCAGAAATCAGGATCCTTCCTTTGCAATGCAGCAAACACACACTGAGATCTCTACAGGAACCAAACACTTCCTAAGATTCTATTTTCTCTTTACTGTTGCCTTCAGAGAACACACCATATTCCTCAAATAATTGAGCCTGGGACCTGCTTCTTTAATCTGCATGTTTCTGGTTGTTTGTGTTCAACTCTGCACAATGGGATTCAGGGCATAGAAGTACTCAGCAGCGACTCTCCAGTGATCCCAGGGTTTCTTCTGTTGGAAGGAGTTCGCATTTTTCCCAAATTCAGCCTCAAAACAAGCCCATTTCCTGATGGGTACTTAGGGAGAGGCTGGAGGCCAGGACGTGCTTGGCATGGGCCAGTAGGGATACAGCTTAGAAGATGAGTAGCTGTGCCTTGGCTCAGAGGGGCTCCAGCAAGAGGGCCTGATTGGACTCTGCATCCTCCTGCAATATCAGCACTGTGCTCAGCTAACACAAGAGTTTCTGTTCAGTCAAAACAGGCAGTGTTCCATCCACTGACAAGGCAGTAGAGCAGAATGACACTTCCTCAGGACCAGGGGCACCTGCAGCACAGCAGGTATGCATGCCAAGATTAAACATGGCAAGAGGTGAGGAGGCAGCAGGCCCCTTCCTGGGCGATTCCCAATAAATAGAATTTAGATGATTGGGGACTTGGACTCAGGTGGCTCTGAAGTTAGGGAAGAATGACAGGGGATTCAGATTTCTACTTGGGAATATTGAAGGGACTTTTAGGAAGAGATGCTCTCATGAGAAATCTGTCTGCCTCTGGCCTCTAAGATTCTTTAAATGTAGTAGTCTAAAAAAATGTTGAGCAGAGTTCTTCCTTAAAATGTAGGGAAGGAAGGTGTTTTGAGTTTATTCCAGTCTACAGGAAAACCAGTTCCTGTTGAGGCAACAGCACCCTCCGGGGGCCAAATAGAAAGCTAAGAGATTTACTCCCTTGGTGAACTTTCCCCACCTCCTTCCAGTCCTCCCAGGATTGAATTTCAATGCTTTATGATAGGGTACAGAAGAGTATTTACCCTCACAAAAGGATAAAAAGCAACTTATGAGTCTTTTAAAGAAAGTACTAAACTATGAATTGATAATGGCACGAAAGAATTTTTAGAGTGAAAAATAAAATAACAAGAAATTTTTAAAATTAGATCTTTTGAAAAATAAAAGCCACAAACATCATAGAATTCAGAAAATTATGTAATATTTTAGTACTTATTAACTTGATGTTATTCTATAACAGTTTTTGTTCCTTCACTTTTTGATGCCATATTTTTTTGTTGTTTTTTTTTTTGTTTTGTTTTTCAGTGTTGGGGATAGAATTCATATTTCTTAATTGGCTCTCCATGTGACCATATATTTGTGATATTTTCTTTTTTTAACTTGTGAAAAATTTCATTTTTGCAATCAAATTATAACTGCAACCATACAGACCTATTCAGATTTTTGTAACATTTGATTTCCATTTTTGTCAATGCATTTAAAACTGCAATTTAACCTAATCTTTGTAAGGAAAAGAACAACAGAGAAGAAAGCATTATCCTATTGCCCATGGGAACCATTTCTTTTCTTTCTTTCTTTTTATTTATTTACTTATTTATTTATTTATTTATACATGGTGCTGAGGATCAAACCCAGTGCCTCATACATGCAAGGCAAGTGCTCTACCACTGAGCCACAGTCCCAGCCCATGTTGTTTATTTATTTATTTATTTATTTTTATTTATTTCTTACATACATGACAATAGTGGAATGAGATAGGGAATAGGGGTGGGAGGGAAAGGGAGGGAGGAGGGAAATAGCAAGAATGGTGGCAGAAGACGGTCATCATACAGAATACATGTATGAAGATGTGAATTTGGTGTCAACATATCTTATATATAAACAGAGATATGATAATTGTGGTATAAAAGTGTATTAAGAATTGTAATTCAAAAAAAACAAGAGAGCTCATGTATAATGGCGTGAACATACTTTATATATAGAGTTACGAAAAGTTGTGCTGTGCATGGATAATTTGTGATATTTTCTATGGAGAGAAAGAAATTTAATGTGGTCATCTTTAACCCCACCATTGTCTTTCAGTTTTGTAACTCACATGACATTAAGATGGTGTCAAGTAAATTTTTATAAATATGGTTAAACTGGGGCAAATGTCCATCAAGTTATCATAAGATTTCTTTGCTTATCAAGTTTTCATTAGCTGTAACAAAAACTAAGTACTGTGAATACTCATTGAGCAGTTTATTGGGTCGGTATTAATTCCTCATTGCTGTGGATCAACACAAATCTAGGACCATGAAACAGCATCCACTTATTGTCTTACAGTATCTCGCTCAGAAACCTAGGAGCAGCTAACCTGGATTTCACAGGCTGCAGTCAGTCAGCTAAGCTCACAGTCTTGTCTGATGCCTGGGGCTCTTCTTCCAAGCTCACATGGTAGTTGGCAGAATTCGTCTCCTTACAGTTGCAGAACTCTTGGTGCTAGCTTCCTCTAGCAGGAGACTCTTCCTATTATCAGGAAAAGCCTGAAGACTATGTTAAAGAGCCTAGCTAATTAGATCAGGATCACCAAGGCTAAGCCCCTTTTGATGAACTCAAAGACAAACTGATTAAGGACTTCAGTTATACCTGCAAAATGCCTTCACCCTTGCCTTGAAATATAACCTAATCACAGGAGTGACAGCCATCATATTTCAGGTCCTGACAACACTCAAGGGGAGGAAATTGTGCAAGGTGCATTTACCAGAGTGGAAAATCTTGAGTACCACCTTTGATTTCTGCTACCATAGTAGCTAATACCTTTAGTCTATTGGTGTATTATGTGTGTTACATTATACCCCCCCCAAATGTAAATACTTTATAAACATTGTGAAATAAATTAATAAAAACATTATTAAATATGATCGGGCAAACCCATTTTATGCCAAAGGAAAAACAAAAAATGCTAAAAAAATCCAATTTATATAGGAAAATACATAAAATCAATAACCTTGGAACTAGTCTGAATTGAAGAATCTCAGGTCCTACCCAAATTTTCTAAGTTGGAATCTGCATTTTAATGTAGTTTAAATGCACATTAAAACTTGAGAAACATTTGTCAAGATGATGCAACTTATAAATATTTTTTAGATTTAATGATGTCATTGATGACTTTTCAGAAATCAGATTTTAAGATGCATTATGGCCTCTAATTTAAGTGTTTATAGGCTGGGGAAATAGCTCAGTGGTTGTGTACTTACCTAATATGCATGAGGCACTGGGTTAGATACCCAGGACCACAGAAAGAAACACACACACACACACACACACAAAGTTTTAAATAATATCCTCAGTTCCCTAATATTATACTCAAGATATCCTGGTTTCAATCAATAACCACTCACCATAGTAAGAACAAGGAAAATCTCAGCTTGAATGAGAAAGCTCAATCAACAGACACCACAGACACCAAAACCTAACTGATTCAGATATTACAATTGCCTGACAAGTGTTTTAAACAGACATTTTAAAATGCTTCAATAAGCAACTACAAATTTAAATTTAAAAACAGAATATCTCAGCAAAAAAAATAGAATATATAAAGAGGAAAGGAATAAAATTTTTGGAAATGTAATAACTGAAATAAAACACTAGGAGATGAGCTCAGCAACAAAACGAATGGGTCAGAGAAAGGCATCAGTGAACCAGAACACGTAACAACTGAAAGTGCTCATTTGTGCACAGAGAGAAAACAGGCTGAGAAAATAGCAATCAGAGCCTCAGATATCTGTAGGATTGGGATGAAAGGTCTAATATTTGTATTATCAGGATCCTCAGAAGGAGAAGAAAAACAAAATAAGGCTGAATAAATACTCCATGAAAAATAGCAGAAAACCTCTGTTATAGTTTGGATATGAGGTGTCCCCCCAGAAGCTCATGTGTGAGACTATACAAGAATGTTTGGAGGAGAAATGACTAGCTCCTAACCTAATCAATGAATTAATCCCTCAGGGGATTCACTGGAGGCAGGTGAGGTGTGACTGGAGGAAGTGACTCAAGAGTGTGGCTATGGGGTATATATATTTGCATCTGGAGGCTGGAGTTTGTGTCTCTGCTCCCTGATCATCATGTGAGCTGCTTCCCTTTGCCATGCTCTTCTGCCTCATGTCAAGCCCAGAGAAATGGACCTATCTGTCTATGGATTAAGACCTTTAAAATCCTGAGCCTCCAATAAACATTTCCTCCTCTATAAGTGTTCCGGTTGGGTCCCTTAGTCACAGCAGGGACCCAAAGTTACTTTAGTCAAAGCTAACTAAAAAACTTCCAAATTTATAAAGAGTTATAAATATACTTTAAGGAGCTAAAAGCATCCTGATCAGAATATACCTAAAGAAATTCATGCCATCATAAAAAATATTAAAGTTTTTTAAAGAAGAAAAAAATCTTAAAGGCAGCCAGAGAACAATGACATCTTACCCAAGGAAAAAACAATTCCAATGACAGTAGATTTCTCAACAAGAACTAGGGAGGCCAGAAAGAAGTGGCCCAGTATTTTTCAAGTGCAGAAAGAAAACTGTCAATCAGAATGAAATAAATATGAACTGATCTTTCAGGAATTAATATGAAATCAAGACATTCTCAGATGAAGGCAGACTAAGAAAATTTGTTGCCAACAGACTTATCCTCTGAGAATGTCTAAAGGTAGGTCTCTACTAAACACAAAGAAAATGATAAAAATGTACCTTGGAACATCAAGAAAGAAGAAAGACACAATAAGCAAAATTATAGGTAAATATAATAGATTTTCCTTTTTCTCACATTTTCTAATTTATGTTCGAGAGATGAAGCAAAACTAAAACATTATTGATGATATATATATATATATATATATATATATATATATATATATATNATATATATATATATATATATATATATATATATATAACTGAAATAGAATTCTTTATAAAAAGCCAAACAATGAGGAAATCAGGGAAGAAAACTGGGAAGCTGAGAAGTCAAGACTGAGGAGGTATAGTGTGGGCTCTGCACATGGCCATTGATTTTCCCTGTCACTTTACACTCCAAAAAAACTCAGCTCTGCATCATCACCTTGTCCTCACAGGTGCTCTTAACAAAATCACAAATGATATCCATGATGCAATATCCAGAGCACATTTTCACACATTTTCTCTGACTGCCCTCTCTGCTCCTTCTCAACCCATCTTACCATCTGATTCCCCTCTTTCTGATCTCAAAACATGATGTCCCTTCACATTTTGTTTCTAGATCATCTTCCTGTCTAATTTTATGTACTTTTCATAAGGAATTTTCTTCCCTCATTGTTTTCAAAATATCCATAAGATCTTGATTTCCAAGTTTATATATATAGATGGGAACAGTATTCTGTGATATGAAGCCATATAATCAATTGCCTTTTCATATACCCAACTAATTTTGCACAGGAAATTGAAAAGTATATTTAAATATGAAACACCTCAAAGTAGACCATTCAATTCTCCCCTTCACATCTTTCCTTCCCCATGATACCTACCACAGGAAATGATCTTTTGTCCACCAGCCTGCTTATCTCTTACCTCCTTGTTCACTCTGCATGTTTAAGCTATCATCAAGCCCTGTCAAATTCAGCTCCAATAACTAGCTTGACTTTACTCATTTCCATCTATTTGACACTTTCCTGCATAAGGGCAGTGGTTTCTCTAATCAAATAACGTACTCCCAGATAAAGAACTGAAGACAGATTTTTTGATGAATGAAGTGTGTAAATGTTCTCTGAGTCAGAGAGACAATGTTTTCCTTAGGGTAAGGTTTCCCTTTAAACCCATCCCTGCTGACAGCCTCTGTTGATTCCAGTCCAAAAAGGTGTTCATTGCTGGGGGAGGCCTGGTGTTGAGATCTGAGGGTTTTGTAGGGCTTTCTGCAGGCACCTGCTTCACTGTGGACTCTCTCAGAGCGCAGAAATACACTGTGGAGTCCTGGAGCTCTAAGGCCAGATGGTGAGGCTGATGGAGCTGACTGGCTTTTGTAAGTTCAGGGAAAACCGACCCTTGGTCACCTTCTCTTCCCGGTAGGACTCCTGATCGATGAGGAGGATCATTTCCCCACTTGGTGGTTGTTTGTACCAGAATAAATAATAACTGAAACTAGTAGTGTTATATGCACAATTCAAGGTCACAGCCTCCTTCTCTAGCATAGAAATTGCAGCTTGGTCTTGTGTTACCTTCTGGGACATGCTGGATCCTGAAAGAGACAGAGACAGACATTAGACTGATTCTCCCTGTGGCATCATACAGGGGGTCTTGAGGATCTAGTGTAAGAGAGCTCTGATTCCCACGCCCATCACTCTACTCTCTTAACCCCATCAGACAATAGCACCCTGCCTCTGCCCCCACTCTCAGAGCCAGATCCTGAGTCTGTGGCCACCCTTGCCATTCTCACCAAGCCATATGGAGGCTATGACTATCCTCAGCAGACAGGGGACCTGCATGTCGGAAGCTTCCTCTGTGAACGAATGTGCTCTGTTCTGCCTCAAATCTAGGTCTGAAGGTCTGGTCTGTGCCTCAGAAAGCAGGTGCACAATGATGCAGTGCTTAGATGCTTCTGTGTCAGAACAGGAAATGCCACTTGGTTTCATTTTCCCTGTGTTCTGCCAAGGCTTTTGACATGACCAGAGAATCTAATCTACCTATTTGATCTTATTGCTATTGAATGGAAAACAGTTACTTCTGGACATGTACATGAGTCACTTAAAATTGAAGGCCATTGACAATTCAGACATTTGCTACATTCAGCCAAAGCATCTAGTGTGGACTCGAAACTTTTATGAGAAATACATTTTATTATGGGTTTTGGTGACTACAGAAATAAAAGATGATCCATCTTTTCATATGCTGTATGATTGTTTATCTCCAGCAAAAATCTATGATGAAATGTGTTCACCAATTTTTCTTTCAGATGGGAAGATAAAATTATTCACTCTCGATTATCATAACTTTCTTCCTATGCTCCAGGTTAAAGGATTCTGGGAAATTTACAGTGGATGAAGCTACTTGTCTGTTTACTGATATTATAGCAAATTTCCTGAGTGTCAGCTTTAGTCCAGTTGCACGTGCAACAGCAATCATTAGTAAGTCTGTGCTGGGAAAAATCTGACCTTCAAATACAGCACCCTGCAGTCAAAATGAGAGCAGCCAAACTCACCAGGCAAGGCGTCATTATTCACCTGCTTTAAAAAATGAAGCAATTCAAAAACAGCAATGCTTCTATCAGCTCCTGCTGTGGCAGGTATGGCTCAAAGACATTTTCCCCTAGATGCACTGCAACTGTTTTGTGTTTAAGCAACTTGTACTTTAATGACTGATTTGCTTGGCATCAATGTGCTGATTTATGTATGTGGTTTAGTTGATTACAGCTTTTAATTGCCTATGGATGTAGTCTTCCTTAAATGAATACATGAGTTTAGTGACACTTGAGTTCTTATATTACAAAGAGATAATTTTTTTAAAGTGAAGGATGATTCAATCAGTGGTACTAGTAGTAGAAAGTGGTTGTCTCCAAGCAAAGGGATCAATTGAAATGAGGAAGGAGGGCAGTATTGAGGTAAAGTAAATATTCTGTGTATTGCCTGTTATGTGGGTGAATTTGGTTCTTAAAAACATTAGACTGAACATATAAGTGAATTTCATGAAAAAATTATACCTTATTAAAAAATAAACCTAAATAAAATAAAACATACCCAGAGGAGTATTCCAGCTTTCTCTTAGTTTCAGAAATGTGTTAGTATTTTTCTAATTATTACAGAACACCTGTGGTCTGCCATGATTATAGCCTCCTCTCAGATCCTCTAATGGCTTCCAAAGATATGGTATCAAAAATGAACCAGCAGGAGAGTTGTATGCCTGAAGAGTATAGATATGCACAAATAGATGATTAAAGAAAACAGAGGAACATGCAGCTCTGAGAATAAAGATCTATGGCTACAGATAATACTAAGAATATCATAAAGTTAGATTGTCTGTAATAATCCAGATAAAAGACCCCACTTAAAAATGTACCAAAACAATCCATGCATGAAGATGTCAGGATGGTGGTTACTAGGGTTGTAGAGAGGAATCCGGTACAAGAGTGGTCTGGAATGTGGACAGTGCTGTCTTGCATGATAGGGGTGCTGGTTCCCTGGGCTTTTCCAATTTGTAAAAATGTATATATTTCTGTAATTATGCTCATCTCTTTATATAGGTGTTATTTTATTTTGGTCCTTTTTTATTAAATATAATTCATATAATGCACAGATACTGTATGTTCATTTCAATGAGTTTGAGAAATTTTTACACCTGTGTCACCACCATCTAAAACAGTATGTTGACTATTCCTATGACCCTATAAATTTTGTGCCCCCTTCTAGCCAAACCATACCACCCAGAAGAAACAGTATTTTTTACTGCTATCACCATCATTGTTTTATTTTTCCTGTTCTTGAATTTAATATAAGCGAAATCACATAGTATATCGGGGGAACAAATTGGTTTCTACTGTTCAACATGAGGTTTTAAAGACCCATTCATAGTGTTGTGTATAAGTCAGTTCTTCTTTTTAATTGTAGAGTAAAAGTTCTTTGTATGGACATACCATGATTGTTCACAAATTCTCCTATTCATAGACATTAGAGTTGTTTCTAATTTGTGCTAAGAATGAGTAAGGCTGGTACAAGTATTTTGGGATGGGTCACTTGTGGGCCTTTGTTTTTACTTTTCTTTGCTAAATACCTATGTGTGGACCTGCTAAACCAACTCAGGTCCCACAGTGATTGTGATATTTTACACTCCTACCAACACTGCACAAAATATCCAGTTGCTCCAAACCTTTCCCCATATTGGAATTGTTAGACTGTTTGCCTTTGACCTTTCTATTTGGCATCAAGGGCATGAGAATGTGCATGTAGTTTGCATTTCCCTAATGACTAATGATGTTTAGTCTATTTTATGTTCTTGGCTTCATGTGTTGAAGTTGCTATAACAAAATAGACCGGGTGGCTTCTAAATAATTGAAATTTGTTTCTCATAGTACCTAGAAAGAGTAGGATCAAGTCACCAGCAGTTCAAGTCTGGTGAGGAACTGATTCCTAGTTCACAGATACAGTCTTGTATAGGGTGGAAGGGGCAAGGAAGCTCTCTGAGGTCTCTTTTATGAGGACATTATTCCCATTGCCATCACTTCTCCAGGTCCTAACCTCCAAAAACTATTACAAAGAGGATGAGGTTTTGTTATAAACTTGTTTAATATACTTGCTGCCCTGGCATCTACATTTAGAACTGACATAAGATTTTTGAAACCCAGTTGTACTCTATCACATTTGTTAACAATTCCCATATTGTTATTCCTCAACTCATTGACCCAAAACCCAGAGTGTTACCATAGAAAACCTAATGGTAAACACCAATATCACATAAAAAATTTCCCCTCTTTATGTATATTTTCTTTTATCTAGCCAATTTTCAACCCTATGGGAAAACTTAATAAAGAGGTAGACTCACAAGCCCTTTCTTTTTCTCTGTTCTCTCTCCTCTTCTCTGTCCTTTGTCTGTCTGTCTGTCTGTCTCTCTCTCTCTCTCTCTCTCTCTCTCTCCCCTGTCCCTCCCCCAGTCTTTCCCAGAGGGTTTTTCTCACTCTCCAGCTCTTTCCCAAGGCCTCAGAGTCCTGCCTGTGTACCATGAAGATACTTGAGAAGCTTTGTGGAGGCTATAGGCTTGCTCAGAGGCTGCAGCTCCTCTTAATTCTAATCTCTTATGCCAGTCAAAAGATGGCCTTTAAGATTCCATAAACATTTGACTGATTTCCCTTTATCCCTCTCTATAGAATCTTCCTCTACCTTTCACTATTTCTCAAGTGGTGAAAACAGCCACTTTCTAGAATTAGTTCATTCAAATTTCTCTGCATCCTCAGCTTCCTGAACAGTTTGTTTTGTTCTATGTGTAACTTTGATTTGTTAGGTTGTCCAGTTAATATTGGTAGTAAGGGTGAGAGTGATAGTTTTTTTTTTCTGCATTCAAATTATAAACATAATTTTAAATATGTATTTCATATTAATAACATTAATAATTTCAAATTTCCAGTCATGAGCAACCACAAATGACTTTTCTAAATCTCAGTTTTCTTTGGGAATAATAGTAGAACTTGTCACAAAGCAGAATTATAATGATTGAATATTGAGAGTTGTGATAAGGATGCATTAGTGTCTAAAAAAGACTATCTAAAACATGATTATTATTATTTTATATTCCTTAGGACAATATGATAATAATATGATGACAAAATGATATTTTTTTGCTCTGAATTTCTCCAGACATGGAGGACATCATGATTAATTTTATGTATAATCTTGACTAGGCTAAGGGATGTCCAGAGAGCTGGTAAAACATTATTTCTTGGTGTGTCTGTGAGGCTCTTTAAAGAAGAGATTATCACTTGAATTTCTAGACTTATTAAAGAAGACCCACTTTCCCCAATGTGGATGGCATGATACAATCTTTAGAGAACAGGATACAACAGAAAAGTAGAGGGAGGGTGATTCTACTGTCTCTGCTAGAGCTGGGAATCCATCTTCCACTGCCTGTGGATGTCAGATGCCTGGTTCTTGGGTCTTTGGAATAAAACTCTCTCTCTAGCTTCAGATAGCAGATCATAGGACTTGTCAGGCTCCATATCCAATTCCACAGAACCACACAGCACTGGTAATTTCATATCATAGTAGAAAACATCATGTGTAAGTAGGTGAGGGGATAAGAGCCAGGATAATAGCAGAGGCAGAATCCAAATAAAATTCAAGTCTTTCTAAAATAGGACTCACAGGTGTAGGAAGGTCAAGGGAATCAACAGCCACTGTTGAGAGACTCCCAGGGGAGCAACAATAGGAGTCCTGTGCCATTCAGTGTGTAGCCCAGAGGACAGACGCATGGTCATCTGGGAACATGAGGAGAATTGAGTGAAGAGCATGTGGAGAGAAGTACGAGTGTGTGAGGGAACCAGCAAAGGATGCCCAGGCACCTGGGCACTGCCAGAGAGCAGTGGGGAGTCAGTATATTCCTCAGGCTGAAGGACAAGGGGTAAACACAGTGTCAGCAGGAGCTGGACCTGTGGAGGGGGATCTTCCCAACAGAGCTGCAGTTACAGGGTGCAGCCCATGTCAGAACCAACACATCTGAGCAGGCGAGGTGCAAAGAGAAACACTCAACCTCTCTTTCCTTCCACGCATTTCTTGCTGGTTCCTATGCAAAGGCTGAATCCAATAAGATGGCAAAAAGCAAAAGAAGCCTGGTGATTCAGTTCATAGGAGTTGAATTACTACTGTATGGAATAGGACAGAGAGGGAGGAAGCATGGATTAGGGAAAACACAAGAAAACCAGCAATAGAATAACTACCAAGACAAGGGCTAAACCCTGGGTGTCCTTTTTCCCATCTCAGTGAAGTCCTCAATTCACAGGGCACCTGAGTCATAAGGCCCATGATAAGAACCCAAGATATATGTCCAGTGTTTCTTATCAGAACTCAGAGTTCATTCTGGGGTCTGAAGTTTGACCAGGGTTCAGATTAGAGATCCTTGTTTTTCCATGTATTGCTGCTTTAGTTCAATTTTGGAAGTCAGAAACATGGGATTTGATTCCTTGGTCAATTAGGGAGAGTGTATCTTTCCTACTCTTTTACACACAAACAAAAATGAGTCCTTCTTGTGAGAGGAATCTATGGCCTTTGCTTTCAGATCTTTCTTACCTTACAAAGAAATATATAAGAATATTAATATAATATTTAAATCAAAGCAATGTTTTACTGAAAGCGTTGAGATTTTTTAAGACCTGGCCTCCTTTCTCCCATATTAGATGAATTATCAGAAAATGTAAGCCCAACCCCAGGTGCATGACTGTACCACATCCTTGAGATTTAAAGGTTGGGTGAGGGCACAGGAGCCCAGACATGAAGAGGGAAAACTCCTTGGACACAGCCTTCCTGATGTCGCTGCCTCTCACCTAGTGTGTGGTGAGGACAGGAAAAAACATGCCAGTTCTTAAGCATCTCCCCAATTCAGTGTCTCCTAAGCAGCTTCATGAAGTGAAAGGCTGGTAGGGGTTTCGGTTGAACTTTCTGCAGCATGGACCAAGGAGAAGCAGAGCCCACCTTAGTCTTGGTGCTTTAATCAGGATAATGAAACCTGCTTCTATGTACCTCATTTAATTCATAAAGATCTACATGAGTAATTCAAGATCGGGGAGATTTTAAATAGCTCAGTAGGCAAAACATCTTGGTAGAGATTACTCCCATGTGAGAGTTTTTCTAGAAATGATTGCATTGGGAGGTACTATGGTCTGGATGAAGGACAGAGAAGCCTACAAGCTGTTTCGGCACTAATGAAGATCAACACTTGGGTTTTCTTTAACCCTACTGTCACCCTACCCTACCTTTGAGTAATTCAAGATTTTCTAGGTTTCTAGGAATTCAACCTGAGTTTGGCTCATTCTGGAGGAAACTAAACACTCCCCAGGAAGAGAAAATAACCCTCCCCTCCCAGGCCTTCCTTTGCCCCTGTGGGTTTGTGCTCAGCTCCCCCTGCAGTTCCCCTCACTGTGCCTTCCACAGCGCAGTAGTACACAGCTGAGTCTGAGGGTTGGACTGCAGGTTTCTGCAGGTGGAAGGAGTTCTCCTTCTTAACAAGAGTGGCATGAAAACCTTGGCTCTCTGTCCTCTGGTTTTCTGTTGCACTCTTCAGGAGCAGCTGAGGAGCTTTATCAAGATACTGGACATACCAGAAAAGGAAAGATCCTGAATAACTGGTCTGGTAAGTACAGTTCAAGATCACAGATGCCCCCTCTACAAGAGTAACCAGGCCTGCTGTCTGGGTCACCGAGTCTCCATTGCTCCTCCCTAAAAGAAAAATCAAAATACTTTGTTATATGGAGAAAAAGGTTAAAGTTGTAAGTATTGTACAAAAAATGTAATATCATTAATGTTTAGAATAAAATATTACTTACTGAACACTAAGAGGGTCAGAAGAACTGAACCAGTGACATAAAGCATGTTGAGTGAAGAAAATGGTCCTTGCTACATGCAATACACCAAGTCACCTGGTGCAGCCTCCAGCTGGATCTTATAGAAACTCTTCACTCGTGAGCAAGAACCCCCTTTTTTTCAGAACAGCAATCAATCTTTTGACTTCAAAAATAGTAGGTATGTTGAACTACCACCTAAATGCAAAACTGAACCACATCTGAGAAGGATGCTCCCTCTTGTGGTTTCTCTGCAAACTGCACCCCAAACTTGTCAGACTTCATTTTTATTCTTTATTTTATTTTTAAATTTTTATTTATTTATTTTTTGCATTACAATTCTTAATACACCATTATACCACAATTTACCATATCTCTTATTGTATATAAGGTATGCTGACACCAAATTCACATCTTCATATATGTATTTTGTATAATGATGAGGGTCTCCTTCCACCAGACTTCATTTTTAATAATATAGTGCCTCACGCCTCTTCATCCATAGCAGCTGTATTCCAAGATCTCCAGTGGATACCTGAAAACAAAGATAGTACTGAATTCTGTGTTTCCTATGCATACATGCTTTGATAAAGATTATTTATAAATTAGTCACATTGTTCTCTGGTACAACACATTGCTGTCAACTGGAACATGTTTTGTGTTCACGTCTTCCAACCACAAATGTAGTGCCTTTTCCTCATTAGGTAAACACTTGTCCTGCATTGTGGTTGTAACTTTTGCAATTTTATGGGTGACCTAAAAACACAAACTGACTAAAAATAGGGGCTAAAGAGAAGGTAGTTGTACCACATGTTTACACTGAACCAAGGGGTGATTTAATCCTGGTGACAGAGAGCAGAGCAGTGCAAGATTTCCTCCCACTACTCAAAATGGCATGCATTTTGAAATACGAATTGTTTATTTCTGAAAATTTCCAGTTAATATCTTCATATCACAGTTGACAGCAGGGAACTGAAACTGTAGAAAGCAAAATATTCTACAAGGGAGGGGTATTGTAAACTAGCTTCACAGGAAGGTAGATGAAGAAGGAGGATGACATAGGACTCTAAGAAGAAAGCATTCAGCATTTGTTTACATGTTCCAACTGTACTTGAAATAATATTCCATCATTACTTCAGCATTTTCTTCATGGTGCAGAGATGTTTAGCTTCAAATAATCCTAGGCACATCCTTGAAGTGGAATCGTTTGAGGCCTCTTCCTTGTGCATGTCTCTGTGGGTCCACTGGGTGCCTGGAAAGTCCTCTCCCTCTCCTCCAGCCCACAATATTATTTATCCCCCAGTCAGCATGCTGTCTTGTAGGAAGCATCACATTATGTGATCCTCAATCTGTAGAGAAGGACCAGTGTTTTTCTGACACATCATGGACTGATGCACTTGTAAATACAATAAAAGCAAGTTTCTGAGGTGTCTGATTCACTGATAAAGGTAGAGTGCTATAGGGATTGACTTTCACATTCACTTTTAATCCTGGGTTGATTTGCACACATGTGGAGGAACCTGCCAAGATAAAGAGAAAGCAATAGGCAAAATAATTTCTAGAGTTCACACAGTGCTGGGCATTGTGTGTGTTCACAGTAGCCAGTATTCAAGAGACATTTTAATATATGGGGCAGGCACTCAGAAGGCTGATACATTAGCAGTAGGCTAAGAGAATTCCAGAATAGAGTCAGTCCAGGTAAAGATAAAAGCAACTCTCAAAAGATCAAACTGATGAGCAAATTATTCACTGGCCTGAAATATGTCCAATAACTTTTAAACTAGTTTAGCAAAATTCAGCATCCAAAAATGTAAAGTGCACATATGTAGCATCATCAAAGTTTTCAGAAATGAGACAAAGCAGGATAATGTAATCTATAGTCAGGAGGAAAATCAACCAATAGAAATAGATCTAAAAATGACACAGATGATAGAACATTAAAAAAGATATAATTATTATAAATTATTAAGATTATCTGTAATAAAATACAGTAAGTGTTGTATAGAAATACAGGAAAATAAATAAAGAAGAATCAGTTAAATATAAATGTCCAAGTGGATCTCATAGAGATGAAAAACATTAATCAATCAAAAAAATTGTATAAATTAGTAGATTAAAAAGCACATAAAAGATGCTCAGTATAATATAATGACAATAAAGTATAGTATAGTGAAAATTGAAAAAAAAAATGTTCAGTGATTCAGACAAAAAAGCAATAAAAATTATTCAAACTGAAGCAAAAGGAAAATAAACTGAAGAAAAGGTAATATAGTCCATTAGCTATGATAAAAAGTCAAGTGGTCTTATATATGTGTAACTGAAGCCTAAGAAGAGAGAGAGGGAGGGAAAAAATATTTAAAGAAACCACAGCTGGAACTTTTCAGATTTTAATTATTAAATCACCAATACAAGACAAAATAAATACAAAAAGGTTTATTATAATTGGTTATTTCATTTTGTGTTGTTATAACAAAATACATGAGACTGGATGTTTTATAAAGTAATTACGTTTATGGGGCCCATAATTCTTTTTTTAAATTTTTGTTATTAGTTGTTCAAAACATTACATAGTTCTTGACATATCATATTTCATACATTTGATTCAAGTGGGTTATGAACTCCCATTTTTACCCCGTATACACATTGCAGAATCACATTGGTTACACATCCATGTTTTTACATAGAGCTATACTAGTGTCTGTTGTATTCTGCTGTCTTTCCTATCCTCTGCTATCCCCCCTCCCCTCCTTGTTATACAAAATTACATATAAGAGGAAGTGAGGGGAAAGGGAAAACAAAACAAGGGGGAGAAATGAATTATAGTAAATGGGGTAGAGAGAGAAGATGGGTGGGGCCCATAATTCTGATGATGGAATGTCTAAACATCTGGCAAAGCTCTCCTAGCCACATCACAACACAGAAGAGGTCATCACGCCAAGAAGCATGTGTTAAAGTGGGCAGTGATGTGTGAAAAAGATCAATGGCAAGAGACAAAGCAAGGCAGCAAGCAAAAAAGCCAAAGTCATTTTCTAACAACCAGCCTCACAGTAAATAATCAAGTCCTGTGAGACCTAGCTCACTCCTGAGAGACCTAGTTCAGTCTAATCCAGTCTTGGGAGAACTGACCTCGTCTCTCAAGAAAAACCTGAATCAATTCATGGGAGCTGTGCTTTGGTGACCTATTCATCCCTAAAAGGCACCACTTCCCACACTGCCACATTGCGAATCAAGCCTCAAGATGAGCTTCAGTGGGGACAAGCATGTTCAAATGTGTTAGTCACTTTTTCGTTCCTGTGACAAACATTGAGGACAAAACTTAGAGCAGGGAGATTTAGTCTGGCTCCCTGTTTCAGAGGTTCCAGCCCAAGGTTGACTCCACTGCACTGGGCCTGAGGTGAGGCAGAACATCATGGCCAAGGGCGTGGTGGAGGAAAGCTGCTCAGGTCAGGACAGCCAGGGACTGGAGAAGGAGAGAGAAGAGTGGGGAAGGAGATACGGAACATACACAGTCCCCAAGGGCACACCACAGTGACCTACTTACCCCAACCAGGCCCACCTGCCCCAGTTTCATCCTACTCCCACTAGTCCATTAAAATTATTGACCCATCAAGTGTATTAATCCACTGATGAGGTCAGAGCCCTCAGGACCCTATCCCTTTCCAAAACCCCACCTCTGGGCATCTCTGCATTGGGGACCAAGCCTTCAGCACAATGAGATTTTGGGGGACATTTCAGATCCAAACTATAACAAAACCAGTAATAAGGTCTATAAAACCCAGTAATAAAGAGAAAAATTTTAAAAGCAGCTGTGTTCTGGTTGGGAGAAAATGGAAAGGACACAGAGGATAAAAGCTAAGAATGACATTTGGCTTTTCACCAGAAACAATGCACACATCAGAACATAACTAAAGGGCTAAGAGGAAATGTCCTCCCAAAGATGATTGTTTAAAAGGCAAAATTATAAAACTGCATTGTGTATTTTTAACATACACAGAAGGAAAGTGGGTGGCAACAGCAGGATGGAGGAGGAATGCTGTGTGTCCTGCACTACATGTGAAGGGGTGAAGTACTATTTAAAGTCAGACAGGGATAAGTTAAATGCGCAGCCTCTGAACAATCAGCTGTCAAATGTGTGGGTTTGAGGATCCCTGTGTAGCACTACAAAGAGACTCCAAAGGGGAGATTTTGTTTATGCAGGATGGAGTGGAGACGGAGGTAAATTCCATCAACCATCAGAGCAAGGCGGTTATCCATATCACACATTGACTCTGGAAAATGTGCATAAACACCTGTGAGAATACACAAGAAAAAAGCAAAAACTGCTTTGATGCCATTATACGCACAGTTTCTGAATGCAAAGGTCTCCCTAGGGGTCCCTGGCCATATCTGGATGGCAGCAGCCCTCCCTACAGCCTTAAAAGGTAGGTCATGACTCTGGTGTAATTCAAATACATATTTTCTTTTGGAACCCAAGTTTTAGAGGCTTAATGGGATTACCTAGGCTCTATTCATTCTGACATTATCTGGTATTTAACTGTTTCCCTTTTATTTGTTTTATTAGGGGTCTCATGAATTTCAGTTAAAGGTACTGTCTCCTTGGTGTCTGTTGTTCTTTGGGGTAGTTGCTTTGTACCTATTTGTGCTGGTGAAAATAGTTCAGTAGAAGAATTAAGAAGACTAATTTCAGAGCTCATTGCTTCTCTAGGATTGAGTTTTATTTATGCAAGGTATGATCATATTATAGGAGGAAGCCATTGTGCAGCTCTCTGCTTACATAAACCATTTTGAAACCCTGGGACTTGGCTACTATAGACAGCTATGCTGTCTTCCAACATGACTCTGAGGGGCAGAACTTCCCAGGTAAAAACAGTGGTCATGACTAAAATCAGTTAACACAACAATCATCTCCTGATGATAAATACTTACTCTAAGTGGGCTTTTACTCCAATTAAAATGAACTTAGACTGTTTAACTGTTAGTTAAATTATCATCTCGAATATAATTACTACACAGGCAAGATTCCCTGATAAGCAGATGACCTAGCTGCTCTCACACTGTTCTGCATGCTCAGGACGCCATAAACTCCAGCATTCATTCTAGAAGCTGAAAGAGTTACCTGTGATGTTAAAATTCTGTTAAAAATAAATAAATAAATGGACAAATAAATAAATAAATAAATAAATTGTTTTCTGCACAGTGAAAAGGAGGTAAATAAAATTTAAAAAATGAATCCTATTCCACACCAGTGCTCCCACTAGCCTGACCCTGGTGTGTGGATGAGGGATGGGACTGGAAATAGACAGCTGATGGGTTTATTGAAAGGCAAGGAAAGCCTATCTGAATATCTTGTTCTAGTCTTAGATTTGCTTTTGTCCTTCCACCTCCTCCTCTCTCAGGCCTGCTATCCAGATGTGCTCTGACCCCAGGGAGCAGGATGGAGCTTGTTGTGGAAGGAGGAGCATTACCTTAGCAGGTGTCCAGATATCTCCTTGCTGCCTTCTCCATTCTATCTCACTATAGTAGTTCTCTGAGACTTCCAGAAATCTTTTATATTGTCTAACATTCAGGACAAAGTTTATATTTCATATTAATACATTTTTAGTTTTACTAAACAGTTTCAATATCTAAAAGTTCTCCATTTTACTTCCAAATAGAATTATTCAAGGAATAGTTTCTGGGCTTCAATCTATTAAAGCTGATTTAATTGTGATGAAATGGTGATTGTTGGAGCCAATTGCCATTCCTTTTGCTAGCCTCCCTTGAGACATTTTTCAATTTAAACCCAGGATTTAGAGGTAAAATCAAGGCTGCCCTCGCCTTAAAAGGCTGGTTCACATATGTATTTCCTACTCCCAAAAGCTAAATACTTTGGAGCTGCAGTGATAGGTTTCTTCCAACAATCAGCCTCTTCTCCAGAAGTGCCATGGAGCAGAGGTGGTGTGCCAAAGTCTGTCCTTCAGCTGAGTGAGAACAATGTTGAAAATTAATTACCTCTACAAAACAGCCCAGGTGACTTTTTTTTTTTTTTTTTTTAGTGCTGAGAGGGATATAAAAATGTAGGCATGTTTCAAAAGATCCATATTATTTGGGGGTTATAAGACATAAGTTCAAACACTGGGAATTTGCTGTAGGAACCTAGAGGACTAGAACAAGCTCTAACTTGGCTGAGTTCACTGGATCAAGTCACTTCAACTCTCTGAACAACAGTTTTATTTATAAATGTGTTTAATTCCCTGGACCTTGCCTTGTTCTCAAAGGTATCCTGAGGAGTAAATGAGATAATGCTTATAGCAGTTCATTGTAAATTTAGGTGGCATAACTGAAATATTTTTAAAAATTGGATGATTCATCAGAGGCAGTGGTTGAGTGGCAAGATTTTCTGTAAGAAGGGAGAGATGGCTGTGGACAGGAGAGATCAGGGATTCTTCATGAGGCGAGAGTGACTGGACAGTGTCTGGGGTCAGGAGGAAGAATGATGGCAAGCATTCAGACAGCAGTGATGATGGGAGCAAGGGGCCCTAGGCAGAGCTGTTGGTGGAGGACAGAGGGTGTTTCCCTGCCTCATTCTTAAGTTAGACTTCATTTGGTAAAGGAGAAAGACATGACAAAATTTGTTTTTGTCAGCTTTTCCATTGCTGTGACCAAAAGACCTGACAAGAATAATGTAAAGGAGGAAAAATGTACTTGTTGCTCACATTTCAGATCTAAGTCCATAAGTGGCCAATTTCATTTTTCTGTGCCTCAGGTAAAGCAGAACACCAGGACAGAGGACACAGTAGAGGAAAGCAGGTAAGGACATGACAATCAGAAAGTGGAGAGTCTAAGCTTAGCTCACCAGTGACAAAATATACACTCCAAAGTTATGCCCCCAATGACCCACCTACTCCAGCCACAACATACCTGCCTTCAATTACCACCCAGTTAATTCCTATCAGAGAATTAGTTCAATGATTAGATTAAGGATCTCATAACCCAACCATTTTACCTCTGAATATTCTAGTATTGTCTCACATATGAAATTTTTGTGTGTGGAGGAGTAGCACCTCATATCTAAACCATAACAAAATTATAGAGACCATGGAGAGCCTCATTCAGAGGCCTATCTTTCTTCATGGGCAGAAGATGGCTACTGAATGGTGTCAAGCAGGGGACATATGTGATTCATACTGTGCTTGTGTGAGAATAAACCATTTAGAGGGAAATGGGTTGGATTAGGGGTGAAAACCCTGGAAATAGGAAGGCCAGTTCATATGCTGTTAGAGAACACCAGGTGTGAGCGTCTATGAGCCTGAACTGGAAGTATCAGTAGGCAGAAGAGCAAATTTCAAGACCACCTACTAACATTTTGGACTCTTGGGACTGGGAACAGGGCATCTTTGCAAATACACATAGCAACAGTCAAGTCCTTTATTGGGTGAACATTTTTTCAGCATCGCTTAAATGAGGGCACAGCAGGAGAGGAAGCAAGGATATGAAGGTGGGTTGAAAACTTTCTCAGAATTTAATCAATGCGGAAGATAAAGTATAATTTTAAAATCAAGTATAACAGGGCTGGGGTTGTGGCTCAGTGGTAGAGCACTTGCCTAGCATGCATGAGGCCCTGTGTTTGATCCTTAGCACCACATAAAAATAAAAGTACTGTTTCCACCTACAACTAAAAAATAAATGTTAAAAATGTTTTGTTTTTTTTTAAATCAAGTATAACACAAATTCACAAACAAGCATAAAACTGTACCAAGCCAGCCATGGGCTGTGTGTGTGTGACCTGTGAGCATTTTGAGTGCACAAAGTGGACTGGACTGATGATGCTGCTCTGTCTGGGCTATGCACATATGTGTCCCGTTCACTTGCTGTGCCTATGATCCCCACACAGCACATGAGATGGGTGTGACCTTCCAAGATGTCAGTCAATCTGCTGACAGCAAGACATCAAAAAGCTAGAATAAATCCTCTGAAAACTGACCCCTGAATGGCTTCTTCACAATAAAACCTGGGTTCAAGGCATGCTCCTCCCCTTTCTTGCCTGAATTGCCACCCTGTGGGAGCTGAGGCTGAGGAGCAGTCACTGAACTCAAAAGGTATTTTCTGTGTCCGTGTCATTATTTGGTCCCCAAATTCACTTGGAGTGACCCTGACCAGTTTAGTTGTGTGTCGTCGTAATATAAAACCTAAGTGCAGTTTGGTGAATTTTCACAAAGTGAACTCACCCATGTAACTGACATCCAGATAGAGAAACTGACAGTTACCAGCACCCCAGATGCCTCCTTTGTCCTAACTCCTACTTATTAGCAACTATCTCTCCATAAAACCACCCTGCCCAAGTGTCCTGTGTTTTCCATATGTTGAACTTCTTTTGTGTCTAATATCTTTAAACCAATAATATTTGTGGGATTCATCTTACATGGAGTATATAGCAACTTAATTCATTTCCATGTTCTACTCCATTATCATAACTTAAATATCCTTGAAACTGATGAGAGACACCTGGGCTATTTTCCAGATTTGAGTATTATAGCTAAAGATGCAATAGATGTTCTCATTCTTGTATATATATTTTATGAATGAATATATGTTGCCTATTATTGAGTATATGCCTAGAAGTTGAATTGTTAGATCATAGGGAATAAATATGTTCCCAAGTTTCAGTATATACTCACATATGGTTTTCAAAGTTAGACCAGTTTCCATTCCTTCTAGCAGTATATGATATTTCCTGTTGAACCATGTTTTTGCCAACTCTTGGTACTTTCAGTATTTGTCACTTTAGCCATGATAATTTTCAGAACCCTCATATGAAGGGCCAAGTGGCAAGTACTAATATGTGTTAAAGAGTGATTTAGAAGTTTAGAAGTGGAAAGAATACACCTATTGTGCTTATGTCAAGAGACTTAAATCCTGAGATAAGAATGGGGACTGTACATTCTCCAGTGTCACTCTACAATTTTATAGTGTGCTTATAATTGTAAAATAACAATGATTTGAATTTAGACCACATCTCTTAAAACACCAAGCAGCAAAATAGTTAAGCTCCTGTTGAGCTCATCCTCCCAGAAAGTACAGTCACAGGAGGTTGAGGCAGGAGTATAGCCTGCAGAGATGGAGAAAGGACCCTTATTCAATGGGAACATTTTAGGCAAAGACAAATCTGTGACCCAACAAAGTGGCCCCCGAGAACCCTTGTTCCCAAGTAGGGAACAAAATAGTGTCGGTTTCTGGGGGTGGCTGAGCCTTCTCAAGGATTCCTGAAGCAAGTTATAAATCCCATCCCATTCCCAAGACAGCTAGTTCTGAAACTGGGTACAGGATGGTGATGTTTTCTAACAATATGCACCTCATTTCAGGGAAGAAATAATTAAAGCAATCAGTGATTGTTCAAGTATGTTGAAAAAGTATTAATCTAATCTTAAAATAAGAGTGGGATAACTCCATGACCTATATAAATTTAGTGTCTTGAAACTCATTTATTAGTCCTGTATGGGGAGAAGATATCATTACTTGTTAGATTTTTATCTTGATGTGAAACACTGCAGGATTGTTTATTTCAGTAGTATAAAAGCTGAAACCAAATCAATATGAATGCTGGCATGAATACTGACTATGTCACAGGATGTCTGCTTAGTGTTTCAGTAAAGATGAGAAAATTCCTCTTAAATTACCAAGGCAGGGGGATTAAAGCAGCTCTGCCTGCTCCCTGAGAACAGCACTTATATGTGAACATAAGCTGCTTCTCTGCCAGGGACTTGGGTTGGTGGGAGAGTGAGTGCTGCTGGAAGGGTGGCTGCAGATGGGGAAACTTACCAAGGGGCATTTTCCTTGCGGGAGTGCTTTGTTTCAGGCTGTGCCAGGATCTCCTGTCTTTTTACTCTCTGCTTTGAAAATAATATCAAGGAGAAACATAGTGTTATGAAAAGAATACATGATTAAAATTGTGATGCTGGTCCAAGAACAAACTTTACCCCTTATATTAATAATGGCTAGCATGAATTGATTTCTCACTGTGTCAAGATATCATGCTGGGTATGATGGCATACACATATAATCCTAACTACTTGGGAGGCTGAGGGAGGAGGATCTCAAGCTCAAGGCCAGCCTGGGCAATTTGATAATACTGTCTCAAAAAAAAAATTAAATATCTCAGTGGTAGATGCTTACCTAGCAAGTATGAGCCCCGAGGTTCAATCCCTAATAATCAAACAAAACAAAAAGCTATGTACCTCTGTTAAAATTTTGTGTGTTCATGCTTGTGTGCACACACACATATGCCACAGTCTGGCTGGGCACAAATCATGAGCCACTGAAGGAGGAACAAAATTTATTTTTTGAAACTGTCGCCAATGCCCCATACGCTCCCGGCCAGATTGCCGACCGACCCACGCCGCGTTCTCCCAGACCCCAACAGGAAGTCTCTCCTCCGGAATTCCCTCCTACCACACTTCCCCAACCAATAGGAACTCTCCAGGAGTCCCGTAGCAGGCCGAGGTGGACAGCAGGAGTCCAATATCCATATGAATGCAGATCTTAACATAATCATATCCTCTCAATGGCTTGCTGGCGTCACCTTTCAACCCAAAATGCCATGCATCATATTACTTGGCTGTGGCTCTTAGCATCTCCCCCCTTCTGTTTAATTAAGCAACAAGCAATGTGGCTAGGGACTGGGCCTGTTAGGTTTGTCCAATTCAACATATGGTTCTTACCCGTCATCGGATGAACTGACCTCTAGGCGTCCACCTCCTGTCTTAGGTTGATACCACTGCAATTGGATCATACCCATCACTGACTACTGGTCCAGCATATAGCCATACTTGTGGATAGGCCTATGCACCAGTGGGGGGGTGAGGTTCTTTGCCTTACCTCTGTTGGCCCCCAAATTTGGCCTTGGTGCCGGTGGGGGGGTGAGGTTCTTTGC
>NW_025999900.1:36425241-36447998 GCF_001458135.2 Marmota marmota marmota
GTTTGTCTGATGAGGGATTTAATGGATAATGTGTCCTGGGCACTACTCTGATGGCGTTGCTGGGTTCCTCCATTGCCCTGTATATTTGTGCTTGTGGGGCCCGGAGCATTGGGCCACCCAGTCCGTTTTTTGGCAATGGAACCTGATGCCTTTCTCCACGATATCATGAGTAAACACTTGGTTGGTCCTTGTCCATTTTTTGATAACAGAGTACCCTCTATGGTGGTTTGAGAACGGCATTCATTAGCCCAATGTCTCCCTGTACGGCATCGTGGGCAAATACCCGGTATTCTATTCCTTTGATACCTAGCTTTGTTAAACCCTCCTCCTATGGGGCAACTCCTTTTAAAATGTCCTGTTTGTTCACAATTGTAGCATGTTTTTGGCCTGCCATCTAAAGCCTGTTGTACTGCTGCCAAGACTTGCCCTTGTTCACTAATGTCTCTACATAATTTAATATATGTATTTAAATCTTCATGTCTCCATGGTCTAATGACCTCTCTGCAGCAACGATTTGCTTGGTCATAAGCCAGTTGTTTTATAAATGGCATTGCTTTTTCTGTATCCCCCAAAATTCTGGAAGCCATTTGAATAAGCCTGTCTACAAATTCAGCGTAAAGTTCATTAGTTCCTTGTATTACCTTAGATAATTGTCCTTGTAAATCTCCATGCCCCTGTAAAGTTTTCCATGCCCTAACTGCATCTACAGCAATTTGTGCGTATATACCAGGATCATATTCAATTTGTTGCCATTGACCCTCATAAGGTCCTTTTCCTAACAACATATCTAGATTTCTTTGAGAGTAACTGGCTGCTGCATTTCGCCTAGCTGTCTCCGTGCAAAATTCCTCATTGGCAACCTTCCATAACAAATATTGTCCTCCATTTAGCACAGATCGACCCATGTTAGCCTAATCTTCTGGCATCATGTCCAAGTTGGTAATGGATTCGACCATGCTCACAGTAAAGTGTGCTTGCGGACCATAGGTTGTTATAGCCTCCTTTAATTGCTTCACTGTTTTGAAATCTAAATCATTGTGAATTCGTTGCCCTCCTGCCTGCTCAAGTACAGGGCATGCTAATCTTTGAGGTCCTGCCTCAGGATTCTGTCCATCAATTACGGGGGTTGAGGGCCACTCAGCTGTAGATGGAGCTGTTGGTTGAATTACGCCCTCTGGTGATAGAACGGAGTTAGTAGCAGCCTCCTGTTGTAGCTCCCCCCCTGATGGTTGTTTGTCTTTCAAGCTTTCTTCCTTTAAATTTTCCTCTGTCTGACTAGCTCGAGAGACCTTCTCTTTTGTTTGACCTAACATGTTTTCTACCATAGTCTGGACCTCTAACAATTTTCTTAACAGTCTTTTGGTTTGTTATTTTTTACTAATTTCTAATCTGCTATAAAGGTAACGCAACCCAATAAGATAACATAAAACAAAACTGAAACAGAATGAAACAAAAACGGAATAAAAAATCATTGTATCAATTTTCTCTTTCTCACGGCCTAACAACTTCAAACCTTGAGCCAACCATTTTTCCCAGTTTGCCTGAGAAAGTTCTAGGGATAGACAGCTTGAAACAAAAACAAAATAAATCAAAACAAGAACACATTGTTTTTTGAAATGGTCACCCATTCTCTTGCCTTCCCTCAGGGGTGAGCAATTTTACTCACCTCCAAGCTTCAGGCGTCCCCTGAACGGGCCACCAATTGCCGCAGTCTGGCTGGGCACAAATCACAAGCCACTGAAGCAGGAACAAACTTTATTTTTTGAAACTGCCGCCAATGCCCCGTACGCTCCCGGCCAGATTGCCGTCCTACCCACGCCGCGTTCTCCTGGACCCCAACAGGAAGTCCCTCCTCCAGAATTCCCTCCTACCGCACTTAGCCAACCAATGGGAACTCTCCAGGAGTCCTGTAGCAGGCCGAGGTGGACAGCAGGAGTCCAATATCCATATGAATGCAGATCTTAACATAATCATATCATCTCAATGGCTTGCTCCAATCACCTTTCAACCAAAAATGCCATGCATCACATTACTTGGCTGTGGCTCTTAGCACACATATACATAGTGTCTGAATATATAATAGTTTATATTGATGTTCATATATTATGTATGTATAACTGATATAGATCAATATACCTAATGTAGACTTATGATTTTGATTCCCAACTCAACTCCACATGATAGGTAATATATCACCATTTTACAAATGGGGCACCACCAAGTTAAAGAATATGTCAAAGGTTATTCTGCAATCAAGATGATAGGGTTTGAGGCTTCTTCAAGATGGTAGACCAGAGGGAGGCAGCATTCTGTGTTGCTCTGTGATCCAGATCTCAACTAATCAGAATACTGCATTTCTGAGAGTGTTAGAGGACCCCTATACAGCTGGTCTCTGCAGAAATCACCAGCATTGTGACCCTGTGCAGGGCTCCAGGCCTCAGTGTTCGAGCAGGACCCAAAGCCTGAAGTTCCAGTCCATGCAAGACTTGGCAAACACCTTAGCAGAATCATGTATGCACACATCTGCAGATTGCCAAGACTTCACTCTGCTCCCACACAGGTCACTCAGCTGCTACCTACCCACAGTACAACACCATCACCCAACTCCACCAACTTCATCAGACACCCCAGCACTGAAAGCAGACCGCTGCCATCTTGGCTCAACTTTCTCTCTATATTAGGTGGGGGCAGTTCCCAGATCAGATCTCCAGGGACCAGTGGATTTTCGCAGAAATCACCAGTGCTGCAACTACCAGTGCAGAAATCAGAGCCTCTGGGCTCAAGTAAGTCTCCAGACACCGGACCCAAAGCCCACAGTTCTAGATCACACACAGCTCACAAGCGGCATAGCAGAAACAACTATCAGCACCTCTGCAGAACTCCAGACTGCACTCCACTCCCACACAGATCACTTGGCTGCTACCTATACACAGCACAAGGCCACAGCCCAGCTCCCCCATATCACCAGACACTCCAGCGCTTGAAGCAGACAGACACCATCTTGGAAAACCTCCCTTGCCATTTTGTGGTTGGCGTGGCTATCAGATTGGATTGCCATCTGAGCAGGTACCTGATTTCCAATTCTTCCCTCCTCCCCAACAGCATTTCCCAGGCACAGTGGCCACCCAATACAAGATCAGCTGTCAGTCATTCAGGAGTGCAATGGGAACAAGGCGCCACCCACCTGGTGTGAGCCTGGGGGTCAGAGGTCCCAGAGTTGGGACCTGATAAATAAGACTGGGGAGGGGACTAAAGTTTTAAGCACAAAGGAGAGATCAAGATTTGGGAAATCTCCAAGCAAGGGAGGGAGAAGATACTGGGGACTCAAGTCAGATGAGTGGTCACAAAAGAAGACTCATGAGGAGCTATTTCCTTGCAGGGACTGGTGGGTAGCAATCCCCACTTCCAGATGCTCCACACCAGGTTCAGTCTTCACATCCTGGCTACCTACACCATCCTGGGGGCAGAGATACCTACTGGATGAGGAAAGAAAGAAACAGATCTCTAAGAGTATTTTTTTTCTTTACTTCTTTCTCTTCTACCCTTCTATCCTAAGGCCCTCACATCTCCAACATATGTAAAACCAAGAACTTTGCATGAACTAGGACTTTCAGGACTAAGTCACCTGAATAATATAATATAGAGGAATTGCATAAGCCCCCCTTTTTCCTTTTTTTTCTCTCTCTTTTTTCTTTCTTTCCCACTTTTCTCTTTTTTTCTTCCTCCACCCTCCAAATTATACTATTTTAACATCCTGTATTTTTCTAAAAACATATGTGTGTTTGTTTTATGTATTCTACTGTCTTCCAACGTAATTGTCTACCCCAAATTACCTCCTATCTATTCTCCTTCTACTAACCCTCTTCACTAGATTTCTCCTTTATATTTCCTAAGATATATTAACCCTATACCATCACATATTCTCCCCTCAATATTTTGTCTTATGCCTGGCCCCCAGTTCATTGTCCACCACCAGAAACTGTAAATCTTTTTATGAAACTACTGATTATATTTTAAATAATAATTGAATCCAACATTTCTGGACATTGAGACTAAACTGTAAATGTCTTAATAAGAACAATTTGTTTATAGGTTATGTATTGTTGACATTGGGATCTGTTAACATTGTCCTTCCCCACAAAGGAGAGATCTTGGAACCCTACAAGAACACTACAAATGTTTAGGGTAAAAACAATAACACACCAGATCCACAGAGCTGGAAAGGAAGACACATGAGCAACACAAAAAGACAAGAGAAGAAAGAACCACAAACAAAGCAAGACAACACATCATTAGAAGCATTGGCAGCTACAGCAGAAAAAAATGACAGAAAAAGATTTCAGGATATACATGGTTAAAATGTTTTGGGATCTCAAATAATACACAAGAGAACAAATACAGGCAGTGAAAATCACTTCAACAATGAAGTACATAAACAAATCCAAGAAGCAAAAGATCACCTCAACAGGGAGATAGAGGTTCCACAAAAACAAACAAACAAACAAACAAACAACAACAAAAAAAAACCCCAGAAATTCTTGAAATGAAAAAAAAATAATGAACCAAATTAAAAACTCAAATGAAAGCATCACCCACAGAATAGACCACTTAGAAGATAGGATATCAGACAATGAAGATCAAATAAATCATCTTGAAAAGAACATAGACCACACATTGAAAATGATAAGAAACCATGAGCAGAATATCCAAGAATTATGGGATAGTATAAAAAGACCAGATTTAAGAGTTATTGGCATAGAGGAAGGCATGGAGGTCCAAACTAAAGGAATGGACATTCTATTTAATGAAATAATATCAAAAAACTTTTCAAACATGAAGAATGAATTGGAAATCAAAATTCAAGAAGCCTACAGGTTGCCTAATGTAAAAAATAACAACAGATCCACACCAAGGCACATTATAATGAAAATGCCCAATATAGAGACAAAGGAGATAATTTTTAAAAGCCACAAGAGAAAGGAATCAGATTACACATAAGGGAAAACCAATTAGGATAATGGCAGATTTTTCAACACAGACCCTGAAAGCTAGAATATCCTGGAACAACATATATCAAGCTCTGAAAAATAATGGGTGCCAACCAAAAATCTTGTATCCAACAAAATTGAGCTTTAGATTTGAAGATGGAATGAAAACTTTCCACAATAAACAAAAGTTAAAAGAATTTATAGCTACAAAACCAGCACTACAAAACATCCTTGGCAAAATATTCCATGAAGAGGAAATGAAAAACAACAATGAAAATCAACAGAGGGAGGTAGTACACTAAAGGAAAAACTCATCAAAGAGGAAAACCAAGACAAGTTAAATAACAAAAACAAACAAATATGGCTGGAAATACAAACCATGTCTCAATAGTAATCCTAAATGTTAATGGCTTAAACTCACCAATCAAAAGAAATAGGCTATCAGATTGGATTTAAAAAAAAAAACATGCAACAATATGCTGCCTCCAGGAGACTCATCTGATAGGAAAAGACATACACAGAATGAAGGTGAAAGGTTGGGAAAAATCATACCACTCACATGGACTATGGAATCAAGCAAGGGTTTCCATACTCATATTAAATAAAATAAACTTCAAGCCAAGGTTAATCAAAAGGGATAAAGATAGATATTACATACTGCTCAAGGAACCATACACCAACAAGTCATAACAATCATAAATATATATATGCCCTAAACAATGGTGAGGCTATGTTCATCAAACAAACTCTTCTCAAGCTCAAGAGTCAAACTGAGCACAACACAATAATCTTGGGTGACTTTAACACACCTCTCTCACCACTGGATAGATTTTCCAAACAAAAGTTGAATAAAGAAACTATAGAACTCAATAACACAATCAGTAAGTTAGACTTAACTGACATATATAAAATATTTCAACCTGCATCAAGTGGATACATTTTCTTCTTAGCAGCACATGGATCCTTCTCAAAAATAGATCATATACTATGTGACAAAGCAACTCTTAGCAAATACAAAAAAATAGAGATGCTACCATGCATTTTATCAGATCATAATGGAATAAAATTGGAAATCAATGACACAATAAAAAATAAAAATTTCTCCATCACCAGAAGACTAAACAATATGGTACTGAATGAACAATGGGTCACAGAAGTCATCAAGGATGAGATCAAAAAATTCTTAGATGTAAATGAGAACATAGTCACAATTTATTGAAATCTCTGGAACACTATGAAATCAGTACTAAGAGGAAAATTCATTTCATGAAGTTCATTCCTTAAAAGAAGAAAAAGTCAACAAATAAATGACCTCACACTACATCTCAAAGCCCTAGAAAAAGAAGAACAAACCAGCAGCAAAAACAGTAGAAGGCAAGAAATAATTAAAATCAGAACTGAAATCAATGAAATCAAAACAAGGGAAACAATTGAAAAAATTGACAAAACAAAAAGTTGGTTCTTTGAAAAAATAAATAAAATTGACAGACCCTTAGCCATGCTAACAAAGAGAAGGAGAGAACTCAAATTATCAGCATATGTGATGAAAAAGGTAATATCACGACAGACACTACTGAAATACAGAGGATAATTAGAAATTATTTTGAAAACTTATACTTCAATAAAATAGAAGACATTGAAGGCATTGAAAAATTTCTTAAGTCATACGATTTGCCCAGATTGAGTCAAGAAAATATACACAATTTAAACAGACCAATATCAAGTGAGGAAATAGAAGAAGCCATCAAAAGCTTACCAACCAAGAAAAGCCCAGGACCGGATGGATACACAGCCAAGTTCTATAAGACCTTTAAAGAAGAACTAATACTAATACTCTTCAATTTGTTTCAGGAAATAGAAAAAGAGGCAGTAATTCCAAACTCATTCTATGAGACCAATATCACCCTCATCCGAAAACCTGGCAAAGACAGATCAAAGAAAGAAAACTTCAGACAAATATATCTAATGAATATAGATGCAAAAATTCTCAATAAAATCCTGGCAAATCGAATACAAATCATAACAAAATGATAGTGCACCATGATCAATTGTGATTCACCCCAGGAATGCAAGGTTGGTTCAACATATGGAAATCAATAAATGTAATTCATCACATCAATAGACTTAAAGATAAAAATCATATGATCATCTCGATAGATGCAGAAAAAGCATTTGACAAAATACAGCACCCCTTTGTGTTCAAAACACTAGAAAACTAGGGATAACAGGAACATATGTCAACATTGTAAAGGCTATCTACGCTAAGCCCCAGGCAAACATCATTCTAAATGGAGAAAAATTGAAGGCATTACCTCTAAAAACCGGAACAAGACAGGGATGCCCTCTATCACCACTTCTATTCAACATTATTCTTGAAACACTAGCCAGAGCAATTAGACAGATGAAAGAAATTAAAGGGATAAGTATAGAAAAAGAAGAACTTAAACTAGCATTGTTTGCTGAAGATATGATTCTATTCCTGGAAGACCCAAAAAACTCCACCAGAAAACTTCTAGAACTACTAAATTAATTCAGCAAAGTAGCAGGATATAAAATCAACACCCATAAATCAAAGGCATTTCTGTATATCAGTGACAAAGTCTCTGAGAAGGAAATGAGAAAAACTACCCCATTCACAATAACCTCAAAAAAAAAAAAGATACTTGGGAATCAACTTAATGAAAGAGGTGAAAGATCTATACAATGAAAACTATAGAATCCTAAAGAGAGAAATCAAAGAAGACCTAAGAAGATGGAAGGATCTACCTTGCTCTTGGATAGGCAGAATTAGTATTATCAAAATTACCATACTTCCAAAAGCACTATACAGATTTAATGTAATCCTGATCAAAATTCCAATGGCATTCCTCATAGAAATAAAAAAAAAATCAATCATGAAATTCATCTAAAAATTAAGAGATCCAGAATAGCTAAAGCAATCCTTAGCAGGAAGAGCAATGCAGGTGGCATCACTATACCAGACAGCATGGTATTGGCACCAAAACAGACTGGTAGACCAATGGTACAGAATAGAGGACACAGAGACTGACCCACAAAATTACAATTATCTCATATTATACAAAGGTGCCAAAAACATTCACTGGATAAAAGATAGCATCTTCAACAAGTGGAGTTGAGAAAACTGGAGATCCATATGCAACAAAATGAAATTAAACCCCTATCTTTCACCATGCACAAAACTTAACTCAAAATGGATCAAAGAACTAGGAATTGAACCAAAGACTCTGCGTCTAATAGAAGAAAAAGTAGGCCTTAATCTTTATCATGTGGGATTAGGCCTCAACTTCCTTAATAAGACTCCTATAGTGCAAGAACTAAAACCAAGAATCAATAAATGGGATGCAATCAAACTAAAAAGTTTTTTCTCAGCAAAAGAAACAATCTGTGAGATAAAAGAGAGCCTACATCCTGGGAGCAAACCTTTACCCCTCACACATCAGATAGAGCACTAATCTCTAGGGTATATAAAGAACTCAAAAAACTAAGCACTGATAAAACAAATAACCCAATCAACAAATGGGCCAAAGATCTGAACATACACTTCTCAGAAGAGGATATACAATCAATCAACAAATATATGAAAAAAATGTTCATCATCTCTAGAAATCAGAGAAATGCAAATCAAAACTACTCTAAGATTTCATCTCACTCCAGTCAGAATGCCAGCTATTATGAAGGCAAACAACAATAAGTGTTGGTGAGGATGTGGGGAAAAAGGCATACTCATACATTGCTGGTGGGACTGCAAATTGGTGCAGCCAATATGGAAAGCTGTACAGAGATTCCTTGGATGTCTGGAAATTGAACCACCTTTTGACCCAGCTATCCCTCTCCTCGGACTATACCCAAAGGACTTAAAAACAGCATACTACAGGGACACAGCCACATCAATGTTTATAGCAGCACAATTCACAATAGCTTAACTGGGGAGCCAACCTAGATGCTCTTTACTGGATGAATGGATAAAAAAAATGTGGTACATATATACAGTGGAATTTTACTCAGCAATAAGAGAATAAAATCATGGCATTTTCAGGTAAATGGATGGTGTTGGAGAAGATAATGCTAAGTGAAGTTAGCCAATCCCAAAAAAACAAATGCCAAATGTTTTCTCTGATATAAGGAAGCTGACTCATAGTCGGGTAGGGAGGAGGAACATGGGAGAAGTAGATGAATTCTAGATATGGAAGAGGGGAGGGAGGGAAAGGGAGGAGGCAGGGAATTAGCAAGGATGGTGGAATGTGATGAACATCATTATCCAAAGTACATTCATGAAGACACAAATTAGGTGTCAACGTACTTTAAATACAGAGATGTGAAAAATTGTTGTATATATGTGTAAAGAATCATAATGCAAAAAAAAAACAAAAACAAACCAAAGTATATGTATAAAGACATGAATTGGTGTGAACATACTTTATATACAAAGATATGAAAAATTTTGCTCTCTATATGTAATAAAATTGTAACATATTCTGCTTTTGTGTATTTAAATATAAAATCAATTAAAAAAAAGAAGGAAAGGAAAAAAATGATGATAGGGTTTGAATCCAGCTAACATATTTTTTAGTGATATTAAGGATAACTTCAAATATATTTGAAAGTATAATATGGAGAAATTAACCCCTATGTATCCATCACACATTTTCATCAATTATTAATTTATGACCAAACTTCTTTCACTTTATTACCCAACTACTTTTCCCTGAACCATTTTATAAGTCCCAGGTGTAAAATTGTTTTCATTGATAGTTTTACTGCAAATCTCTAAATTTGAACTTCTTGAAATGTTCACAATGCCCCTTCATACAATTGAATGTTCAATGTATGTTCAATTTTCAATTATTTTACAGTTTGATTGATTCAGCGTACACCTAAGGGACACACAGTATGATTGATTAATTTTCAGACTCTTTAAACTCTAGGTCTCCTCATTCCATTTCATTCTCTGAAGCTTAATGTGAAAAAATTCAGAGTTTTTTGTCCTGCAGAATATGTTTCACACTATGAATTTTTCTTGTGATATACTTATGATAGGTTTAATATATCTCTCTGTCCTTTGTACTTACTGTGAATTGAACTCATAATTCTATCTAGACAGCAATATCTTTTCAAATATAGTATACAAGAAACAAAGAATATTTATTTTTTTCTCCTGGAAGCCCATTGGGTTGAGTAGTATTTCATATTCATCTAATTTTGCTTCTCTATTGGGAAATGCTGAGGTAGGCTGAAGGTCATAGTTTAATAATGGTGTGAGACTTTACAGGTAACAAAGGACATATTTGGCATTGTGTTATTTACTCCCACAGATTTTTCTCTCTGATGGGCAATTTTCCTCTTTCTCAAATAAAAGGAAATTTCAGTTAAGGAGTCAGGTGGAAGAGCTTTCAAAGATGCCATTCAGGATGAGGGGACCCCTGAAGTGTTGAACCTGTGACTGTCTCTGGAACAAGGTGGGGACAAGGGCAAACACAAAAAGGATAAAGGTGGAGAGCAGGCTGCACTAGGAACAGGTGAAAAGCAAATGCAACAGGTACAAAAGTAGAGAGGGATAAGAGGTGAAGTTCAGAGCTTATTTGCATACATTTAATATGTGCCTAATATTTACTTTCATATTTTCTTTAAAAAAAATAAATAAAGCTTATGAGAGCAGATCTCACCCAGAAGTCATAGTAGCAAAGTGGTTCAGGACCTTGGACAGTTCACTGAGAATGTAATAGCACTCCAAGCATTTTGGTTATTGATTGTTGCTACTTTCCTTTGACTTTAATATCGACTTTTATCCCAGGAATACTGCCACAACCCTACAGTGGAGATAGATGTGCAAAACCACAGCCTCTGAGATGTGGGCATGAGGGTGACTAATTTCAGGGAACACCTGTAGAGGAGGCAACAGGGCTAGAGCCTTATAGTCATTATCATTCACCGGGCTTGTCCACCTACAATAAGCTTGCAGCCTGACTCAGATGGAAATCAGGGGCAAAGTGAAAAACCTTCAATATTGGATAACCTATTGGCTCCACTCTATTTAAGAGAATGTGGAGTTTACCATGTCAGTTTCTTTCATCCTTTGACACTAAGGTCCAGTGTAAATAAACACAGCATCAGTCTACCCCCCCCACCCACCTTTTTCAAACATCTAGATATTCATACTCATGTCCAGTCTCCTGTAAACACCTGTGAGCATTTGCCTTTGCAACCCAGCTCTAGATAGGGCTCTGATGCTGAAGGAGCCCCAAACACTTACAAAGTTCTTAGTTCCTTCAGGAACAGGGAATTGTCTTCACTTTATAAGAAACACTTGGCACTTCCATGATTTAAAATGCCCATCTCTTCATCTGTCTTAGGACTTCTCAAGAGGCTGCGTGCGTCATCTGGAGCTCCAGCTAGCTGGCAAATGTCAGTTACCTTATGTTTGTCAAATGGGCATTTTCCACACAGAGGAAAGAAAGTGTGTCTCATGAATTGTGAAAGAGAACACAACATCATATTTAAATAGAGGCTGATTTATTCATGAGTGAATAACTGTTCACTTCCTCCCTCCTTTCTTCTCCTTTCCTTTGTTTCCTCTCCTGGTCCCTCAATTTCATCATTTCTTCTCCTTCTCTCTCTTCTTTTCTCATTCCCTTCCCCTCCTCATTCTACTTCCTTCCATCTCTTTCTCCTCTTCTTCTTCCTCTCCCTCTCCATCATACCTACCTAGAAGAGCAACACCTGTGTGTTGGTAGCAGGTGACTTCCCAGGTCACTCTCCTCTCTCTCAGCTCCCTCTGGCTTCTGGTTTTTCCTGTTACACTATCCTGCAATGTGTGGAGCACGATGGAAGTTTATGTGGCACCCGTTGTCTTCTTCCAAATATAGAGAGGTAGCGAAAAACTGTTAGGAACTAAAAAAAAAAACAACACCACCACCACCAACAACAACAACAAACAACAGTGAAATAAGTGTTTTGTGAGGCCAGCAGAATTTTGTAAAGAACTTTTCAATACCACTGCATACTTTAAACCTCTACACTTGCAACTAAGAAAACAGAGGTTCAAAGAAGTTAATTGTCTTAAGGTCACATAGGTTGTTTATGTAATGATCTCTAAAACTTCAGTTCAGTGTTCTTTTTGCCTGCTATTCTGTACCAGATACCACTACAGCCCACTGAATATGAAATCCATAAAGCAGAAATCATATCTTGTTAGCTAATGATTTTCTTTTTTCTTTCTTTTTTTTTTTAGAGACTTAAGTTTTCATTTAAAATATGCAAGCTTGAACAAGGACAAATATTCCCATGAAGGTGAATCCCAGATACAGGTCAACTGCTTCCATGTATATGCATGTGTGCACCATCCAACCATGGAACTGCACACCTATTCTACAGTTAAGTCCTAGCAAAGTCTAATCCTCAATCTGGGCATAAGGTTTCACAAGGGGCAACTAAATACAGGGTTGTAGGAAGAAAGGATCGAGGGTGAATAAAAAACATGGGAGTGGTGAACAGGAGAAAATATCTTAATTGCAATAAAGGCTTGTATTCAAAACCCAATCAGGGTCCTGTAAGGAATAAAAGGTACAAAAATAACAGGAAGACAACAGGAATAAAACCCACATGAATCACTGTGGCATCCAGTTTCTATTCACAAAGAAAAAGCTCCAGTCCATCTTTTAATTATTTTTTGAAAAATTCCTGACATTACAGAACTAAACTGAAATGTATTAATAGTCCACTCTTATATTTCCATGACAAACATAAAAATTCATGGGCCAAAAAAAAAAAAAAAATTGGGAGAAGACTTATAAAACTAAATATGGATCTCAGCATTAACAGCTGAACAGAGAAAGGAATTAAAACGCTTTAATTAAAAAAATCACGAGTGGATGATAAAGTGTGTAGAAACTGAAAATTTACAAACTATTTAAAACCTGGAATCCCTGACTGTTCAGAAACTACACAGATGGATCATGGGTGGTGGTGAACAGCAGAAAGGGATTATGGATGAATCTGCATTGTTCTAGCTGCTCCCCATGCCACCCGTCTCCGAGGAAAGCCTGATATCGATTGTATACTGAGCCAGGCTAATGCTGGCAGCAGATCCAGTGATGGTAACCTGCCTATCGGTAGATCCTTCCACTGGGTTCGCAATTTTGATCTGCGCCCCAGACATCTGATGGATCTCATTGATTTTGGCGCCTTGACGCCCGATTATGCAGCCAATCAAATCGTTTGGAATGGTGAGTTCATGAGAAGTAGTCTGAGCAGATGCATCCAAACCTGCACTGAATCCAGTGTTGCCATGCATCATAGGAAAATGAGATTGTTGCATTGCCAACTGGTGCAGCTTGGTCAAATCTGGCTGTGGAATGGCATACTGTCCTTGAATGATATAAGCCTCTAGAGATGGTCCCTCCAGGTCAGGGTTGAGGCACATGGATGGGGTGGTGTGGAGAAAGCTCACACTGTCGCTGCCTGTGCTGTATCTGTCCTGACCACCTGCAAAGATGACTGGAGAACTTGATGGCTTGGGCAGGTACGGGATGGTCATGACCACGCAGATCTGTTTGACACCCACAATGATGGATTGCAGAATGCCAGCAATAGTGATGGCCGGCTCAGTTGAATTGGGGAGCATAACCCCTGTCACCTGGACTTGAGCCCCTGTACTCTCTCATAATCTTGAAATCACCTTTTCCAATGAGAGAGCCACACTGACTAGCAGGGACCACCAGCCTCAGAGTGACTGGGGGTCTACTAGCAGCTATAAAATTGGTCATAGAGCTGCTGATGTCCTCTTCCAGTTTGTCAATGATCATAACAAAGGCTTTGAAGATGGCATTAGTGGGTCCAGCCAAAGTGATAATTCTCTCAGGACAATTCCCTTCTGAGATATTGATACGTGCACCACTCTCCTCGCGCATCTTCTTAACCAACTCGCCTTTCTTTTTGATGATACTGCCAACTTCCTTCCCATGCATAAGTAGCCAAATGGTGAGAGTGACATTTAATCCACTTTCAATCACACCGGTGTCCATGTCGAGCAGTGTTATGGGGAGCTGGACTTTGAGTGGTCAAGTCTTTGGTCACTGGTGGGGGGTGAAAGCCAAAAAACTGCAGGTGCGAGACGACTGAAGGGAAAAGGGGAGCTGGCAGGAAGGGGAAGGGCAGGAGGCGGGGGGTGGGGAGCCGGGGCGGAACAATAGGGGCGGGCGGGAAGGCAAGGGGGGGCCGCGGGCGGACGGAGGAGGAAGGGGGGGGGATGGAGGAGGAGGAGGAGGAAGGGGGAAAGAGACCCCGGGGCCGGGCGGGGCGGGACGGGGCGGGTGGCGGGCGGGCGGGAGAGGGCACAGGCTGCTGCCTCTGCTGGTCTGGGGAGCTAATGATTTCCTAACACCTACCATACAAACTCAGCATCTTTCAAATTAATTGTACCTTAATTAATAACCTACACTTAAGTTTCTAGACTGGTATATACAGTGTGATATATGAAGTCATAGGGAAAAACAGACATATGTAAATAAAATGTTAACTCAGATTTGTCTGTGTTATGGATCTGCTTATAGATAAAAATAATTTTGTAACAATAAGTTAACATTTTAAATTTAGACAAATTTATATTATGAAATTAATGATAAATTTGCATATTTTTAAATAAAATGAATATTAATTAAAATCTTTACATGTTAAAACAGAACATGCAACCTTGACCCCAGAGGGCCTATTATTAGTGATCTCCCATTTGTTTTTGGGTGAACAAGAAATCTTGTTTTTAGTATGATATCTCCATTATAAAGGATGGCAATTAAATTCAGAGGTTTTTGAAACATGTATGGAGAAAAAGAAAAGAAAAAATCCTTGTCCTTAAGCACTGATTATACACCTGGGAACATTTTTATGTTTAGTCTGGAAGTTGACACTAGCAAAGACACTCTGGTGTTGGCTGCTATGACAGCTGTCATCTGGCCTTGATCTCTTCTCATCTTCAAACTGGAATTAACTTGAAGAGAAAGGATGAAGGCAAGAGAATCCATGGGTCAGGACTAATTTTCAACTAATCATCTCTCTTTGTAGGCAGCAATAGATACAGATGTTTTTTTTAAAAATCATAATCATATCACAAAAGAGAGAAGCCAGACAGTGGTAACTTTGGGAACATTTCAAACACACTCTCCTTGTAAAAAAGGATGCTAGTATGATTATGGGAAAAGTTCTAAATTAAATAATTTAATCTACCTGATTGATTAGCAATTTATCTGATTATTTTTGACAAAAACTGAGAAAAATTTTCTCAAAAAAAGGGCATTTGTTTTATAAATTGATTAAAGCATTTACATACTAATGAATGCATAAATGCATTTATGATTCTAATAATTCAACTACTCATCAATAAAATCATCCATTTGGTATGAAGGCAATTTGAAATCTTTGTTTCAATAACACCAATACAAGATTAATAAGTCGTCTTAAATTTTATTTTGAAAATAATTTTTGCATATGCTATAAAAATATGTGCTACGCATTCTATCTCAATCTATTGCATAGAACAGGAGCTATATATCCTTTTAACAAATGACCATCTGGACATTCTATATGAACTGCACTCAGTTTTACTTGCCAAACCCCCACCTGTGCTGACACAGACCTGCTCCTCCCTGTCTGTGGTGGGGTCTCCCCCCAGAGGCCCTAGCTCTTCTTGAGGTTTTTGTGGGACTCCCACAGGCAGCCCTCTCACTGTGGCTTCTCTCAGGGCACAGAAATACACTGCTGCATCCATGAGCTGTGAGGCTGTGATGGTGAGCTGGATGGAACTGGATGCCTTCTGGAAGTTGAGGGAATAGCGACCCTCTGATGCATTTTGCTTATTGTAAGAGTCCTGACGAATAAGGAAAGTCAATTTCCCACTGGGTAGTTGTTTGTACCAGAATAAATAATAAGAAGGATCGCTGGTTTCATACACACAGTCCAAGGTCACAGCCTCCTTCTCCACCACAGAAATTGCAGTCTGAGCTTGAATTACCTTCTGGGCCATGCTGGTTCCTGCAGGAGAGAAGAAGAAATAGATTAATCCTTTATCTGGAACTATGAGAGTCAAAAAGATGAAGTGACTGAGGACCCAGTGCTCTGACCCATTGCCTTTGATTCATCCCTCAGAACCTCATCAGGAAACAAAGATCTTCTCTGCAGGACCTTCAGGGCTGAGAAGAGCCTGAGCCCTGTGCTTGTGCACATCCTTACCAAGACAGATGGAGGCGATGGCTGCTCCCAGCAGGCTGGTGGCCAGCATAATGGTAGCTCTTCCCTGAGAAAAATGCTCTATGTTTTGTCCCAAATCCAGATCTTAATTCTGCACCTGGTGCTCAAGAGGTACAAACAAAGTTACTGGGCTATGCACTGCATCTGCTCCAACAGGAAATGCAGTTAGCAGATATGGGGCAGGTTTGCCTAGGTCCTGTCACATGCTTCCTGTATAGTGGGAGATGCCTGACAGCTCTGAGCAGCTGCTTTATCTTATTATAATTTATTGGGTTGGATCATTTTCAGTATATTCTTTGATAAAAAAATGGAGGACGTAAAATTATTATGAACTATAGTCATGGGCTAACATGGTCATATATCTTTTGGTTTACATACACATTTTTTGCCCCTACAGATGATACCAAGGTGAAAAGTAAAAACTTTGTCTTTGTTCCTACCTTGCCAGTCATGTAATTTGGCAAAAATCACATGAGAAATACTTTATTGTTAACGAATAATTTCACATCATGTCTCCTGAGTCCCAAACTGACCATGACCTCTACATGTATAGCCTCCCTCTCTCAACGTTATGCAACAGAGATACATTTGTTATAACTCAAGAAACTGCACAGACACATCATTGTCATCCAGGATGCGTAGTTTACATCAGGTTTTAATCTCAGAACCATTCATTCTTTTGGTTGAGACAAATACATAATGACATGTCTACCATAACTGTATCACACAGAGTTGTTTTGTAGCCCTAATGTACTGCTATTAGTAGTGATAACTACACAATTCTGTGAATATACTAAAATGATACATTTATGGCATGTGAATTATATCTCAATAAAACTGTTATTTAAAATTGATAGAGTGAAAATAAATGAATGATAGCTAAAGTGACTCAATTATTGTGGTGGAAAGCATGACATGGGGCAGGGGAAGCTGTGGATATCAGGACAAACTGAGGCTATTATAATAGTTCATTCTTTTTTCCCCCCAGTTCTCGGGATTGAACTTGCATAATAGGCAAGTGCTCTACCACTGAGCTACATCCACAGCCCATAATAACTAATTCTTACAGAGGAAATTAATCTCTATGTGATCCAGAGACAGATTTACTATGAAACAAATCAAGCTTTTATTTCATGGCTTCCTGCTATTCCAGTCACAGAAACTAGTATTTCTAAGCTTATTTTCTTTTTCTTAAAGAACGCTCTGAAAGAGAGCAGCATCAGGCCATGCAAAGCCTGACTTACACCTGCCAAGCCCAGAGAATGCAAGGTGGAAAAAGGACATGTGGAGCTCCCAGACAGTTAAGGTCCTTCTCCTGGTGCCCCAAGTGTTGCATCAGAAGCCCAAGTTCATCTGTTTGTATCCATTTGGTGTGGAGAAACATGAGGCTATTTTATTGAAAGGTCATGAGCATCCTCCTCTGTTGTAAGCAGACACCTGAGTTTTTTGTTGGTTACTGCAGGAGTATCATGATACAATGATAAAAATAATAGGTCAGGTTTCACTGCTAGAGTCATGTGCAGAATCCTGAACATCTCAGAGCACAAACCTCAAGGTCATTCTTTAGCACTGAAAAGTTACCAGGTTGAGTGAAAGGTCAGAGTGAGGTGTGTTGGCACAGTGTGAGCAAGATGCCCTGGAACAGCCTGTACTGACAGGGCTGTTCTGAACCTCAGTGTCCCAGACAGGAGGATGGTCTCTCTTAGCTGTCCTCTTAAAAAATTCTTAGGGATTTGCATTTCTAGAACAATCCCATGGGGAAAAGAAGTCAAGGATAGGGCAAATAAACATCCATTTACTGAAGATGGAGTTTCTGCTGTTAAAATCAACAAGACACACTATCCTGATTCCAACTGTAAAAACAGATCACACATTAGTTCATGAACCATTTTTTCTGGGCACATTTATAAGCAGTTAAAGTGACTCATTTCAGCACAGACCAACTAACTAAACTGTCCTGTAGCAGAGCTAGTGGAACTTGTCAGGCGTGTTCTCCATCTGTGGGAAAGGAGAGACATCTGCGCTGAAAACAGGCTCCTCTGGAAAACAGTCCAGTTCCCTTTGACATTGTCCCTCCCCTATTCTGCTCTGGAGAGTAATCCAAGAACTCCAGATGCCCTGGCTCTGAAGCAACAGAGCTGGAAGGTCCTGGCACAAAACTTCAGCCAGGGACACTAGACAGAGGAATCACCCCTCACTGATTGGCCACACCCAGGATCTCCTCGCTCTCTGGATTTGTGCTGCACCTGCACAGCCCCTCAAAAAACTCAGAGCCCAGTGTCATGCCAGGCTCACCTCTGCCTGAGAGGTTTCTTTATGGGGAAGGAGCTGTTGCCCCTAGTCAGCTTGCCTGGAAAACACTTCTGGTCTTCTGATGATCTTCTCAGGAGGAGCCCAGGCCCTTGATTTAGATATTTGGACATACCAGAAAAGGAAAGGTGGACAGCTGTGTCTATAAGTGCAGTTCAGGGTCAGAACTGCCCTTCAGGGTGCAGGAAGCATAACAGGACCTCTGCCTGGGTCACAGAGTCTCCATGGCACCTTCTTAAAATAGCAAAGGCTTTGTTACAATGGTAATGTAATAGGGATATTCTCCAATTCCAAAGGGGTTGAAGGTCATCCTAAAACCAAGGCATTGACATCTTAGCCATTTTAAGTAAATGCTGTTCCCTGAATATCAACAAGATGGCCAATCCTGAGTGGAAAGCAGATAGCATGGCTGCCTGAGAGTCAGCAGAAAGTTTTTTTCAGGGATTCACCAAATTTGAGACTGTTCTTATTCTAGTTGCTTGATTCCTTGTGGAATCTTCTACAACATCTAGTTCAGATATTAGGCAAGACAAACTGCCCTACAAGATTAGGCCACAGCTGAAGCAAAGATAAATGTGCAGAAGGGGAATTTGACAATTACCCACCAGAAGGGACAGCATATGTTGTGTTTCCCCCTGTCCCTGCAGCCTGCTCTCCATCTTTGAAGATGTATGTGCCCTAGAGTGGAACTCAAGTTCCAAAGATGGGAAAGTAGTATTGAGGGTGAAGAGTGGGGCTCCAGGAAGGACACAGTAACACTCTCTGTACACTTTACACTAGTGCCTGGGGCCCACACAGTGTCTATTTCCTCTTTCACCCTATTTAAATGCAGGACAATATGGCTCCCTTAAGTCTTCCCAGCCCCATCATCACATGTCTGTTCACACCTAGTAAAGATGTTTTAAAGCATATAGGTTCACTGGGAGTATAACAAAGGATGTTCTGAGATCTCTCCTTGATGCATTTCCACGCATCTCCCGTAATCAGGGAGTAAACCTCTCTGCTTAGACTCCCTCCCTTCTCTGTCCTGCCCTTTACCTGAGGAACTCCTACTCATTCACTAAGGACATGAATGCACTCACTTTTTCTTCAGGCTGAGTCAGGGCCCACCTCTTCTCCCTCCGTAGTTTGTGTACATATCGGCTTGATCACATCAAGTTAGAACCCCTGTTTCTCAAGCTACACTTGGTGTTCCTGAGATCATGAACACAATCCTGTTAGTATCATTAGTCCATCTCCCCAAACATATAAGCACTTCACTCAAAAAAGGTGTTAAAAATATCTGAAGAATGAGTGAATAAATAAGTGAATGGATATGTCCTTTTATGAGATATAGTCTGTGTGAGAGGATGTGTCTCGGGCCCTGGTGTGGATAGCTTCTCCCAGGGTAGGTTCTGGATAATAGATGCACCTATGTTTCTCACAACTGTATGAAATACCAGTGGTCCTGTAAGGGCCACTCTCATCCTGACCTTTTTTAAAAAAATATTATGACCTTCAAACACATACAAAAATAAAATTAGGTATTAAATTTCAGTCTCACAAGAGTTGCAAAATTATCAAATTAAATAAAAATGCAAATAAATATAAAATAATTAAAATTCTAATTAAAACATCAGTGTAAGGGATGACTCTTTAATGAAACTAAAGATTTGGTATACATTTATTTGAATAAAGGTAGGAATGGATAGTTCAACAATGGACAAATTAGGAGCTTGATATATTTTTGTCTGTATTATGATTAGTAATTACTAGGGGAGGGATTTTTTTAAATTCAAAAGTACTGTATTAAGTCCTCCATGTACAATTTTATTATTTCATGAATCATTAAAAATTCATCTCTTAAAATATATATTATGCATTTATTGCTACTTTTATATCTATTGAATGGCATGTTTATGCACACTAACAGTGAATGTGAAAAATAAATCATCTTTGAATGGGAAGATATCAGTGACCATGTTAATGCAAATTCTTTTGAACTTGGCCACTGTATAGGCCATAATCAAAATAATAATCAAAATATCCTGAAAACTTTTATCCATCTAACCAACTATGATGCCTTGGTTTATAAAGTGCAAAAATTGATCACTCCTACGAAGAGTTAAGAGAGCAAATACAGGCAACCATTGATGACACCAATAAATAGATAAGGGAGAAAATACAGGTAGAGGTAGACATAATCTGCACAGATTCTACAAGATTATAGGGATAAGTCCCATTTACTCTTAATTTGGTGAAAATGTCACAAAAAGATCATAATCAAAGGTATGTTCAATTATAAGTTAGTCATCCACATGATTAGAGATATGCTTTTATTAAAAAATTGACTAAAAAGCTAAGTGTAGTAGTGCACACTTATAATCCCAGCAACTCTGAAAGCTGTGGCAGAAGAATCACAAGTTGAAGGCCAGTCTCAGCAACTTAGCAAGACCCTGACTCAAAATAAAAAAATAAAAAGGGCTGTAGATGGAACCACCACTGTGTAAAGCACCACTGGATTCAATTATCTTCTCAGTACTAAAATAATAATAATAATAATAATAATAATAATAATAATAATAGTAATGGGATTATATCAAGTGAAAAAGCTTTGCAAAGCAAAGGAAAAAATCAATAGAGTGAAGAGACAATCTACAGAATGCAATAAAATATTTGCCAAAATTCAATCTGACAGAGGATAAATATCCCGACTATGTAGATCTGCCTCACCAACCTGCATGGGGGCCCAGGTCCAGAGTAGGCCTGGATCCATCCCACCACCTGCAGACCACCCCTTCCAGCTCAGACCCATCTGATGACCTGTGGGGGAGCCCATGCCCAGTATAGGCCTGGGTCTTCCCCACCACCACCACCACCACCACCAAGGATCCCAGGTCTAAACCACTTTTATCTTGAGACACTGCAGTGATCCCCATAGCCTTCACCATGTAGTAGCCTCTACCTTTGGACAACAGACAGGGCCTAGAAGCAGCTACATCTTGGAATAGGCATTCCAAATCCAGTGCAAGGCCTATACTTTCAGCCTCATCTCTGAAAGACATTGCATCCACCTTGAGACACCTCCACTGCTATCTTGAGTTACCTCTTGCTATTGCCACCACCACCTATAGTTGAGTAGCATCCATCCTGGGACACTGCAAGAGTCTGGAAGCCTAAAACCAAGGTGAGGTAGACATAATCTGTATAGATTCTACAAGATTATAGGGTAGAAAGTGTAATTCCTCAGATCCACACTTCAAGAAATAAGTCACATAGACAATATGAAAAAAAAAGTAAGGAAGGAAAGTGCCCCAAACAAACCAGTAAACTACAATGACGGAAACCATGGACAGCACAGTTGATGAAATGTCAGAAAAGGAGTACTGAATGCTCATAATTAAAATGATCTGTGAATTAAAGAATGACCTAAATAACAACTACAGGGCAAAAATTGATCACTCCTACAAAGAGTTAAGAGAGCAAATACAGGCAACCATTGATGACACCAATAAATAGATAAGGGAGCAAATACAGGCATCTATTGATCACACCATAAAAGAGATAAGGGAGCAAATTCAGGTAACAAAAGATTACTTCAAGAAAGTGAAACAGATTTTGAACAACAACAACAAAATCAGAAATCCTTGAAATGAAGGACATAATAAACCAAATAAAAAAAAAACTCAATAGAAAGCATCACCAACAGACAAAACACTTGGAAGATGGGACATCAGATAATGAAGACAAAGTGTACAAGCTGTAAAATAAAGTTGACCACACAATGAAGATGGTAAGAAACCATGAACAGAACATTCAAGAATTATGGACAGCATTAAAATACCAAATCTAAAAGTTATTGAGATAGACGAAAGCACAGAGTTTCAAACCAAGGGAATGAAAATATCTTTTTTTTTTTATTTTTTAATTTTTTATTGTTGGCTGTTCAAAACATTACATAGTTCTTGATATATCATATTTCACACTTTGATTCAAGTGGGTTATGAGCTCCCATTTTTACCCCATATACAGATTGCAGAATCACATCAGTTACACATCCATTGAGTTACATATTGCCATACTAGTGTCTGTTGTGTTCTGCTGCCTTTCCTATCCTCTACTATCCCCCCTCCCCTCCCCTCTTCTCTCTCTGCCCCCTCTACTGACATTCATTTGTCCCCCTTGTATTATTTTTCCCTTTCCCCTCACTTCCTCTTGTAT
>NW_025999900.1:36449074-36461070 GCF_001458135.2 Marmota marmota marmota
AGAAGGGGAATAGCTGGGTCAAATGGTGGCTCCATTCCCAGCTTTCCAAGAAATCTCCATACTGCTTTCCAAATTGGCTGCACCAATTTGCAGTCCCACCAGCAATGTACAAGTGTACCCTTTTCCCCACATCCTCGCCAGCACTTGTTGTTGTTTGACTTCATAATGGCTGCCAATCTTACTGGAGTGAGATGGTATCTTAGGGTGGTTTTGATTTGCATTTCTCTGACTGCTAGAGATGGTGAGCATTTTTTCATGTACTTGTTGATTGATTGTATGTCCTCCTCTGAGAAGTGTCTGTTCAGGTCCTTGGCCCATTTGTTGATTGGGTTGTTTGTTCTCTTATTGTCTAATTTTTTGAGTTCTTTGTATACTCTGGATATTAGGGCTCTATCTGAAGTGTGAGGAGTAAATATTTGTTCCCAGGATGTAGGCTCTCTATTTACCTCTCTTATTGTTTCTTTAGCTGAGAAAAAAACTTTTTAGTTTGAGTAAGTCCCATTTGTTGATTCTAGTTATTAACTTTTGTGCTATGGGTGTCCTATTGAGGAATTTGGAGCCCGACCCCACAGTATGTAGATCGTAGCCAACTTTTTCTTCTATCAGACGGCGTGTCTCTGATTTGATATCAAGCTCCTTGATCCATTTTGAATTAACTTTTGTGCATGGCGAGAGAAAGGGATTCAGTTTCATTTTGTTGCATATGGATTTCCAGTTTTCCCAGCACCATGAAAATATCTTAAATAAAATAATATCAGGAAATTTCCCAAACATGAAGAATGAATTGGAAAATCAAATACAAGAGGCTTATATGACAGAGGGTAAATATCCAGACTATGTAGATCTGCCTTGCCAACCTGCATGTACCAAATGTACAAAATTACAACCAAGACACATTATAATGAATAAGTAGAGAATCTTAATAGCTGCAAGAGAGAGGAATCAGACCACATATAAGGGGAGACCAATTTGTATCTCAGCTTTTTCAACCAAGACCCTCAAAGCCATGAGATCCTGAAAGAACATATACCAACCTCTTAAAGAAAATGGATGCCAAACAAAAATCTTATATCCAGCAAAATTAACTTTAGAATTTGATGATGAAATGAAAACCTTCCATGATAAAAAAGGTTAAAATAATTTGCAACTTGAAATTCTACACTATAGAAGATCCTCAGCAAAATATTCCATGAAGAGTAATTGAAAAACAACAATGAAAATCAGCAAAGGGAGGTATTACACTAAAGGAAAACTAATCCAAGGGGAAACCAAGTCAATTTAAGTTCCAAAAATAAACAAAAATGGCGGGGAATACAAACCATGTCTCAAAAATAACCCTGAATGTTCATGGCCTAAACTCACCAATCAAAAGACATAGACTGGCACATTAGATTATAAAAAAATTGACAATATGTTGCCTCCAAGAGACTCATCTCATAGGAAAACATATTTACAGACTGAAGGTGAAAGGTTGGGAAAAATCATACCACTCACATGGACTGTGGATGCAAGCAGGGGTTTCCATACTCATATCAAATAAAGTATATTTTAAGCCAAAGTTAATCAAAAGAGATAAAGAAGGATATTTTATAATGCTTAAGGGAACCATTCATCAACAAGACATAAAAATTATAAATATAGCCTCAAATAATGGAGTGTCTATGTTCATTAAAAAAAAAACAAAACAAAACTCTTCTCAAGTTTGATAGTCAAATAGACCAAAGCACAAAAATTCTGGGTGACTTTAACACACCTCTTTCACTACTGGATAGATCATCCAAACAAAAGCTGAACAAAGAAACTATAGAATTCAATAATACAATCAATAACTTAGACTTAACTGATATATATAGAATTTTTCATTCTTCAATGAATGAATACACTTTCTTCTCAGCAGCACATGGATCCTTCTCTAAAATAGACCATATATTAAGCCACAAAGCAACTGTTAGCAAATATTTAAAAAGTAGAGATATTATCCTGTATTCTATCAGATCATAATGAAATGGAATTAGAAATCAATGGTAACATAAAAAATAAAAGCTCCTCCAACACCTGGAGACTAAATAATATGTTATTGAATGAACAATGGGTTGAAAAAAATGTCAAGGAGGAGACTAAAAAGTTCTTAGAGATGAATGAGAACACAGATATGATGTATTGAAATATCTGGGTCACTATGGAGTCAGTACTAAGAGGAAATTTTATTGCATGGAGTTTATTCCTTAAAGAAGAAAAAGTTAACAATAAATGACTGAACATTACATCTCAAGCCCTAGAAAAAAGAATGAATCAACACCAAAAGCAATAGAAAACAGGAAATTATTAAAATCAAAGCTGAAATCAATGAAATTTAAAAAATCAGTTGAAAAAATTAAAAAACAAGAAGTTAGTTCTTTGAAATAATAAAAAAATTGATAAACCCTTAGCCATGTTTATGAAGAGAGGAGAGAGAAAACTCCAATTACTAACAAATGTAATGAAAAAGGAAATATCACAGAAGATAATTGGAAGATACAGAAGATAATTGGAAATTATTTTGAAAACTTGAACTACGATAAAACAGAAAATATCAAAGACATCAGCAAATTTGTAGTCATATGTTTTGCCCAAATAAAATCAGGATGAAATACCCAATTTAACAGATCAATTTCAAGCGATGAAATAGAAGATGCCATTAGAAGCCTAATAAGCAAGAAATGCCCAGAACCAGATGGATACAGAGCTCAGTTCTACAAGACCTGTAAGGAAAAACTAATACCAATACTCTTCAAATTATTTCATGAAATAGAAAAAGAGGGATAACTTCCAAACTCATTCTATAAGGCCAAAATCACCCTGATTCCAAAACCAGACAAAGACACATCAAAGAAAGAAAACTTCAGACCAATATCTCTAATGAATAGATGCAAAAATCCTCAATAAAATTCTGGCAAGTTGAATACAAAAACATATCAAATTGATAGTGCATCACTATCAAGTGGGGCTCATCCCAGAGATGCAAGTTTGGTTCAACATACCGGAATCAATAAGTGTAATTCATCACTTCAATAGATTTAAAGATAAAAACCATATCATCATCTCAATTGATGCAGAAAATTATTCAACAAAGTACAGCACCCCTTCATGTTCAAAATACCAGAAAAACTATGGATTATAGGGACATATCTCAACATCATAAAAGCTATCTATGCTAAGCCCCAGGCCAACATCATTCTAAATGGAGAAATGAAAGCATTCCCTCTAAAAACTGGAATAAGACAGAAATGCTCTCTTTCATCTCTTCTATTTAATATAGTTCTTGAAACACTGGCTAGACCAATTAGACAAACAAAAGAAATTAAAAGTATACAGATGGGAAAAGAAAAATTCAAATTAGCATCATTTGCTGACAATGTGATTCTATACCTAGAAGACCCAAAAAATTCCACCAGAAAACTTCTCAAACTAGTAAATGAATTCAGTAAAGTAACAGGATACAAAATCAAAACCCATATATCAAAGGCATTTATGTATATCAGTGACAAATCCTCTGAAAGGGAAACGAAGAAAACAACCCCGCTTACAATAGCCTCAAAAACAAAACAAAAAACCCCAACAATTTTGGATTCAATTTAATGAAAGAGGTGAAAGACCTCTACAATGAAAACTACAGAACGTTAAAGAAAGCAATTAAAGAAGGCCTTAGAATATGGAAAGATCTCCCCTGTTCTTGGATAGGCAGAATTAATATTGTCAAAATGACCATACTACCAAAAACACTATACAGATTTTCCAATTAAAATCCAAATGACATTCCTCAGAGAAATAGAAAAGCAGTCATGAAATTCATTTGGAAAAAATAAGAGACCCAGAATAGCTAAAACAATCCTTAGCAAGAAGAGTGAAGCAGGTGGCATCACTATACCAGACCTTAAACTATACTACAGAGCAATAGTAACAAAAACAGCATGGTATTGGCACCAAAATAGACTGGTAGACCAATGGTACAGAATAGAGACACAGAGACTAACCCATATAATTAAAGCTATCTTGTATCAGACAAAAGCATCAAAAACATACACTGAAGAAAAGATACCCTCTTCAATATATGGTGCTGAGAAAACTGGAAATCCATATGCAACAAAATGAAATTAAACCCCTATCTCTCACCATGCACAAAACTAAACTCAAAGTGGATCAAGAATTTAGGATTAAACCAGAGAAAATGCATCTATTAGAAGAAAAACTAGGCCTAAATCTTCATTACGTTAGATTAGGCTCTGACTTCCTTAATAAAACTCCTATAGAGCAAGAACTAAAATCAAGACTCACCAAATGAGATGGATTCAAACTAAAATGCTTCTTCTCAGCAAAAGAAACAATCATTGAAGTGAATAGAGAGACTACATTTGAGAACAAATTTTTACCACACACACATGAAATAGAGCACTAATCTCTAGGATATATAAGCAACTCAAAACCCTTAACACCCCAAAATCAAATAACCCAATAAATAAATGGGCCAAGGAATCAAGCAGACATTTCTCAGAGGTAATATACAATCAATCAACAAATATATTAAAAAGATGTTCAACATCTCTAGTAATTAGAGTAATGCAAATGAAAACTACTCTAAGGTTTGATCTCACTCCAGTAAGAATGGCAGCTATTAAGAATTCAAACAACAATAAGTGTTGGCGAGGATGTGGGGAAAAAAGCACACTCATACATTGCTGGTGGGACTGCAAATTGGTGTAGCCAGTATGGAATGCAGTATGGAGATTCCTTGTAAAAATGGGAATGGAATGACCTTTTGACCCAGCTATTTCTCTCCTTGATCTATACCCAAAGGATTTAAAAGAGCATACTGCAGGGACACAGCCACATCAATGTTATAGAAGCTTAATTCACAATAGCTAAACTGTAGAACTAATTATGATGCCCTTCATCATGAAAGATAAAGTATGAAGGATGAATGGATAAAGTATGGTACATTTACACAATGGAATATTAGTCAGCATTAAAAGATAAAAAAAAATATGGCATTTGCAGGTAAATGGATGGAGTTGGAGAATATTATACTAAGTGAAGTTAACCAATCCAAAACAAACAAACAAACAAACAAACAAAAAAAACCAAATGCCAAGTCTTTTTTTCTGATTTAAGGATGCTGATTCATAATATGGTTGCAGGGGGCATGGGAGGATTTAATGAACTCTAGATAGGGAAAAGGGGAGTAATAGAAAGGGAGAGGGCACGGGGGTAGGAAAAACAGTGGAGTGAGATGGGCATCATTAACCTGAGTACATATATGAAGACATGGATGGTGTGACTCTACTTTGTGTACAACCAGAGATATGAAAACATGTGCTCTATATTTGTCATATTAATTTTAATGCATTCTGCTGGCATATTAACAAATTAAAATTTAAAAAAGAATACAAATAATAATAAATGATGTAAAGAGTGTGAAGAAAAAGAAAATATCCAGAATATGTGAGACACTCCAAAAACTCAACAAAAAAAGAGTCATATAATTTAAAACTGAACAAATGATTTGAATAGATACTTATTAGGAAAAAATACAAAAAAGTTCCATATCTAAGTCAGTAATATCACACAAATCAAACAGTGGTGGCAGAAATGCAAATTAGTATAACCTCTGTAGTATGAATATTCCTCAAAAAAACTGAAAATCAACCCCCTCCATATTATTCAGCTAACCCACTTCTGAGAAATGAAAATGAGATGAGCAAACCCAAGAAATACCTGCACACTCATATTCATGTGGGATTATTCATTATAGCTAAGATACAGAATCACCTGAGGTGTCCATCAACAGATGAATAGATAATGGAAAATGTGTTATATAGACACCATGGAGTATTATCTAGCCATTAAAAAAATGAAGTCCTTTCATTTGCAATGAAATGGATGGAAATAGAAGACATTATTTTAAGTGAAATAAGTCAGACAAAGTATGTTCTCTCTCATGTATGGGAGTTTAAAAAAAATTGACCTGAAAATAGCACAGGGATTAGTCGAGCCTGGAATGGCTGAGGAGTGGGATTTGATCAGTGCATAGTGTATGCATGTATGGAATTATCACACTGGACTCCATTAATATAAATAATTTAATATGTGTTAATAAAATGAAAATTATAAAACAAGATTTTTAAACAATTTATTTGTCATCCAAAAGAAAAATCCAAATCTAAAAGTACCACAGGTTGGGCAAACTTCTTTTCTATAAAAAAGCAAATAGTAAGTATTTTAGACTTTGAGGTCATAGTTTTCTATTGGAGCTATTCACCTCTGCTGTTTTCACACAAAAGTAGCCCTTTCCAATATGAAAATGAACAGGCATGGCTTCCTTTCAATAAACCTGTGTTTACAAAAGCAGATGGCATGCTCTTCTGTTTGACCTTTGGGACATAGTCTGCTGACCTCTGTTACAGTCTGGGATTTATTTATATGCCTCTAAAGATCCATGGACTAAAGTCTGCGAAACTCACTCAGCCTTATTTTCATAATTGTTTTTCCACAAGGATATTGTCATACCTCTTAGAGAAGACTTAAAATGAAGGAAGTATGTTATCTAAGATACTGGATAGTAAGGAGGAACAAGGAGGGTTGATTGTCATCATACCTGAGGTACTTTATTGCTGAGGATTCACAAGTGAGTTGCACAGATTATCATCCCTGCTATTAAGGAGCAAGCAGAGCAGTAATAAAGTTTCTTTTTTGTTTGTTTCTTTGTTTTTACCAAATACTCAAAGGAATTAAAGCATAATTACATATTTGAAAGCCAGAGGTCCTCAATTGTCAGAGAGGTCACTGAGATTCTCAACTTATGGACTCTTGACCAGATGTACAAGAATGAGTAAACAATTAATAGTTTTCACTATTTTGAGTAAACAATTAATATTTTTCACTATTTTCAGGGAAGGGAAAATAATTTTTAGAGGAGGAAGAACAGGAAGTGGAGGAAGAGAAGGAAAATGAACCCTTCAAATCGCTAGGTCACATTAGAAAGTTTTTCTGTAGCTGAAGAGCAAATGAGAATCCAGGTCCACCTGCCAAGGTCTGACAAGGTCACTCTCAGTACAAAGGTCTATACTGGCATGGTGGGTTTGTCAAGTGCACTGGGGCAGAGGAGCAAGGGAATAAGGTGGGTTTTTAATTAGGATGTGGAGCAAAATTAGGTGGTAGGAGGTTATGACATCTTTTGGAAAATTTCATGAACTTAATTCAACAGAACTGAGAGAAAGATTAAGTGTAGTAATTCAAGAAATGAATAAATATGGCCCAGAATATTCATGAGTCCTAACATGCCCTTAGTGGTTTGCCTATTTGGCGCCCATTCTTTCCTATTTCTCACTAACAGAATGCTATTTTGATGTGGGTGGCAGCATAGTTAAAATTTTAAGAAGTCCTGAAACCCCATCTTCCTCGCAGTTGGGGTGAGGGGTGGGCACATCTGGTGACTCAGGTGAGTGGAAGGTCAATGAAGGCTGCTGGGCAAAGCCTCTGCCAGCAGGTACCCATCGCCTGTGATCACTCGTTCTCTCCATCTATGACATGGAAGGATCTCTAGCAGTTTATTGGGGGGGGTTATAAACACAACAGGGACACTTGCAGGATGAGAAATATTGAGCTGGAGAGACCCTAGGACCCTCACAACATGACAAAGTCCCTAACAATGACAGTCCTGCTTCTAACAGAGCTGCTTTATGTGAGAGAAAAGTAACCCTCCTAACACTGCTTACATTTTCTGTAACAGAGGCTCTGCCAACCTCTAAATGAGGCTAAGGATATTCATTAAAAATACAAACCCATCATAAAGAGATCTTATTTTTAAAATGATGGCCCAAATAGAATAATTTAGTCCCATTGTCATGAATTACTATTTCTGCAAGGGAGCAGGTCTGCCTGAAACCTTTGTTTTGAAGACACACCTCATTTTGGTGGACTGAAGAGACCTCAAAGGTTTTGAATTCTAGATGTATATTTGCATGCTTTGTCTCTGAACATTCTTTTTGTATTCTTGACATGCAATTAGAAAACAGTTTTAAAACCCCCAGTTTTACAGACCTATGACTTTATGTGGTTTTAAATAAATGCATTTGGTTGAAATCTTGGTATTTCTTAGCTTCAGTTCTCTCATCCGTAATTAAAGAAAAACAGTACCTTCTTTGTCTGAGTCCTAAGATTATTGTAAAATGAATTAATATACATATTACATACATATGTTTAATATACATAAATAAAGCCATTATTAATGAAAAAAATACAAACCCATCAGCTTGTCAGAGCCTGCTGAGTGAGCCAGCACTGAGTGCAATAGTCTAGGGCTTCTGAGGTGCTCTGGGCAACTCTGGCACAGGTGATGCTGATAGATCGAGGTGGGGCTTTTGGGAACCATTATCTGTTTCCTTTACACCAGGAATACATATAAATACAAATTCCCTGATTTTCTCCACAAACACACTTTTAGTAGTGTCAAAACTGTGTCAAGAAAACTACAGTCAGCATTTATTTATTTTAGTAGGAGTGAGAATAAATAGATGGAAAACCAGTGTATTTGATCCTAGAAGCCTTTCACAACACAGCATTTCAGGTCCTGGCTATTGAGAATATACACCCCTCTAATAGATGAGGAAACTAGGACCTTCTTACAGATTGCCCTTTTCCTCATGGAGAAATTGAGGCTTGGAAATCACACAACTCTTAAATGGCACAATTTGATCAGATATTCCCCTCTTTTCTTACACAACAGCTCCAGTCCTCAGCTGTGAGATGGAAGGTTTGCTTGGACACATCCTAAGATCCCTCTTAACCCTAATGCTGAGATTTCACCACTTCCTGGAACCAGAGAAAAGCAAAAGTCATTTCAGGCAACTCAAAGACCCCTCTGGGTCTAGGGCTGCAATAGAAAGGTGAGACTTTCCAATACTGAAAATTCCTTCCTCATTCTCCTTGAGTGAGGCTAGAAGACTGCTACACTAAGGGTGAGCCTGAGGACATGGAGCCAGGACGGGGAGAACTGAGCCTGGCATTGCAGTCCCCATTCCATATTTCATGACCTTTGCCCTATTCCAAGATGCTTCAAAACTCACAAATTTGAACAGGCTCCCTTCCCACTGCATGTAGACTCCTTCATGGAGGATGTGAAACCACCAAGTCCACCCATGGTCAGAGCTTCTGGGAAGCAGCCCTGGCAGGGTTTGCGNCTCTCACTTTCTTTCTCTCTCTCTCTCTTTCTCTCTCTCTCTCTCTCTCTCTCTCTTTCTTTCCCTAATAATGGAATGATAGTACATATGTCAGAGTTTTTATTTCGTGAGCAATGGAAATGGACTTGATTAAATTAAATTCGTAAAAGGAACAAATTAGGAAATACTGAGAACTAGAATCAAATCTACCAAATCAGGGAACCACAGAAAATAAGTCTGGAGAAACTCTTTTCTGAACATCCATAGGCTTATCTCTTACACTGATGTTTTAATTAGGATTAGAATTTTCTGAGCATCAGACTCTGCAGGTGTTGCCTGCAAGACAGGCAACATACATAGCTGTAATTTTCTGTCCCCTTTGTTCTGTCATCTCTGAATTGTTGTAATTACCTCCACTCCCCAAAAGGAAACTCTTTATCTTTCCTTTATTTCATATCTGGCTCCTGAGTCAACATTGGTAAAGATGCACCTGTGCAGGCTAAATATATGAAGTAACAGTTTGCTAGGATTGTATTACAAAATACCACAGATTGGCCAGGCACAGTGGCACATGCCTGTAATCCCAGCAACTTTGGAGGTGAGGCAGCAGGATCGTGAGTTCAAAGCCAGTCTCAGCAAAAGCGAGTGCTAAGCAATTCAGTGAGACCCTGTCTCTGAATTAAATACAAAATAAGGCTGGGGATGTGGCACAGTGAGCCACTGCCCCTGAGTTCAATACTCCACCCACAACCCCCCCGCCCTCCGCAAAAAGAAAAAAACAGCAACACAGACTGGTTGGCCTAAACAGCAAAATTTATTCTCTCACAATTCTGGAGGATTTAAGTCAAAAGTCCAGGTGTCAGCAGCTTTCAGTTCTCCTGAGGTCTCTCTCCTTGGCTTGCAGATGGCCATCTTCTCACTGTCTCCTCACATGGTCCTCTTTGTTCTGCCTATGCTGCCTCTGCCCCATTCTCGTCTTCTTACATGGACACAGGTCATTTTGGATGAGAGACACCCTAAAGACCCCATTTTAACTGAATCACCTCTTTAAAGGGCCTATGTCTGATACACTCACCTTCCAAGGTACTCAGCACTGGGGACTCAATATATGAATTTTGTGGAAACATAATTCAGTGCATAACAATCTGTAGCTGGGGCTTTCAAGTTCTATGACAGGAGAAAGAGCTTTGCAGTCCTGACATGGAGGTCAATTTGAGATCCACTCACTCTATAGCTGTCCATGTCCTCTGGGACGATATTCTCATGAAAAATGGGTAATATCAATACAGTGCTACCTTTTAAGAATTGTGGAAATGTCAATGATGAGATAATAAAGTGCCGTTTAGAGCAGAGCCTGACAGTGATGTCTTAGAACATGCTATTGCTAAATAAATAAATAAATAAACAAATAAACAAATAAATAAATAAATAAAAAATGGATCTTGAAGCTGAGCAGTCAAAAAGAGTGGCAAAGGCCTTCTAGAAAATTTTGTAAATGTTTTAATATTGAATTGAGGATATTCTGTGTGGAAAATGAGCTAGTAATTGAGTAGAAAGAAAGGAAGGTAGAGAAAGAAAAGAAGAAAAGAAGGCTGGGGGAGAGCACTGGCTGGAACATTTGTGGATTGGAGAGCACTAGAAGAGAAGCCCACAGCATGGTCTGGGTGGGATCAAAGTCACAAATCCATTTTGTTAGGGAAAAAATGGGAGTTTTTTGATCAATCAACTGGTGTGTGTGTGTGTGTGTGTGTGTGTGTGTGTGTGTTTATTTTTTGGTGTTATTTTATAAGTTGAAATTTTCATCTGCCTGTTACCTGCTAGTTTTAAAGAGATTTTCCAGGAAATATAGAAAATAATTAAGAGATGGTCCCAGACTCTAAGAAATCCCAAGACTTGTCCAATGTTATACTACAAAGAGGGCAGGAATCCAGTTTTATCAATATTTGCATATATTTGGCTCTATATGCAAAAAGTGCCAAGACTCTGCGAAGGAGAACTATGAAGTCAGCTAACTAAAATGAAAGGGGACCTGTTCACTGTACCTTTGTTGAAACATGAGAATTATTTCCCCATTCATAAATGAAATAAGTGAAGAAAGAATAAAAGATTATCTTAAAACATATGTTTTATTCCAGGAGCTCAAGTATGATGTGATATTAAAAGATCCATTAATACAATGTATGAAATTAAACATTTATATGCTTTGCCAATTAAAAAATATCCAACTTCAAAATATTTTCCTGATGTAACTCTTCATTATTAATGTAGACATATAAACCAATGGAACATAACAGAGAGATCAGAAATAAACACATGCATAACCACTCGACTGTTCTTTGTCAAGGGCATCAAGAATAGACAAGGGGAAGAAGAGTGTCTGCAACAAATGGTTGTTGGAAAACTGGATATCCACTTGCAAATTAATGACACTGGACCTTCAGCTTATGCCATACACCAAATCAACTGGACGTGGATTCAAGACCTCAACATCAGTTTAAAAATGTGACACTCCTAGGATAAGACAGGAGAGGAGTTTCTTGCCCTTGCCCTTGGTGATAACTGACTCATGGATATGATTTCAAAAGCACAGCCAACAAAAGAAAAAGGAGACAACTTGAGACTGTGTCTTACCAAAGAGCTTCTTCACAGCAAATGAAACAATCTACAGAGCAAAACAATTACCTATGAGGTGAATGAAAATATTCACAAACCATGTCTGATAAGAGGTGAATCCCCAATATATATATATATATATATATATATATATATATATATATATATATATATATATATATATATATA
>NW_025999900.1:36463517-36476360 GCF_001458135.2 Marmota marmota marmota
TTTACTCCTCACACTTCAGATAGAGCCCTAATATCCAGAGTATACAAAGAACTCAAAAATGTTCTTCTTTCTCAAGATGATCTTAGCTCTTCAGGATCCTTGGTGCTCAACATCACTAATCCTAAGAGGAATGAGATATTGCAATTAAATTTCATCTCATTTCTATGAAGATGGCTACTATATAAAAGACAAGCAGTTGGTGAGGATGTGGAGAAATTGGAACCCATGAACATGATTGTGGGAATGCAAACTGTTTTATCTGTTAAAGCAAGCAGTATGAATATTCCTAAAAATTATAGATACACCTACTGTATGATCCAACAATCCCACTTCTAGATATTTATCAAAAATAACTGAAATCAGAGAATCACAGCCTCTGAGACAGATTCTCCTTTGCTAACAAAATAATAAACCTTTCTTTTTCTCAAAACCATGTCCTCATTATTGGATTAGCATCTGGGACAACTTTGGAGCTTTCAGCAACAAATTGGCACCTCAGGTGGAACCAGAGAGGAGTCCCCATTCCAGCTTTCTTATACAGGTCTGGCTCTCTAAGGAACCTCACTTCCATTCTGAGGATGCACGATGGCTGGCAAACTTGTTGGGAGCCAGAGGCAAAAGAGTTAGGAGATGGGTGAATTTTCGTCAGGTCAAACTGGAGGACCTATTCCTGTGAGTAAAGGGAGGAACTGAGGGACCATCCCAGCATGTGCTGAAACTTTGTTTGCTTCAGAGAACTCCTGCCTTTTCTCTCTGAATGGTACAGGTTGCTCCATTGTGGTCCACTTTGAGAAAAAGGAAACTGAACTCATTAAAGTTGTGACACCATAGTCCATTTGGTAGATCCATTTAGGTGCAAGCTGAGATCCTTGAGTCCACACATCTGGTTCCTCTTCATGGGAACATTTGGTTCCTCTTTCTGGGGAAATCTGTGGTGCCACTCGTGTAGGAGTCATGGTTAAGTGGGACTTGAGAACTTAGGGATGTTTGCTCCTTTCTGATCTGTTCTAGGTTCTCATCTGTTTGTGGGCCTTGGGTTTGGGAATTCCCTCTGATTATCTGTGTTTCTGTTTTGTTTCTATTACTGACCCATTTAAGACATAGCCAATACTGTGTCAATCCTATCAGTAGTCTTCTGGGGAAAATCTTGGCTGATCCTTTTGAAGCTTCCTGTTGTTGGCCATAGTCTTGGGCTTCTCTCTGGTTGTCTCTCTCTGTGTTTCTCTTTTGTACAATCTTGCAGTTGGAGTTGGTCTGTCAAAGGTAAAATAAGTGGAAGAAATTTATATGTGCAGGTCTGTCTGTTTTACAGGTTCCTGTCTGTCAGCGGATTAGACCAGCTCCAAAATAGACTAGACTGGAGTTCATCTAGGGTTGTGCTCAGAAGATCAAATTTTGTTGTGAAGATTACTATGATATCAAAATAAACAGGAAATATATTACTAAGTAAAGGTTTGAAATGATAAAAATCATTTTTCTTGGTCCATAGCTATTGCACAAGGTGAATTTTTTTTGCTCTGTTAATTTTATTTTGTATTTTTATTGTAAACTTTATAACTGCGGTCCATTAATGTTTTGCAGAGGTACTCCTTCTAATAAAAGAACTTGAGTTAATTCAAGATAATAAGCCATCACCTATAGGACAGATAGTATATAACTAAGGGACCATCCCAGCAGGTGCTGAAGCTTTTTTTTTTTTTTTTTTTTGCTGACTTCCAGTACTAGTACTAACCCCAATTAAATGAAAAGGGTAACTCTAAAATTACAGATATTGAGGTTATACCCCATTATTCCCATTTTAAGACTGGTGAAATTGGCCTGCTGGGTATTTAAAACCAAAAATGTAGAGACCAAAGTCAAGGAAGTACAAGGGCCAAGGAAATAGCAGCCATCATTTTGGCCTTTGCCCTTTATGGGCAGCCAAGACCCAGAAAATGACAGGACCTCTCTCAGAGCCCTGCAACACTGGTGAGTTGCCTGATAGGATGAGCAGGAAGACTTAGTTGACCCTAAAGAACAAGAAGCCAACCAGTGCACATTCTGCAAAGAGTAGAGTCATTGGAGATGGAAATGTCCCTGATGTTTCCAAGAGAAGCCATATATGATTATCAGAACTCTGACCCATCCTGGTGGGTGGCATCACTAGTAGAGGAAAGCTAAAGAAGCCAAGAGGTTTTGCACCCATACCCAAGAGTGATTTCTGAGGAATTTCAGTTAAGTCTTAAGAGTAGATAGAAACAAGGTCAGTTTTGACCAACTTGGTCTTGAACACATTATAGCTTAAGCACAGTCCTACACGGGCATTTAAAATGAAAAACAATGTTGTATTTTTAAATGAAACCTAAGATATACACTTGTGTCAGCCCTATGAAAAGTAAGTAAAGCTTGAGGCTATAAAGGAAGGGTTATTGTGTGGCAGTGACTAATAATAATAATCACAAAGGACTCACTTGCAAGTTTGTCCTGAGTTAATTTGAACCTCATCTCATAGACTTACAGATCCCCCAGACTTCTTACATTGTTAAACTCAATTGGTTTTTCACTTATATGGATACGAGTTACTGTCTTCATAATGTTCAGAAACTGGCTTAAATACTAATTGCTTTTGTTCTGATTGTTTACAAAAAAAGTAATGCTTTGCTGTCTTGTTTATTGTTGTCTTAGCATGATCTCTGCTCTATATATGCCTGTCACTTGCCATCTGCTACTGTGGACCTCTGGACTGCTCTGATGCTGAATACCCTTAATTGTCATGCACCACCTCCTCATCATAGAACACAAGGACTTTATGCTACTTTTCCCACCACCCCCCTCTTTCAGCAGAAAGCAACTTGGAGATGTCATCGCCCATTTATCCATAGAAATTGACATGGTCTGCTTTATGCTTTGAATATAGTCCTTGCAGCTCTGTCATTGCAACTTATTTTTAAAATGGACATTTTTTTTTCTCTTTCTCTCTCACTGCTCCTCCCTAATCTCTCCCTTTCTCTATTCTTAGGGAAACAGGATTACCTTTCTTCCCCCTCTTAGGCTAATTTATCTGACCTTGAGAACACATCCACCATAGGAAAAAAGTAATCCAGACTTCAGGATACCAGAAGATCTCAGAAAATGAATGTCTCCCAAATCAACAAGTGAGTTACAACTCCAAGAGAGAAGATATGGGATGTAGCCTTTGAATCACCTCTTTAAAAGCCTCCTGTTTCTGATGAGGGGCAGAATCACAACCTCTGGGAGAGGAATCTCCAGTGTTTCTCCTTTGTTAGCAAAGCAATAAGCCTTCATTTTCCTTTTTCTCATAAATAAATAAATAAATAAATGTTTAAAAAAATAATTGAAATCAAGATCTCAATGAGACACTTGCACTCCTTTATGTGTTGCAGCACTATTTACAACAATCAAGATGTGGAAACAACCTAATGTAAGTCAATGGATAAATGATAAAGAAAATATGTATATACAGAAATACAATATTATTCAGCCTTTTAAAAAAGATGACCCTGTCATGTGTAACAACATGAATGAACCTTGTGAACATCTTGCTGTGTAAAATAAACCAGTCCTCAAAGAACAAATACTGCATGATTCTACTTAGATGAAGAATTGAAACTAGTCAAACTTACATCAGAGTAGAATAGTGGTTGCCAGGGACTAAGGGGAGGATGATATGGGGAGATATTGGTCCAGGAGTATCAAGTTTCAGTTAGACAGGATAAAAAATTTGAGAGTTCTGTTGTACAATATTTTGCCCCTAGCTATGAATACTAAATTGTGGGGATATCTATATATTTTAATAAATATCTTAAGTGTTCTCACCACAATTTAAAACTATCCTTGTCCTTGCAAAGGGTAAACCTGATTTAAATAAAGGACAATGAAAGGATAAATGTTGTGTCAGAAAATCTCCAAACAGAAATGAAAAGGAATATGAAAGTAAAACTGGAAGAAGGGGCACACCAAGAAGGAACTGGAGGATGTCTGTAGCCAGACACTAAAGTTCCTTTGAGGCAACACTAATAATCACAGTGGTTGCTAGAAGTTTTTTTAAACAAAAGTGCTGCTATTTTTTTTAAAACTTCAAAGCCCTTATAGCTATGAAGTACTCTCCTCCGAATGTATGTGTGGGGTGGAAGTTGGGGCATGAGGTTGTGGAGGAGAAATCCATCACAATACCTTCACCTGGGACACAGCCAATCTGAAGGTGGCAGGATAAAGACATGGAGGCAACTATTTAGGAGACAAATGCTCCCCAGGGCTCAGCCCACCCACCCCTCTTAGGCTTCAGAGAAAATGAAAACTCCCCAGGTTGAGCCTGTTTGTCACAGAAAGTCCCCTGTGTCAGGAGGTTTGTGCTCAGCTCCCCCTGCAGCCCCAGGCACTGTGTCACCCAGAACACAGAAGTACTCAGCTGAGTCGCTCCAATGGACTGAGGACTTCCTCAGGTGGAAGGAGGTTTCATTCTTCCTAAGTTCAGCCTGGAAACCATTGATGCCTGTCACCAGGGTGGCCCCTGATGCGTACTTCAGGAGGAGCTGGAGGCCTTGGCTGGGGCGTTGCTGGTACCAGAAGAGAGAGGGAGGAACAGAAGATGAGTAGCTGCACCTCAGCTGCAGAGGGGCTCCTTCAGAGACCAGGACGTGGCGGTCAGGCTGGGTCACTGACTGGGCTCCGCTTCCTCCTGCAACATTGATGCTGAGTAAGGAAAAGCAGCACAAACTTGGTTGTGAAGAAAAAATGTCCCTTTTCAATTAGAATCAAAACACGGTCACTTTTGTGTGAGGGGAGAGAAAATGTCATATACTCACTCAGGGTAAAAACCATTGCAAGTACTGGCACAATCACCAAGAGCATGGCTGGGTGATGGAAAAGCTACAGGGATCTGCACAGGTGGGAAGGTAGTGTGGAGCCCTGAGCCTCTAGGGCATGGAGTGGAGAGGAGGGGCTGCACACGTCTCTTGGTTGGACAAATTTCAAAAACGCTTGGAAAGAGGCTTTCCTTTAAGCAGTCTGTATGCTCTCTGGCCCTTGTTCTAGTGATAGGTCCCTTATCTACAAAGACATCTGTGAGGAAATAACAGCCAGTGGCAGGGAGGAGGGGCCCAGTTGATGAAGAGGATGCTCAGTAAAAACAGAAGCCTCCCTGGTGCAACATCGCCCTCTGGAGGCCAGAGGCTGAACGAGGGATCTAGGCGAGCACTCTACCGCTGAGCCACCACCCCAGCCCCTAAGAACCAGGGATTTAGATCTCTGGTCGTTCCTTTGGATGTCAGAAATGTGATGTGCCAAATTCAAGGGAATATGCGTGTCCCTTTCAGAATCTGTGATGATGTCACCTTCTGCAGTACATGATATTAATCTTAAAGTACATGAGAAGTGGGAATTATGTAACAGGAGAAGATAACAATTTATCTAACAGAAAAATTATTCAAATAAGATTACAATCTAGACTCCGAAATACAGATGAGATACTCTATAATATCTTGCAAAGCCATCCGTCAGAGTGGGTGAGAATCAGTGGCCTGAGGCTGAAGCAAGTTTTCATATGACCCTGAGCTGCTGGAGGTAAGCATCAGAGTGAGGAAAACAACTCATTTCTTTATTTGTTTTAAAGGAAAAAAAAGTAAATTAAACAAGAAACTCATACTAAATCTCACATTAACTATTCTATGCAAATTAATAAAAGCTATAATTTTATTTGTAAGACAGAGTGAAGACTCTCCTTGGTCTAATATTTGTTAAGATTATGAGAAAATTATTCAAGCACCACATATTTAAGAAAAGAAAATGAGAGTCCACTTCTTATTGGCAATGGCTGAAACAGAGTGGTATATTTTGCACAATTATAGAAACATCACACTAAAAGTAAGGTTGATGGAGACCCACCTATAGAAACACTTAAATAGAATGATAAGGGTTCAGAAGATATGTTGGAAATACCTGATTCTAGAAATAATTTTTTAAAGTTTTTTTTTTTATATAAGGAAAGGTAGCAACCATACACGAACTCAAAACGTCAGGAGGGAGTACAACCAGCGTACCAGAAATGAAGGGAACTTGTGGGAGGTACAGAGGACACAAGAGAGGTTGTCAGTGACTCTCACCTGAGCTAAGCATGCAGTGGTCCCACACAAGTGGGAAAAAGGCCCAAATATTTGAGAGCAGTCTGCTTTCTGTCTTAATAAAAAATAAAACTCTTCCCTGCCTAACTTACTTAAGCATAGAGACCATTGTAACCTAAAAGTGAAATATGAAATCAAATAAGGAGAGACTCATTGGTGAAAAGAGAATCTGATCAATAGGGATCCTTTTCCAAAGTCAGAAGAACTCCTTTCTGAACACTACACCTATTCATACCACTTCTCCCTTGGGTTCTAATTTGTGTCACCATCCTGCATCTAGTTTCTTAACATATGTAAGACCAAATCATATAGTCAGTTTGAAATTTTAAATGTTATTAGAATGTGCTTCTGATTAAAATTTTCTAAACATGTCTACTCATCTCTTAGCTATCCAAAGTTCTGATTGATGTAAAATTTAGAAATATAAAAAAAAATAGGAAATTAGAAACTCAGAGGATCCAGTGTTACAGCAACTCCCCACTAGTGAATTCAATCTGAGGCAAACTGAAAATTGAAAGATAACTAATAGTGGCAATGGAGAGCAGCAGTGTCAGGCATGCTCTGGCACAGTGGGGGAGGGAAAGCACTCCTCCAACAAGCTAACAGACATTCTGATCAACATATCAACAACAATTGAATTACAGTACAATTCATGCCCCAGAGCTCCCAAAAGGATCAGACCAAATCAAGATTACAGTTGAACAACATTCATGCTTGAACAGTCTCCATCTTAACCTGCTTTCCTCAACAAATTATGAGCAAAAAAATTTCAATTCAAACTCTCCTTTTAAGGAAATCAGCCTATGATAACATCCTATTTCATTTAATTCAGAAAACAATTCTGAAGTAAATATAATAATACAGCATATAATCATTTACCAATTAGTAACATAATAGATGTTTAAACCAGCCCTACCCAGGCTCTTTCCTCAGTGCATTGCTGTCAGAGGCATACAGAAAAGAAACTCAGTAAAGCTGAGCTGTGAATGCTGAAGAGAAAGTCCTTGACTCTCCAGTTGGAGAGAGAACCAGCCATCTTCATCAGATGTATTTGAGCCTCCCTAGCAGAGATGGTCAGAGCAGGGAAGCAACTGACTACTTGAAGGGACTCAGTGATTGTACTTCCCAAGTCAGCAGACTAGGAATTCCTACAGCTTACTTTTTTTCCCCCTGTCAGAAGTCACTCTTTTAGTCTGTATTTCTTTCTCCCCCTTTCTCCTTTTCACCCTGTACCTGTATTTTACCATATCCAAGACCAAACAACCACTTAGGCTCTCATTTTCACTGGATTGGTAAATGCTCATAATGACAACCAGGATGATCATAGAAGAGACATTGGGACTCAGATTGTGGAGCAACTAATGAATATACTCTACCAGTCTGGAGAGTAGAGAAGAAAAAAGAATGCTTCTATTTGAATTGGATAGCCTGGTCTTTGGGATAAATACTATGGCTGACATGGGGTAGAGAAGTGATGCAGATAGGATGGGATGGAAAGTCCCATCTCCCCTAAACCCAAAAGTGGCTTCCACATACCTCTGCATAACACACAAACAGGTACTCTGAGAGTGAGAGGAACGATTCAACATAGATCATTCTACAGACAAAGCAGATGAAGGAACTGGCCAGCTGACCTACCAGACTTACACTCTTATCCCCAGAAATAATAAAGCCATTTTAAAGTATAAGGTTATTAATGCCCATACCCCCAACTTTCTCTAGCAGAGGTGGCCAGGCAATGAGGGACTCTAATTCAGCAAATCCACTCACTTAACAAGGTTGGCCAATTTGGGTGAAAACTGAAAGCAGCAAAGGGTACAAGACTTACATATTAAAAAGTATCTCACAGTTGGTGGTTTCTAAAATTGAAACACCAGATACAAAAGACTTTATTTTGAAAATTTCAGCAATTTGAACATCTGAATGACAACTAGTATTTAGTGTCTCTTTTTTATTTATTTATTTTATTTATATATGACAGCAGAATGCATTACAATTTTTATTGCACATACAGAGCACAATTTTTCACGTCTCTGGTTGTATACACAATATATTCACAATAATTCGTGTCTTCATACAGGTACTTAGGATAATAATGATCATCACGTTCCATCATCATTTCTAACCCCATTCCCCCTCCCTTTCCCTCCAATCCCTCTGCCCTATCTAGAGTACGTCTATTCCTCCAGTGCTCCCTCTCCCTATCCCACTATAAATCAGCCTACTTATATCAAAGAAAACATTTGGCGTTTGATTATTTGGGATTGGCTAACTTCACTTAGCATAATCTTCTCTATCTATTTATCTGCAAATGCCACGATTTTATTCTCTTTATTCCTGAGTAATATTCCATTGTGTGTATATGGCACTTTTTATCTCTTTTTAAAGAATATTTTTAGTTGTAGATGTACACAACATCTTTTATTTATTTATTTATTTTTATGTGGCACCGAGGATTGAACCCAGTGCCTCACATGTGCCAGACAAGCACTCTGCCACTGAGCTACAACCCCAGTCCCTATTTAGTGTCTCTAATATACAACTCTCTCTGCTTCCTCATCACCATATGAGCTGCTTCCCTCTACCACAGTCTTCTGACATGCTGTTCTGCCTTACCTTGATCCTCAAGGAATGGACCCAGCCTTCTATGGACTAAGACATCTGAAACTGTGAGCCCTCAAATAAACTTTCCCTCCTCTACAATTGTACACGTTGAGTTCATAAGTCATAGTGGTGAAAAAGCTGACTAAAACACTTAAAAAAGTCTAAGCCTTAGTTTTAAATAATAATCCCATATATTTATTTAGATCTTTTCTATTAACAAATGCTTTAAGTTAGAATTTTCAACTCTTCAAGAATAATAAGACCAGCTATAGATACCCTATTAAATGAATGATGAAAGGAAAAAAAATAGAATACAGAAATTAGAAAGTCTTTAAGCAAATAAATGCCACCCATGTTCCAGCAAATTTCCATTTTAATAGCAGATTTTGTTGGTGTTCAGCCTAAATTCTCTGTCCCAGGCTAAACAATAACCACATGCTATGAGTATTGACTGCTCTTGGCTCGGCTCGCTTACCTATAGAATTGTCACTGAGAGTCACCATTTCCCAATAGTATATACCTCTATTCCAAGAAAAACAACTACCAATGACTTCAGTACTTTATTTTTGTGAACAATATGTCAGTAGTCTGGCCCCCTTACCTCAAGGTGGAAGGGACCAGAACTTCAGTACAATGCATGCCCCAGAGCTCCCAAAAGGATCAGGCCAAATCAAGATTACAGTTGAACAACATTCATGCTTGAACAGTCTCCATCTTAACCTGCTTTCCTCAGCAAATTATGAGCAAAAAAATTTCAATTCAAACTCTACTTTTAGGAACTCAACCTATGATAACATCCTATTTCATTTAATTCAGAAAAACAATTCTGAAGTAAATATAATAATACAAATAAAATCAAGTTACCAATTAGTAACATAATAGATGTTTAAACAGCCCTACCCGGGCTCTGTCCTCAGTGCCATGCTGTCAGAGGCATGCAAAATGTGGAGCTAAAATTGAAGCATCTTGATTGTAGCACAACTTTCTTCCTGTTATGGTTTAGGTGTGTTAGGTGTTCTCCAAAAGCTCCTGTATTATTGCAGGAATATTCAGAGATTAAATATTAGATTATAAGAGTTATGACTGAAGCCAGAATTAGGCAGGCAGTCAGTATAGATAGGTAAATAGAGTCTAATTGGATCAAGGAGGCCAATTTGAGTGAGTCCAGGAGGCTGGAGACTGCCCCCTGAGGGATTTTAAATTCCACCCTTATCAAGATAATCTGCCCCTTATCCAAACTTTTGCTGAGGTAACCTGTCCCAGGAATTGTCCCTCCCTACAGGAAGTTATGAGTTGTTAATTAAGGTGTCCTGGGCTGCTCCATCTGGCCTTTTCCCTGTCCATCTGCTTCTCACCAAGCATCAGATGGGCCTATCTTTTGACTATTCCACTGAGCATCTCCAGGGCCTAGTCACATACACAGGAAGGAGAGAGAAAATGGTAAGAGAGCAGGAGAACAAAGGAAGCCTAAGACATATAAAAAGGCAGCACATCCTCACTTCTTGGGATTCCAGGATACCAGCTATGGCCCCCTTCTCCCTCCCTGAAGAAGTCTATATTAACCCATTTTAAATAAACCCTGCTTTATATGCTTGTCTTGGCGTACTTCTCTAGTGTTCAAACTTCAACATGTGAGGGAGCAGAACTTGGCATTGATGACTGGCGGTATCTTGACCTAACCATTCCATCCTAATTTGAAAGGATTGCTGTACTAGATGGTAGCTCTGATCCACTGAAGCATGGCTAGAGAAGTTGAAAACTAATTGGGGGTATGTCCTTGGGCTTGTATCTTATCCTCCTGGCTCCTCCCTTCCTCCCACACCCTCCTTCCTTGTAGCTTTGAACAGAGCAGCACTCTTTCACCTGCTCTTCCACCATGATGTTCTGCCTCATCTTGGGCCAAAGAGTAATGGAGTAATGGAGTTAGCTAATCATAAATGGATCCTCTGATACTGTGAGCCCAATAAACTTTTCCTCTGTTAAGTTGTTCTTGTTAGGTATTTTGGTCACAGTGGCAAAAAAACAAAACAAACAACTACAACAACAACAACAATAACAACAACAAAAACTTGCCTAAAACACTGCTCTTCCTCACTACCTTCCAAATCTTTCTTCCATATTTGAAATACCTATTCAGTTTGCAATTCTTCAGATGGAGATTTCAAACCAAATTCTGATTGGGTTGCATCCATTTAGCCAATGACTATGTGAACAAAATTAAAACAAAAATCTTAATTCTCAATTCCCAGGTTTCTCTGACTTGCTAGACAATGTTGCCAGTGACAGGACTAATAACTACAACTTCAGTCTTACTATAAGTACAATTTTCAATTTTTTTCTGTAATTCACCTTAATATCTATTACAAAGATTTAGTTTCATCAGATCACAAGTATTTTTGCTGGATCTCTTTTAAGTGGCAAACAAAATCCAGAGAGCCCAGGAGACAGAGGAGGGTGACATTCATATGATCCTCAGTGGTTCCAAATCTCCTCACCAACATTTGCTGAAACACTCAATACCTTGTCAAACTTTGACAACTGACTCATGCAGGACTTCACTCTTAAGAATGAAGCCTCTTGTGTCTGGGACTCTTTTAGACCCTTTCTCATGGATCCATTTCCACATATTAGGAGTCATTGTGTGCTCCCAGTCCTGGTGCTGTGGGGCTCTCTGTGACTATGACTGCTGCCTCCCACCTCTCTGTACCTCTCCCCAGTGCACAGGCATCAAGGCTCAGGCCAGAGATTCTGAGTTACACTTGGCCTTACTCAGGAAGAGCAACATGCACTCTGATATCTGATCTCTGCAGCCACCTGAGCTTCTTGTTTCACCAGTCTTACCCTCTCACTCTAGTCCTTCCTCCTACCCATCCAATGTCCAGGAGTGAGGTTGTGGCTGAGAGTGGAGATGAGATGGGAGTTTATAAATAAAATAATTTGGGTTTATAAATTTTCCCAAAGTGAATTTTTTCATGACTCCTTCTCTTCCTTTGCCTTTTAGGATTACACTCCGAATGCAATGTTTATTACTCTTAATTCCCATCACATTTAGAGCACAAAAGACTCTCTGCTCTGTGGTGTTTGCTCTATCTCCGGCCTCCTGGGCCAGTAGGTTTCTGTGCAGCTGCAGGTGTCTGGGGATCACTGTGTGCTCACTGCACAGAGGTAGGTGGCTGAGTCACTGAGCTGGGAGCCTCTGATGTGCAGGAAAAGATGCCGCTTGGCTGTATCAAGCTGCACTGTGAATCTTCCTTCACCTTTTTCTCCATTGGAGAATATGGATATCAGAAACTTGGGACCTTTCCCAGGATATTGTCTGTACCAGAATAACTACTGGGAAAGACTGTTACTGTAAGTGCAGTTGAGAGAGGCCACGGATCCTTCTGGAACACTGAGGGCTGCAGGACTCTGCTCCACTGCCTTCTGTTGGCTGTGCACACCTGTGCAAAAAAACAATGGTCCAAGAATGGTGGTTGGATAGTGGTTACTCTACAAGGATTTAAATTACTCCTAGTTAGAAGGTAAAACCATTCATGTTTCTACCCATGGACCGCTCTCCGATGGCATCAGATCTCTGCCATGCTGGCATCCCCTGCGAACAGCGGCATCTCGTTCCCTCCGCCGGGCGACCAAAGCAACGGGTGAGTCCCGACCGGCCCCCGCAGGCCCCATCTCAGTCCTGCTGCCACTGCCCACGAAGGCTCGGTTGGCATCCACCTCCACAGTACTCAGCAGGACCCGGACTGAGAAGCAGAATCCTCGGGCTCCTCAGCCCTGGGCAAGTGCAGTTCCAGGAGCCGGAGCTCAGCCGCTCCGTGCTCGGTGTATGCTCTGGTAAGGGCAGGCTCCTAGAAGCAGTTTCCACGGGTTATTTAGCAATGAGCCTGAGTAATTTGTCTGCTAGCCGAAGGCGAATAGCAGCCTGAAATTACCTATTCTATGGCTGAATCCCATTTTCTTCTCTTCCAATAGGCAGAGCTGTGCCCTCCGAGCCGAGCTTCTGCCCTCTATGTGCTGACAGAAATCCCTGTAAGGTGGCTCCTGGGAGTCTCTGAATCCTGTTAGTCCAGAGCCCTTTCACTTATCCGGCCCCTCCCCCTGTTCCTCCTCCCAGCCAGCC
>NW_025999900.1:36477499-36507140 GCF_001458135.2 Marmota marmota marmota
GGGCCCCAGGCTCCTTGCCGGAGTGTCCGAAGGGAGGGGTGGGACTGGTCTGTCTCTGGTTGGTTTCAGCTCCCGGTTCGCTATTTCATGAAGGCTTGGCGAGAGACCTCTTCCTAGAGTCCCTGCACTGCTCCTGCTGCACTGCGCCTCAGAGGCTATCCGCCCTGACGCGGGGGCCGCAGGCAGCGGACAGTCGCCGAGTCGTGCGGGCAGCGGCTGGCGGGTCTGGACCTCTGCGCTGCGTGGTGGAGATTCACTCGTCTAGCGCAAACTGTCACCTCCAAAAATCCTACCGATTCCTGGCCGGTCTCTCTTTAGTGGAATTTTGCTAGGAGTTTCTCAGCAGGTCGAATCTAAGCGTATCCATGCGTCTCTCTGACCCCGTTGTTGCGGAGGTACTGAAAGCGCTGTCTCCCCTCTCGCCGCCATGTTGGATCCTCCCTAAAAAATCTTCTTGAGTAAAGATCATCTTCTTCCAGAATTCAGTTAAAGTTGTTTTTACATCCAATTTCTGGGCCTGATGGAATGGTCCTGCACTAATTTGAGAGGCAGCTTCCTAGATTCCCCTTTTGCAAGATTTGGTTACATATTTCTCAAGTCTTTGTAGACTGTTATATTTTGATGTCTCTTCTACACCTTTTCGTGTGTTATTGGTATTTCATCTGCTATCTTTGCTTTTCCATTGTTTTTCTGCATATGGAATTTTGCCTTTTTAAATACCATCTTTTTGAGGTTGTGGAGGGAACAGAAGTAAATGTACGAGTTCAATATGCCATGCTTTGCAAAAGTCAGAAACTTTGTTATACACCATTTGAACTATTTGAAGTGGTTTTTCTTATGAACATAAATTTGTTGGGTTATATTAGTAGGTATGAACTCAACTGATAAATATGGCATACAATGTCTCCTGGAAAAATATAATGATAAGAGATAAGACTAAGAAATGACAGTCATGGCAAATGAATAATTTATGGGCAAGGTCTCTTCAATGACAATGACAGCATCAGTAATCTGCATGGCAGCATTCCCATGCAGGCTATGAGACAGGGAATCATGCACACCATTCCCTCACTTCACTTTTTGTACTCAGAGAACCTTTTCACAAACAAATATTTCCTCTTCATGGGCCAATAAACGGATATACATTAGGTGATTACAATAGACAAAAGAATATCTCAATATTTGCAAAGAAAACAAGTTACCTATAATTAAATCTGTTCACATAAATAGCAACTTGTCACAGCAACAGCCCTCAGCACTATACCTGGAACTCTATGACAGGACTCCAGAAGCTCCAATTATGGAGAATGACAACTGCAGGGTTCTCAGATCTGCCCACACATTATGTGCACCTCTGAGGTGTACACCATGCCAGAACCTGAACACCAGGGATTCTGATGTGATTGACCTGGGGTGAGTGCCAGCCACATCTGGCTGATTCTATCCTGCAGCCAGGATTGAGAACCACTTGAGACACACAGGCTGTAGGTGCCTGAAGAATGCTCTTTCGCTTCTCTCTGTTCAGAAGTCATGCCTGAGTCTCTGATCTGAAAACACACAAGAAGGAAGCCAAGCTGCTTTTTCTTATGAACCACAACAATTTTTCTCCCCTGCCGCAGTCCGGCTGCAGCAAAATAACCGGGGGGTGACGAATAACTTGTGTACGTTGATACAGCAGGAGTAGGAGCCGTTTATTGCAGGACAGGAGCAGTATTTATACATTCCACACAGCTTATCTAATTAGCATAAACTAGATACATCAGTCAACCAATAAGGAATCTCCACACTTAATGGCTCGCTTTTGTTACTTCTCAAACCACTCCCTCTGGCATTTTGCCAGGCACCATCCAGACTTGTTTACGAACTCTAACATTCCCCTGGCAAAATGCCAGGTGTTATTTTGACTTGTTTACAGACTCTAACATTTCCCCCTTTTGTTTAATTTAAATAACGACCATAGTGGTTTTTACAGAAACACCATAAATAACCTGCTACAAACAGAAAGGGAGGATACAAAATGCCACAATACCAAGCCAATTGATGGCTCCATGCAAGAAGCCCTTGGAAAAATTATACCAGCAATGACACTGTTAGCAAAGATACCGAGTTACAATTTGTTGTAGATTACAGTTTGTTGTCTCAGTCCAGGTAAAGCAGTGTCTCAATAGATTAACTCACAGTCCAGGTAAATCACAGTCCAGGTAAGTTCTGCAGGCAGCTAGCTTAAATCACAGTCCAGGTAAGTTCTGCAGGCAGCTAGCTTGATCCGAAGTCTCGTCTGTTTCTCAGCCGAAGTCTCGTCCGGTTTTCAGCAACACTGGAAATTCTTCCACCTTGGTCTTTACCGGCACTGGGACGAAGGCAGGAACTCCGGATGGCTAAAGAAAATCCTGTAGCATTCTACTAAGAAAACAACCTTCTGAACAATTTAGTACATTATCTCAAGGTTTTTTTGCATTTGAAATAGCATTAATAGTGCTCATTACTCATCAGCTTCCAGGTGTGGGAGAACCATTGTAGCTTAGTTATTGGCATTGAAAATGACCAAACATCAGGGACACCAGTAGCATCTTCTGCTGGCTGTAGTGCCTGGGCAGCCCCAGATGGCCCTGGGGAGTGTCCCGGACTCAAACTGCTACTGGGCACAGGGAGCAAGAGCCTGCGAGACTGTGCCTCCAGGTCAGGTCTAGATTTGGGCTCGCGGCAGTGGAAGAGCCAGCTCCCCGGCCAGGAGGCGGGGAAGGGCCAGTCGCCACCGCCTCTTGGAAAATCCTTGCTGCGCTGTGACCGGCTTGCACACTTGGCAGCCGCCTCTCCGCTTCACGCACCCTCCGGTAACGAAAAGTATTTAGTAATAGCCTTTTGTTGCAACTTTTTTCCTGATAATCCTTCCTCCTCTGATAATCTTTCTTCTTCTGAACTTTCTTTTTCTTTCTGACTAGAGTTCCTGGGCTCTTATCAACACATGCCCTAACTATTCTTGGTTCCACTGGGGTGCCTTCTTCCCTTAGAAATTTACTTCTCACCCCTTCCATATTTTCATCACAAAGACAATACAATACACTGAGACAAAACAAGACACAAACATACTGTATCAATCTTCTCCATTTTCTTGAAATGGCCATTTTTCCTCTCGCCCTATCTGCCTAGGGACGAGCAGATTGCCCCCGTCCTATCTATGGACGGGCAGCTTTTTTTCGTCACTTACCCCCGAGTGTCCCGGGGCTCCCCGTAACGGGCCACCATCTGCCGCAGTCCGGCTGCAGCAGAATAATCAGGGGGGTGACGAATAACTTCTGTAGCTTGATACAGCAAGAGTGGAAGCCATTTATTGCAGGACAGGAGCAGTATTTATACATTCCACACAGCTTATCTAATTAACATAAACTAGATACATCAGTCAACCAATCAGGAATCTCTACACCTAATGGCTCGGTTTTGTTACTTCTCAAACCACTCCCTCTGGCATTTTGCCAGGCAACATCCAGACTTGTTTACGAACTTTAACATTCCCCTAGCAAAATGCCAGGTGTTATTTTGACTTGTTTACAGACTCTAACACTCCCCATTTCTAAAAATTAGGAGAACATCAGGTGCTTTTCTTAGGATTCTGCTTTAATACAGGAGACTGGGAAAAGTCTTCACAGTAGGTGGTAATGGTGATTCTTCCTGGATGTTCAGGGGCTCAGCTGCAGCTGTTCACCTGCTCAGGGAAGGAAGCCCTCTGGAAACACAGGACACTCTGATGGGAGCAGAGATCGCTTCAACATTGTCATAGTGTGCTGAGCCTCCCATTCTCCACTGATGGTTTCACAGAACAACATATCTAGCCCATGTTGAGCAGGTTTCCACAACACCTTCAACCTGTAGTCCTCGTTCCCAGAAAGCATTCTTAGACTGATTTAAAATAATGTCCAATAACTTTTAATATTGTTTGTCAATATCATCATGTATGATATTCTTTTTTATCTTCACAATTTTACTGTTAAATGAAAATCAAGTTACATTTGTTTTCCCTAAGTCAGCCTGTAGCTCTTTACTAACCTGGTAGTTTTGAGAACAACGTGAAAGGTTGTTGCTACCAAAAAACATCTAGCAGGTCCTCTCAACTCTGCCGCAATGGGCTTTAGTGTGGAAGCTATTTCCACCACTGCAGCTCAGGAAAAAGTGGCTTCTAAAATATATGCTCCTAATGTTGAGAATCATTCAGCAATCTCTGATCTCTAACCACATGTCCATTGTAAGAATGAGTAAGGAATATGAAATTAAACTTCTGCTGCAGTTTCTCAAAAATATCTATCAGAGCAACTCAGCTTCCATTCTATGAAACACAGAAATGTCCATAAACATTACTTCACAAAGGCTGATCTTCTAAGTTTAATATCCATGTATCCCAATGCCTATAAAGAGAGCTGACACATTTTAAGAGCTGTTTATATGAGTTCAATGTACAATGAATGGAAACTGCCTCCACATTTTTCAATGATGCTTTTGACCAACTACTGTCTGTCCTAATTGGGCCACCTTATCTTGTTAAAGTGGCTCACAGCATAACTGCAGTGAAGAGTGGATCCTTTCCCTACAGGACAGCCAGGGACAGAGGACTCTGCTCCACTTGGGTTTCACCACTCACCCCTGTTCATAAAGCAGCATGAGATTCAAGAGATCAGTCCCCAGTCTTAATTCTTTTTAATCTGCCTCCCTTATTCACTCCCTGTGCAAATCCCAGGTAAACTAGAAGACAACCCCATTCTCTTCCCTACACCTACCTCAATGCAGGATACCTTTACCCCAAATCTCAGAAAATGTTCCCTGGACACAATGTGTCAACCTGGTTGAAACTCCCCTCTAACTTACAACAAAAATAAACTAACAAAACCACCTAAAGCATCCCTAGATGCTTCTCCATTTTTATTCTGCAGTGGCAGCCCCCAAAGCTGACTTGTCTTCTTAACATCTTCTCTTGTTTGCAACGTTAATCAAAGAGATTCTGAGGGAGCAAGCTCCACCAATCAGAGACCAGACCAGCTGCCCAGGTAGGGCAAGTGCAAACACTGCCATCCTGGGGTCAGAGCTAGAGCTGCCCAAAACCTTGGATTAAGCCTTTCACTAGGTTTTCTGTTCACTACTCACTATGGAGAATAGAATATTAGACCCTCTATATCTGTACAAGTATAGGAGATTAATAATTAAGACATATATTTTGGGGCCTCAACTTGAACTCTGTCTCCATATGATATTAGATAGGAGAATGATTTTCAATATTTTCATATGAAAATATGTATAGTAACAGGAGTCTACCAGTGAAAACAGGCAATGGTAGCAGCTAGCATGAACCAAGCATTTAGCTAAAATATAAGTTCCTCTAGGACAGAGATTTTTCTCTGTTCTACTCTCCACTACATCTTTAGTTTCTAGAATAGAGTCTGTCAAGAAATGATATAATAATAAAAATTTTACTAAATGAATGTGTGTTAAATTTTGCTCTGGTAGTGACAGTAGTATATTAACCAACCATTATTAATTCAGCAATTATTTTTAAGAGCATACTGTTTTCAGGTATGGTGATACGTGCTAAGGGTCAGCAAAGCCCTGCTCTCATAAAATGCCATTGTAACAAGAGGAAAGTTGGAGTATGTGAGCACACCTGCTGGTAAGTGGTAAGTGTTGAAACGTTGAAAACTCATGCTCAGTTTCTTCTATTTCATCAATGAACAGATGAATGTCTAAAGTAGGGATGTTTATTTTGCAGTTCAGATTTAATGCACAGAGAGACTATATTAAGTTTGGATGTGAGGCATCCCCCCAAAGTTCATGTGAGAGAAGATGCAAGAAGGTTCAGAGGAGAAATAATTTGGTTGTGAGAATCTTAACCCAATCAGTGATTTATTCTCCTGGTAGGGATTAACAGAGTGGTAACTAAAGTGGTAGGGTGTGGCTGGAGGAGGTGGGAATTGGGGCATGACTTTGGGAATATAGTTGTATCTAGCAAATGAAGTCTCTCTGCTTCCTGACATGATGTGAGCTGCTTCCCTCCTCTGCTCTCTCCTGCCATGGTGTCACTTTGAGCCCCAAGGAATGGAGCTGAACTGCTATGGACTAAGACCTCTGAAACCACAAGCCCTCTAATAAATTATTCTGGTTGGGTCCTTCAGTCACAGCTGCAAAAAAAGCAGATTAAAACAGGATAAAGTTAAATAAAATAAAATAAAATAATTTGTATAATCTACATAAGTAAAAATGTACACAAAATAAAAAACAGGATAAAAGCAAAACAATGAAAAATTATACCATATAAAATAAAAACAAAGCTGCTATATTATCCTCATATAAGGCAAGCGAATAATTGGAGGCAAAGAGGGCATGATGGTTGACTTTATGGTTCCACTTGGCTAGACCTCAATGCTCAAATAAATTTTGTGACACTAGTCTATTTTCAGATAAGATTAACATTTACTTTGAGTAAAGACAATTACTTTCCATTTTGTGAGTAGACCACATCTGTCAGTTGAGAAGGTGTTAAGAAAAAAATAATGGGTTATCCCAAGGAAGAAGAAATTCCATCTCCAGACAATCTTCAGATTTGATCTGCAAAATCAACTCTTTTCAGGGTCTCCTGCCCAATGACCTGCCTATAGAAGTTGGAATTGACAGTCCCCATAATTTTGTTAACAAGTTTTTTAAAACAAATCTATAGGTAGGGGTGGACATTTCTATACAGATAGATACTGATAAATGACATACATGACAGACTTAAATCTGTATACAGATTTAAAAAGTAACAAAGTAATATATACACATTGTTTATAACTTTAATATACTTTTATAAGCATGTTCCATTTCACAATAAGAAGATTGTAAAATGTTAATGGGTAATGATATTGTAGCCCAAAGAAAATGGTTGATTTCTCAGTGATATGTCAATAGTTTGAATGTGTCCCCAAAGCCCTGGTATTAGAAACTTAATTTTCAATGCAACCATGGTAGGAGGTGGATCCACTTCTAATAAGACAACAGTAGGTCATTAGAAGTAAAATGAAAACTATAAAACTCCAAGAAGATAACACAGGAAATCTAGGCCATTTTCGCATATGGCAATGCATTACTACATACAACACTAAATGCAAGATTCATGAAATAAATCATTGATAAGCTGGATCTTAAAAATTAAAATTTTCTGTTCTGTGAAAAGCAATGCTAAGAAAATGCGAAGACAAGTCATAGACTGGAGAAACATTGCAAAAGACTCATCTGATAAGGATCTATTATCCAAACTGTACAAATAAATTTCTAAATTCAAAAATAAGAAAACAACCCATTGCAATGGGCCAAAGGCCTTATCGAATACTTTATCAAAGAATACATACAAATAGAAAACAAGCTTATGAAGAGTTGTACCCATCATTTTGTTATGAGGAAAAGGCAAATTAAAACAATAAGATACCACTAAAATACCATTGGAATAGAAAGAATACAGAACATAACAACACCAAATACTAGTGTGGAAATTGAACAATAGAAACTAATTCATGCTGGTTAAAATACAAAAGTATATGCATTTGGAAGACTGGAAGTTGCCGGGTTTCTGCTCACTACTAAAAGGCTCAGGGGTCACTCCAGTTGAACTGGACTAACTGGGCTGTGCAAATAACCACACAAGAGACACAAATACCTTTTTCTTTGGGGTCACTGTGACGGCTCCTCTGACCTTAAGGGTCCGTAGAAAGAGAGAGAGAGCACACACGCACTGACCCCTTTTATCGAGGAGAATAAAATATATTTTCAACTACAAAAGGGGTCAGGCTTCAGGGATCTGAGTCTTTCTTCATGATGTCCACTGTCAGCAGGTTGACTGACACCTGGGTAGGCTACACCCAAGGGCACAGTAAAAGAAGGGGACACACACAAGGCACTTCCATGGGAGATTCTATCCTAAACAGGGCAAGGGGTTATATTACAAAGGAACAGGTGAGCATAGCTCCACCCATGGGGCTGTAGGAAGACACACCCATGCAAGAGACACTGACCCTGGAACCCAAGAAGGATGGGGAAAGCTCTGCCACATTTCTGTGACTGAGCGCCTCAGCACCCAGCCGGGGAGTGTGACCCAGTCACGTGTAAGGTTGATCTCCCACAGACAGTTTCTTATGTACTTTTTCCATGTGAGCCAGCAATTCTCCCCTGCCATCCACTTGGTGTTTATCCAAAGTAGTTGAAAATATATGTGCACACCAAAACCTGCACATTATGTATACTGCATCTTTATTCTTAATTTCCCAGATTGGGAGCTACCAATATGCCTCTGTCAAGTTGAATGCAAGCATAAACTAAAACGTATCTAGAAAATTGAATATTATTCAGCACTAAAAAGAAATGAGCTATCAAGTCATGAAAGGCACGGAGAAAACAAATACATGTTACTAAATGAAAGAAGACAACAGAAAAAAAAGCAACATAATTGTGACTCTACTTACATGACAATTGGGAAAAGGCAAACCACAGTGATAGCTAAGGTTCGGGCTTGGAATTAAATGAACAGGTAGAGCACAGAGGAAGTCTACATGAATGAGAGTATTCTATATGACTCTGTAATGGTAGATATGTGTCATTATGCATTTGTCCAAACCCAGACGATATAAGAACACAAAGGTGATCCCTAATGAAAACCATGGACTTTGGGTAACAATGATGTGGGAGTGGAGCTCATTGCTGGTACCAAGTGAACCACTCTGTGGGAGGATGTTGATCATGGAGAAGGCTGGGGGTGACCAGGGAGGGCTGGGGGTTAGGTATGTATGCAATCTCTATAACATCCTCTCAATTTTGATGTGACCTAAAACTACTAAAAAAAAAATAAGGTTTTAAAAAAGGGTGAGGGTTTGTAAATATGTGATAGGTAGAACAAAGATGGATGTGAAGATCAGAGACAATGTTAAAAAGTTGGCAGCTATCTAAATGGACAATATGCAGAACTGCAAAAAATTTAATATGTTAAATGAAACTCCATCTGATTTATAATTAAATAAATTACATATACACACACAAAAAAGAAAATTTTATAACCAAGGCAAAAAAAGTTTGAAAATACACAGGTTTGGGGAAACAGATATTCTGTTCAATTACCACTACTAATGGTATAGGAGAGTGAAACTATTCTAGGCAGCAATTTTGGAACATTGTATACTAATCTGAGTGTGTCCTTTTTCTTGAACATTGTGTTAATTCCCTATATTGAGAATTGACTACCATGTTCTCCTTTTTAATATTTTTTAATATCTTACTTTCATGTTCCCAATTCATAAAAGTAATTTCCAATTTTCAGTTGGGTCTGGGAAGTGAGCATTCCTTGCTCTGCAAGCAGTGGTGAACAGCATGGGGAACTATCACTAGAAACTTTCTTACTAGGTCCTTTCTTTCCATCCTCTCCCTTTCAAGTAACCCTAAACACACACACACACACACACACAGCACTACCTTCTTAAGTGGTCTAAGGGTAACTGGTGCTTCTGACCCCTAAACCTGAAAGCACAGCACACAAGCAAGGCTCCCTGGTGGCCTCTCACATGAGACAGCTTCCATCTTCACTTGGCCTGTGAGACAAGTTTCTCCATGAATTTCTCATTCTCTAAGACTCGGTTGACACCACTGACATCATCTTCTTTTCTACTCTGAGTGTCTATGTCCTTTAGAGATTCTTTCTTTCTCTCTTTTTAAAATATTTCTCTAGTTGTAGATGGACACAATGACTTTATTTATTTTTATGTGGTGCTGAGGATTGAACCCAGTGCCTCCCACATGAAAAGCAAACCGTACTATGTAACTGTCTCATCATTTAACCATGGGTCATATTTTATTTTATTTTTTTGCAGATCTGCATTCCTTTATTTATTTATTCTTACTCATACATGACAGCAGAATGAATTTTGACATATAATACATACATGGAATGTACATACATCAATCATATTATCAATTCTATTCTGCTGCCCTTCCTATCATCCCTACTCCTCCCCTCCTCTCCCATCCTTTCTCTCTACCCAATCTAATGTGACATACTTTTTTTTCCTTTTTCTCATTACAACATCATATATGTATTCTGTATAATAATGAGGTTATCCTTCCAACTTCGTGCAACGCCCCTTCTCCCTCTTTTTCCCTCCCACCTCTCTTCCCTATTTAGTGGTAGTCTTCTTCTCATACTCTTCTTCCCTATCCCATTTTGAGTCAACCCCCTTATATCAGAGAAGACATTCGGCATTTGTTTTTTAGGGATTAGCTAACTTCACTTAGCATAATCTGCTCTAATGCCATCCATTTGCCTGCAAATGCCATGATCTTGTTAGTTTTTAGTGCTGAGTAATATTCCATTGTGTATAAATGCCACATTGTTTTAATCCATTCATCTATTGAAGGGCATCTAGGTTGGTTCCACATTCCAGCTATTGTGAATTGTGCTGCTATAAACATTGATGTGGCTGTGTCCCTGTAGTATGCATATTTTAATTGTGAATTTTCTCCCTCCCTTTCTTTTGAACATCAGCCTATGGCTACCATATGATTGACCAAACAAGATGCCCTTCCCCTACATGAGGCAAGTTCCTTTCCTCTCATTGCACTGTTGCTGCATGTGAGGTCTGTTCCTCTTTCTTCTTCTCTTCTCTTCTTGTTCTATTATGGCTTGTACATTTCAGAGGTGGGGCTTCTAGTTCTCCTTATCACCTCTCCTTCCACTCTGTGTTAGGGAGACCTTATGCAGATGTCACCTTCTCTGGTACATTTGTCTCTCTAAAAATATAATGAGCCACAGCAATGCCTTCTAGAATGACCTGGAACAACATGTGCAGTCTGGGTTTTGTCAGCAAGAATGAGCAAAGAGACCTCTTCATTGTTTGAGTGATTTTACCTTGAAATTATTTTGGCCCTTCATGAGAAACTAAGCTTCTGTCTTCCCTGTGACTAAGGAAGAGCTGAATTGGAATATGTCCATTCTTTGTTCTTCTGCTCTAGATATTTGTTTGATTTTGTGTCAACCAAAGAAACTCTGTGGCACAACTCACAGACTGTGCAGAATGGATCCCCAAGATAGACACTCAGCAGCCAGACCCCTGGGTGCTGCTCAGAGTTTGTGCTCAGCTCCTCCTGCAGTTTCTGCCACTGTGTCACCCAGAGCACAGTAGTACACTGCCAAATTGGACTCTTGGACAGAGGCTTTCTCCAAGTTGAAGGATGATGTATCTTTCTTGTATGTGGCTTCAAAACCTTTGTTGCTGACCTTATCATTGGCCTTCACAGCTTTCAGGAGGAGCTGTAGACCTTCTCCAGGGTATTGAACGTACCAGAAAAGTACAGGGTAAACTATGGTTGTAGTTGAGTAAGTGCAGTTTATAGTCAGCAAAGCCCCTTCTGACATGGTCACATGGCCTGCTGTCTGGGTCACTGAATCTCCATGAGTCCTTCCTTGAGGGGAAAAGACAATTATATCACCTTGGTGATAAAATGCTGAGATAAATTCATGATTAAAGAGTTTTCTGGCACAACAGAAGAAAAAGTCCAAATTAAAAAAAAAAATTTACTCACCAAGTATCAAGAGCATCACAATCACTAAGGCTGGAGAAGTGTCCATCTTTAGTGAGTCAACTAAATAATGTTCTTGATTCTTAACATGAAGAATGGTGAAGTCTTAGTGAAATGATAAACCTAAACCTAAAATTCACACAGGAAGTGAACTAGTGTTAGGGAGCTGCACCTCCTAGTGGGCAGGGACTAACCTGGGGAGAATAATTTCCTGGACTTCTTCCAGAATTCAGCTCTGTTCTCACCCATGACTTTATTTATAAGTACATATCTGTCTTCAGGTGGCCCTTGTAAATTTAAGACACAGCTATAATAACCTCTAAGGTCTTCTTTATTTTTAGGATTCTACCTGATGTGTAAATGCTTTAGTAGAGTATCCCAGGATGTCTCTGTAGCCCAGAAAATATTAATATGGGCATTTTAATACAGGCTGTTATAAGCACAGGTATCAATTGTGGGTCAACCTAAATCACGGTAATGTCATGAAAGCATTATATGAAGTAATAAGAGGTCAAGTTGTTACTGAGTGACTCTGTGTTTTTCAGCACTGTACCCACATGTAGAGCAGCAATTGACATTTACTAGGTGCACAATTCAAATTTGTTAAGTGAAGCAAAAAACACAAATAGGTGGCCACCTATTTCACTACTATGGGAAAGATCATGTTTCTTATATTTATCTTCAATTTAATGTCTCTTTGTTGTTACATGTTCATCTATGGGTATAGATTTTCAACAAATCTTTCTTTTATATATTTATTTTTATATATACAGATTCAGATAAAGGAGCTCCTGAAATCAGAGTCAACCTGTGACTAGCTTCTCAGATACAAACCTAAGTAAAAATTTCAGGTCCAGATGCAGAAAGACAAGCATCACATGTTTTCTGTCATATGAAAAAAAAAGAAAAAGATAATCTAAAAGTAGAAAAGTGACTATCAGAAGATGAAGGGGACTCGTGGAAGGGGTGATGGTACAGTGTAATGGAGAGTTAAACAATGGAGAAGGGAACAGGATCAAAGCATAATATATTCATGTATGGAAGTGTTACAATGAAACTCCTGGAAATTTATACAATTAATAAGTATTAATAATTATAATTTTTAAAAGAAAAAAATGATATCCAGGCCCAAATATTATTGAGTTTACACACCCCTTCCTCTCCGTCACCTTCCATCAGCCTTCCCTGTCCAACTAACAAAAACTGACACAGAGCTATTCTAGAAAGTCTGGAAAACTGGTTACAAATTCTATTCTGATATATAATAAGAATGCAAAATAGGATGGGATGATGCTGTGTTGGAACAGAACAGTATAGCATAGAGTTCCAGTTTTTCAAAATAAAAAGCTTTGCACAGATGGGTAGTTGCCCAACAATGTGACTGTACTTAATACCACTGGACTGTGCACCTGCAAATGGTGGAATGGTAAACCTTATGTATTTTTGCCACAATTTAAAATACTTTTTTAAAAAATTGAAAAGTTTTTTTCCATAAAGACTTCCACGTACATTTCTGCTTCCCAAATGAAAATATAGGAAAGTTACAATACAGAATTGCTCAACAACCAATCATCAATCACCAATCCAATTTTAGGGCATGAGAAAGTGGGGAAGGAGGAAATCAGGGAGAATGAAGATTTGGTATTCTGGGATATTGATGGAGCACAGAAGGCCTGGGGTGTGCTAAATGAACCATATGATGGCATCAAATGCTTTTGTAGGAGAGGTAAAGAGAAGGACAAAAGCAGAGAAAAGAGAGATTTCACACTCTGCCTTTCACAATACCCCTCTAAGAACCAGTACTTACTGATCATTTTAGGGATAAAATTGGTATCAGGCAGATAGACTTAGCATATGGAATCTGGGTTCCTTTGTGCTAAAGGCTGTTAAAAGGCCATTAAAAGGAACAAGTTCTCAGGTCAAAGTTTGTCACACAGAAGGTACTCATTGGCCATTTTGAATAATGTTGTTATTTAAGTAAATGCAGTTTTAAAAATCAAACAGCATTATTCTGTTAATCAACCACCTTTTGTTTTTTAAGTTCTTAATTTAAATAGTTGAATTTCTCTTCAAGAATTAGTACTTTTTATTATGCTGTCTGTCATTTTTTCATGTTCACTTAAGACTTGGCTAACTCCATAAGATAGAATCTAATTGTCTAGGTAGTTTATATAAACTGAAAATTAACCACATCTTGAGAGGGAGAAAATCTTAGCTATATAATCAATGATTTCTTTGTTTAGAATACTGGTAAAAATAAACACATAAAAGAAAAATTTGTTGAAAATCTACACCCACAGATGAATATGTAACAACAAAGAGAAATTCAATTGAAGATAAATATAAGAAACTTCAAAATATAATTGAGGAACATAAAAGACCTTTTATAAATTGATAAAATTAGAAAAGAAGGTGGCAGATTAGAGAAGGATGTGCCTGATAGCAATTCCTCAGAACCAGGCTTACAATGTGGGAAGACTGCTCCCCAGTGAGGTGGGTAACAAAGGGAACTCACTGAAACTCAGTACTGCACTGTAAAAGATATTACAGAGACACAGAAAGTCAGAAACTTTAAACAGAATGTAAAAAATATGCATTAGAATTGCATCAGCTTGGCTGAGGGTGGCCACAGAGAGGAGGGATAACCAGTGGCATTGAGAAGATGGTGTGGCAAATAACAACAAAAATAAATAAACTAACTACTTGAAAATATGTTGTTTGTCTTGGCGGAACCTGTGTGTTAGAACAGGAGGCTAAATTTAATGAACAAATTGTCTGTGGGAAAGTGGTTCAGGACTCAGAGAAGATAGTTCAGTAGGATCTGAGATTGCTGGCCCAGAAATGACTATAGGCCCAGCCTGGGAACTGTCTATAAATGCTGCAGTGAGCAGAGACAAAGCAGGAATGAATAAAAGAAGTAGCCATCAGTTGCATATTCTGACCTTCAGTGTATGCCTGCACCAGAGGGGTTAAAACAGGCACAATGAAAACCTTTGTTGTTGGTGTCCCATAGGAGTTATTAGGAAGACACGTATAGTGCCCAAACAGGAGTGTCTACACTCCAGAGTTGCTACCTGTGGTAAATATTTATGTATGGTAAATTCACATTTAATAGCACTGAAGGTTAAACCTGTGGAGGATTAGTTTGTATGCCTTAAAAAGTGGATTTTACTGAAGACCCCAAACATCCAGATGTAGAGCAGAGATTGGCAGCTTCCCAGCAATAAGAGGTGTGGATAAATACCCACCAACAGAGTTCCAAAATTCACTCAAGACTAAACCCCAATCAGTGGACTTCCAATTTAGAACTCTGCATCACCCCCCACTACAGAATTACATGACTCATGAGCACTCCCCAGTCTACCCAACCTGTACTGGGAGACCAGAAGCTAACACCTACTACACCCCGCTGGCAACTAGGTAATGAACACACAGACATTGAACTTTATAACCCCAGTTCTTGATCCAAGGGCTATAGAGTCTAAATAAATATGAAGAATGAAAAAAGACTCCCAAAGTGCAAGAAATAAAATCAATAACCAATAAATGGGGGCTGAGATTGTGGCTCCATTGTAGAGCACTTGCCTAGCATGCATGAGACACTGGGTTCAATTCTCAGCACTATATACAAATAAATAAAATAAAAGTCCATCAACAATTAAAAAATATAAAAAAAGAATCAATAAATGGGATGGATTCAAATTAAAAATTTTCTTGTCAGCAAAGGAAAAAATCAGTAATGCAAACAGACAGCCTAGAGATTGGGAGAAAATCTTTACTACATGTACCTCCAATAAACATTAATCTCTAGGATATATAAAGAACTCAAAAAACTTAACACACACACACAAATACACACACAATAACCCAATCCCAAAAATGGGCTAAGAACCTGAACAGACATTTCACAGAAGAAATACAATGGATCAACAAATATATGAAAAATTGTCCATCATCTCTAGCAATTACAGAAACAGAAATCAAAACTTGACTAAGGTTTCATCTCATTTTTTCAGAATGGCAATCATCAATACATGTATGAAGATGTGAATTTGGTGTCAACATACCAAATGTGGTTATATATACAAACAGAGATATGATAAATTGTGGTATAAAGGTATATTAAGAATTGTAATGCAAAAAAAAAATCAATAAGAGAGCTCATGTATAATGGCATAATTTGGTATGAACATACTTTATATACAGTTACAAAAAATTTTGCTGTGAATGAATAACTATGAATGTAATGCATTACACTATTGTCATGTATGTAAGAAATAATTAATAAATAAATATAAAAAAAAGAATATGGGCAACAATGAATGTTAGTGAGGATGTGGGGATAAAAGGAACATTCATACATTGCTGGTGGAGCTACAAACTGGTACAATCACTATGGAAAGAAGTATGAAGATTCCTCGGAAAACTTAGGAAGAAACCACCATTTGACCTAGCTATCCCTTTCCTTGGTTTATACCCAAAGGACTTTAAATCAGCATACTACAAATGCAGCCACATCAATGTTTATAGCAGCTCAATTCACAATAGCTAAACTGTGGAAACAACCTAGATGTACTTCAATAGATGAATGGATAAAGAAAATGTGGTACATATACACAATGGAATATTACTCAGAAATTATGGATTTGCCAGTAAATGGATGGAGTTAGAGAATATCATGCTAAATGGAATAAGCCAATCCTAAAAAACCAAAGACCAAATGTTTTCTCTAATATGCAGATGCTAATTCACAACAAGGCAGGGGTCACTACAGAGGAATAACATTACCTTAGATTAGATAGAGGGAAGTGAAGGGAGGGGAGGGGAGGGGATGTGGGATAGGAAGGATAGTAGAATGAAACATATATTATTACTTTGTATATATATATGTGTGTGTGACTGCATAACCAATTGATTCTGCAACATGTACACTCAGAAAATGAGAAATTATATCCCTTCTATGTATGATATTTCAAAGTGCATAAATGCATTCTATTGTCATGTATAACTAACAAAAACAAATAAAAAAATTTAAAAGCGTTTATGATATGCAGTCAAGTTACTTACTCTGTACTAATTTAGAGATCTTGGGAAAATCACTTCAATTTTGCCCTATGTAATTGGAGAATAATTATAGTTTATATTTACACACAATACCTGCATATGGACTGTACATTTACCACAGTTTAAACACCTATAAGGAGTATGTGAAGGAAATGTAACATATTGGAATAAACATAATGATGTTACTGATGGTAAAAAAAATTATACTATATATACACAATAGAATTTTCCTCAAATTGAAAGAGGAATGAAATTATGGCATTTGCTAGTAAATTGAAGGCAATGAAGAATGTCATACAAAGTAAAATAAGCCAGACTCAAAAACATCAAGGGCCATATTTTCTCTCTTTTGTGGAAACTAGAGTAAAACAAAGGAAAGAAGGAAGGAAGGATTGGATATTATAAAGATATTAGGTAAGAGCAATAGAGTTGAAGGAAATCAAGAGGGAGAGAGGAGGGAAGGTAAAGTGGACATAATGCAAAATTAATTTTAAAAAATCATGCTATGTGTATACATAAATACAACACAGGATTTTTCAACTTCATGTGTATGTAGAAAGACCCAATCAAAAATACATAGGTGAGGGGGAAGAACACCAGTAGAGTAGAGAAAGGGGTATGAGGAGATGGAGGAGAGGAAGACAAAGGGAAAACATGAATTCAAATCAAATTCTAAGCATATATGATTGTCTCAGGTTAAACCCAACTACTATGTATAACTGTAATACTTTAACTTTTAAAAAGTTGAGAAAATTAGCACTTATCTTGATATTTCATGTGTAAATATGTTCAATAGATGTAATTCCAACTTTCTGTTTTTGCAGCATTCTTTGGTTTTGTATGTTTTTTTTTTTCATTTGGGTTAGTGGAGGGTTATTGAATATGGAAAAATGGGGAAATATTTGCATTTATGTTAAATAAATAACTCTTCAATAAATTACTAAAAACTTCATGGTAAATCTTACTGCTTAGAAGTGATTTGTCCTAACATGTAATAAGTTTTACTACTTTCTGTGACTGGCATAGAATAAAACAAATAGAACAATAAAACTAAAAAAATCAAGCAGGAAAATATTAATAATGGGGAATGGGAATTTAATATTTTTAAAATATGGTTACTGTTTTAGGAGAAAATGTTCTCTTATCTACCTGTAAAGAGGTCTCTGTGGAGTGGACCCTCCACAAACCCAAGAGCTACTAGTTACTGAGCTTTCTGTAGAAGTGAAGAGTGAGACGAAGCTTTCAGTATGGGAATGGGGCTCTTCCATGGTAGAGTTGTTGAGAAGATGTAAGTAACTCTTAGAACATAAGGGTTGTAGCATAATAGACAAATTTAGAAAGTAACTATGAGCACCTTTTACTCAAGAAAGGCAAACATAAGTCAAATTCATTAGATTGTATGAAGCAGCATAATTTTTCTTAAACACACATGCAGATTTCAAGGCCTTCCTTATTTAAAAATACACTAGAAACACAATCTTTGTTCAATAAATACTTAATGGAAAATCTAAGAGTTCATATAGATTTTTACTACTTTTCAGTCATAGGTTTCTGAACTACTTAAGCCAATTCTTTGAGCTAAATTTTATATCCAAAGGACAAATTATTTATTGTGCTAATTCTTCCCTTTTATCTTCTGTTAAAAATTTTGAGCCATGTGTGATGGCGCATGCCTGTTATCCCAGTGGCTTGGGTGTTTGTGATAGGAGGATTGCAAGTTCAAATCCAGCTTCAGCAATGACGAGGCGCTAAGCAACTCAGGGAGACCCTGTCTCCAAATAAAATACAAAATAGGGCTGGGGATATGGTTCAATGGTCAAGTGCCCCTGAGTTCAATGCCTGTACAAAAAAAAAATCTGTATTCACCTTCAATGCAAAGATTCTGAAATAAAGCTGGTTTGATTAGTGATAACTCTGATGTGGTCTATGAACCTAGAGAGGGGTTCCTCAGAGTGAGTGTTTTCCCTCCAACCCCAGAAATGAGCTGACACAGCCCTGCCACTTCCTGTCTGGGGTGGTAATTGTCTACCTTGGTCCCTACAGCAGGTGGCTGTCTCAGGCAGACCCTGGATTTTGTGTACCTCCCTCCAACAGTCCTCCCACTGTGCCCTCTCTCAGTGCACAGAAATACGCCCCTGAGTCCCCTAGCTGTGAGGCTGAGATGACAAGCTGGATGGATTTGCTGGCCTTCTGCAAATTCACTGAGTAGCGACCTTCTGTGGCATTTTGCTGGCTGTAAGAGTTCTGAAGGATGAGGAAGACCATCTCCCCACTGCTGGGCTGCTTGTACCAGAGGAGACCATAACTTGTCTCACTGGTGTCATAGGAGCAGAGCAGGCTCACAGCCTCCTTCTCCTGTACCCACATGGCTGGCTGGGCCTGAGTCACCTTCTGGGCAAAACTGGATCCTGAAGGGAAAAGGACAGAATCAGAAAGTTGAGGGATAAGCGGTTGGAACAAAAAAAGCAAAGGTGCATTTTTACACATTGCTAACTATCCCTTCCAAAGTCCCTTTAAAGCTACTCTGTTCCCCAGTCCCTTGGACAGACAGGAGACTCCTTCTCACAGGGACCATTCCTACCCAGCCACATGGACACCATGACCAGCTTCAGCAGCCTGGGCAGCACCATGTTGGTGATCTTCCTCTAGATGAAAAGGATCTGTTTCCTCTTGGATTTCAGGCTCTGCACTGGGAGGGGAGCCTGACAGGGTGAGGGAGGAACCACTGGGCTATGAGCTGCTGCTGCACCAGAGCAGGAAACAGAGGCTTCCTGGAGCAGGAGGTGGCATGTGTCATCTTAAACTTCTCTGTGGCTGGCTGACGGTCTCACCAACACAGACTTCAGATCTGGCACTGGAGTCACACTAAATCTGATTATGCCACAAACAGGACAACTGTTCTGCTCTCTACTAAATGGAACATTTTTCTACCTGGAGGATGACTAATTAATTAAAGAGATACAATGAAATTCTTCTCATACTATTTAAATCCATTATACTGCACATTCACAGAAATCTCATGATTTTACTTATGGCATTCAAAAAGTGTCCAGGCCAGGCACGGTGGCTCATACCTGTAATCCCACTGGCTTGGGAGGTGGAGGCAGGAGGATTGCAAGTTCAAGCCAGCCTCAGCAATTTAGCAAGTAGCTCAGCAACTCAGTGAGACCCTGTCTCTAATAAAATACAAAATAGGGCTGGGGGTGTGACTCAGTGATTGAGTGCCCCTGAGTTCAATCCCTGATACCTAGCCCCCCAAAAATGTGTCCACATCCAGAAAAGATATTTTGACACTCTCATACCAAATTTCGAATTAAATTTAATTACAATAAGGATAATACTAGATTCCAATATATCTAGTCTTAAAGTAGAAGAAAAATTAACTCAGATTGCTGAATTTGTGGATCCTTCTTAGGAATGTGAAAACAAAAAACATATACAGTGATGTCAGCATCTTGCAATGTAGTTAAAAGCCTCCAAGCCTTCAGACTATGATGTTTCTTAACCCTATTAGCCTCTTCTCAATCTGATAGTTTGATTGAAAAATAAACCCTAAATACTTAAAATGCATTACGTCTTCATGCTAATCATAGAAATTTTGTCATGAAAACAAGGTTCCACACTATAAGAGTCACCACAGAAGCTGGGGAAGGGTGATGCTTGAGCAAATGATCATGCTGAACTTAACATGCCTTTCTGACTACAGTCCTTAGTAAGGATCTCTTATACAACAAAAAGAAAGATTCATGGAAAAGCTCCACAATTTCCTCTCAGATCCAGAAAATTTGGTTCCCAAGTTTGCACTACAAAAGACATATTTCTTTGATCAATGAAGATAAGATATTACTAAAGCCAGTAAGACCCCTCAGAAGAGCCAACTGATCTCCAGTGAATGCTGGCTTAAGTCCTCAGAGACAACACAACACAGTTGGAACATGTGGGCTGCAACGTTAAATGAACACTACACCTGTAGGAAAACTTTCCTAGCATAGCAGAGCATGTGGCCAGTTTATGTCTTTCCTGGGACCAAAAATTTCCATAAATACAGTAAAGATGGGACATTAACAGGAATACAATCCTGTGGAACCATTTGATCATCTCCAAAAGAATTTCACAAAGGTGCAACAACACCTGCATGAGTCATGAGTGTGTACCACTAAGTCTATTTTCTACATGAGTTGAAGCAGCCTCCTATCAGAAAGCCACCTGTGATGAAAAAAACTCAGCTTAATTTTGTGTTCCCTGCCTGAGTTCATTCAATTCATGTGAAGCACATTTCTGGGCCAGTTAAGCAACAGTTTGTCCTCACTCAGAAATTTCACTTTTTTTCATCAACTCACTATCCTCTGAAAATTTGGAACCAAATGAAATGTTCAAAATCAAATTAAGTACTGAATCGTGCTACAATACAGCTTAGTAGAGGAGCGTGTCCCTACCATATGTGAAGCCCTGAGTTCCACTCCTAGTGACACAAAGAAAAAACAAAAATCAGGTGAAATTAATTACTGTATCAGACATGCTTGAGCCCCCATGTCCTATGTAATGCATTGTTAACCTAAGTCTTCATGGCCCTGTTTTTCCCCCTCACAGGAAGTCATATGTTGTCTTGCTATATGCACTAGTCACCAGTAGGTACAGGTAATTCCCAAATTATATAGATTCCATGTTTCACAAACTTAACTAGACAAGTAAACTCATGAATCAGTATCCTCATCAGCATGCCAACAGGTTGCCTTTCCTGGCCTCTCATTTCATCAGCCCTTACATGGCCTAAACCTAGATGACCTGATGAAACAACCCAGAGAATGATGCCTTTGAACCTTATAGAAATGACCTAAGAGCTGTTTACTACCAGGTGAACAAATAAAGTACAAGGAACTGATCCTAATTGCATTTAACAACTAATATGATATCACTCATCCTAAAGTGACAAGAATTAAAAAAATAAGTCACATTAAGGATCTTAAATAAGATTCTACAGAGAATGTCAATAAGCATGCAGTTCTCAGAATATGAGTGCTGACCTAGGATCCTTGAAACACACAAGCCCTAGAACAACGTAGATAGAATCTGCAAGACTGTCAGAACAGAATTCTCTACATGATTGAAAACACTCACTGCAATATCTCCTATCCAATTCTCAATTTTTTTTTATATTTTAATGGTATTTTCTCACCTTAATGGTAGAATGTCACATATTTCTAATTTATCCTATTTTGTTCTCTTACTAGTAAAACAACTTGATAAGGTAAAGGCTTTATTGTGGCCAAAATAGTGTTTTATTTCAGCTCTAAAAAGTCATTAGTAGTAAATCAAACCTGAAGAATTGTTGGACATGTCATTCAATGTCACTTCTGGAAAAAACCCAGTCTCAAGAAATATAGCTTATGTGACTTTGATTAATAAAATTAGACTTAAAATGTTAGTAATCTATCTACTGATAAACATTTAATATACACTTGATGTAGTTAAATTGATGTAGAGAGAATGACTCAACCTGATTGTATGAACTGACATAACACTCAAATGAAACTCCTTTATGAATTGTCATAATAGTGGAGATTTTTTCCATTTTTGGTAGAAATAGAAATCAGATTTTCAAGAAAAGAGAAATGTTTCAAAATGATGATTTTTTAAATGAAATGACATAAAAGTTTAAAACATTCAGGAATATGAACAGTTGACGTTGGTTCAGAGATGGAGGTCTGGTGTGTACCCAATGGCAGGTCCTTCCTCCATCCAAGACTCAGATTTCTTCAGAGGTTTAAATTATATGATTCAATTCACAGGCTATTCTGCAAAGTCACAAATAGAAAAGAACACACTGTTTGTCTGGACTTAGGGATGGGAGGGGGTGATTACTATAGGAGAGACAAGAGATTCTGAAGTGATGACACTATTCTGTATCATGATTGTGCAATGAATGCACAGATTTATATGGAATTCAGTGTTCACAGAACTATATACCAAAAATTATTCTATATAATAATTTAAGAATCAATACTTAAAACACAAGGAAAATAAAGTGATAAAACATTCTATTTTTGTGACTCAGAATAATAAATAAAATTATTTCCTCCATTACCAGTTTTTTTGGGGAAAAAGCCCCAGCCATACCCACTGTGGGAGGCAAAATCACACCACCAAAACAACTCAGTTCCTGACCCCTGGAATGCCAGTTAATTTATATGCAGATATGTTTAAGTGAATGATCTTGAGATATTTAAATAGAAAGTATACTGGATTATATGAAATTCGAAAGCAATCTTGCATGTGCTTGCAAGAGGGAAATTTGACAATAGGAGAGAGATGCCAGGGTGACTACGGAGGCAGAGACTGGAGGAGGCAGCCACAAGCCCAGAAATGATGGTGACCATCAGAGCTGGGAGGGGCCAGGAGCAGATTCTCCCTACAACCTCTGTGTGAGTGCAGCCCTGCTGATACCTCGATTCCAGCCCAGAGAAACCAATTTCAACTTCAGGCCTTTTTGAATTTTATTGCTAAGTTTCATGGTTATAAGGAAGAGGGTATGTTATCGTTTGCTTAAATGTCTATCTTACTAAAGTGACAATTCATCCAAAAGAATGGAATAACACACACAAATAATAATAATAATCATAATAATAATCATAATCATAATCAAACAAAATGAGAAAAAACACTTCTCTTGCTACCAAATTTGTTATGGAAACAAAAAAGAAAACACACACCAACCATGTGGAGGGTCCAAAGTTTGAACCTGTCTGGATCTGAGTAATTGACCCTTCATACTGTGGCTGGGTTTGTGTTTTTGTTGTCATTTTTTGTTTGTTTATTATTTGTGTGTGTGTGTGTGTGTGTGTTTTCCATTTTTTTTGGATGAATTGTCACCTTAATAAGACAGACATTCAAGCAAATGATGACCTACCCTCTTTCTTATAACCATGAAACTTAGCAATCAAATGAAAACCATGCTTCCCTCTCACTCCATTACCAGTCATAGGGGAAATGGACTAATAAGAAGCCCACTTCTTTCTCCAGAAGAGGAGCCAGTGATAATATTGAGACAAAGGAGGACAGCCAGTTGAAGGAAGGACCACAACATGAGCTACTCTTGTTCAGATGTTTTAAATCTAATTTATTCTAAAGATTACAAGAACAAGCCAATTAGCAGACAACTAACATCCATAACTCTGCCAAGAGGGATCCCCCTCATCATACCAATGGCTAGCTGTATCCATCCTTAATATGGAAGCCCTTAAAATTTTCCACCTTTCACAACAAGTCAAAGACTTCAGCAATTTCTTACATCTACATCTTCATTTTCTTTGATTTATTGTCATCACTAAAAGACATTCTTTTAAAAATAATGTATAATTCAGTCTAGACATGAAGATAGTGTTGCAGCAAGACATCTGTGAATTAATTATTAACCAAATTCTTTCTGTAATCCACTAGAGTTTAGTAAAGTGGGGGTTAATATATATGTATCTAGGTATGTACATATAAATATATATAATTTTTTCATATACACAAGAAATAAAAGAGCAATAAAATTAAGTGTTGTGTAATAAATTTAACTATAAAGTTTTAGCAAGAAAGAAAAGCAGAGATAAATGAAAATAAATAGGTTTCTTCAAAATAAATTTTTTGGAGAGTTGGGTTTTTATAATAGGATATCTATAAATATCCTATTATAAAATTATTTCCTATTATAAAATTATTTCCTCCATTACCAGTCTTGGGGGAAAAAAGTCCCAGCCATATAGACATATATATGTATACATATATACATGAATATATATATATATATATATACACACACACACACACACACACACATAATGATTATAATGGTTATCATGGTTATATAGTGAAACAAGTTACATATCTATTCTCTTCCATAGTAAGTTTCTGTGTTTTACAAGAAAAAACTAAAATCTATTTATTTGACAGAAATCCCTAATATAGCAAAATTAACTATATACCTTATATTGTATAATAGACCTCTAGATTTGTTAATTTTATATATGTACTTCTCTGTATTCTTTGAAGAAATATTGGAAACAGATTGGGTACAAAATTATCAAATTCATATTTTTTGTATCATACATATTTTCTGTGTTTGGCGTGTAATGTTTTTTAGTCAGAAAAAATAAATAAGGCAATATCTAAAGAGTCAACAGGCCACCAATAACAGGGATTATGATATTGATCACAAGCGTTTATTGAAATGAGAGGAGTTGGAACAGCAACTGTAAACTCATCTTCAGTGTCTGGATTTCAAGGCAAAACACTTCTCATTCCCCTTAAGAATCCAGTAAGCACAAGGATTGCTGATCATGTGGAGATACCTGGAGTTTGGGGATTCCGTCCCCCATGCCTTCCCTATGCATCTCCTCATCCATCTGTGCAATTTTCATTATGTATATGTATATCAAAAATCATGTTTTGTACACCTTAAATATACACAAAAACTTTAGAAAAAATGGTAAGCAACATTTAGAAAAAAATTATTAAGCACCTGGGTCATAGTCTACCTAACTTTCTTATTATATACTAATATGCTATTGGCTACTTTCAAACACTATGGCAAAAGAAAGTCTGTGGTAAGGGAAGTAGGTGGGACTCAGCTCAGTGGCAGGTTTGAGTACAGGCTGCAGGTGTCTGGGAAGCATTGTGCACTGGCTGCACAGAAGTAGACAGCTGAGTCTCCAGGCTGGGTGGCTGTGATGTTCAGGGAGAAGTGTTTGGCTTTCTTATCCAACACAACAGTGAATCTCTGGATTTGATTTACCTCCTTATTTGAACGAATGTCTATAATCATCTGGAGACCTTTTCCAGGTTCTTGCTTATACCAAAGAAAGTAGACTGAAGTACTGTCTGAATAAGTACAGTTGATAACAGCGCTGTCTCCCTCCTGGACACTCAGGGTAGAAGGATGCTGTTCCACCTTCTCTCCTTGGCTCATACCTGGGAAAGAAAAAGTAAAACAAGAAGTTGGGTCATTACTCTCCAGAATTTTTTTTTCCTGCAGAACATTCAAGAGATCTAAATAAACCCAATATCCTCCCTGGACATTGAAAGAACATCCAATAATATACCCTACTATCCCCCAATCCTCAACTCACAGCTCAGCTGTATCCACAAGAATATGAATAAAGAATAAACCAGTGTCTTCATTGTTCTTCCCTTTAGCTCACAGATTTGATATTTCTAGCCAGGAGAGATTCTTCTATTATCAGGTTGTCACTTGTTTTCCCCTCACAATTATAGTGGCTTCTTTTATTGTCAACCCACTCAATAAGAAAGAGACTCTGCTTCTGCTGTAAGCCTATTCATTCAGAATCCACTACAAAGAACCCTCCACCTATTCTGCACCAGCTAGGGTAGACTGCCCCCTTGTGGTTACATCCTTAACTACTGAATTCCCTAGTAAAATGGTCTTTCCTTCCCCCTTGAGGAATTTAGAAACATAAAAGTGGCAATAGTTTTAATAAAATAGGTATCAGATCAGAAATTAAATGAACAGTTAGTATGTAGAGATCAAGGTTAATGTTTGTGCACACTACTGAGTCATTGTTAATAAATTGGAAAGTAATAGATGCTGCTGGTGTCGATATAACCATGGGCTGACTTCACATGTTTGAAATCAAGGAAGCACTCTTGTAAATGAAGGGAAACTTAACACCTTCCCTTACAGAAAAATCTTCCTCCAAGATATGTCTATGACAGAGAAAAACTCTTCATCAAAAGAACGTGTAAGCCAAAGAACAGAGTAAGACAGAAGACAACTGAATATTGGAATTGCACATCATCTCAGGCTATACTCCTCTAAGCCTGGTCCTGCCCATAACTTATCATTCCCACAGAGTGGGCAGTACCAACATAAAACTGTGGCTTCTTCCCTCAGTAAAGGTGCCTGGGATAAAAAGTAAATATCAAATCTTTATAGTAAATGAGTACAGGGATACATTTCTTGAGTCATTAATATTCCAACTTCAGAAACAGGTGCACAGATTGGATTGAATTGCAATGAGAAATTTGATGTTTAAGAAATCTTTTCCTATTTTTGATGGCTTCTATTCTGCAAAGTCCTGAGAGAAAGAAAAGAGATGCTCAAAAAAACATCAAACTACATATTCAAAATCTATAACCACACGAGTTTATTCTTGACATTACTTTGTATTCTGCTATCAAAATGGATTATTGTCTATAAATGCAATGATATTTCATATCTTCCCTGAAATTTCCTCTTAACCTATAAACCAATCCTCCTGGGATGGACTTCTGATGACTTAATCAATGATTTTTCACAGATTTCCACTACAAAGTTCTTTCTCCAAAACTTTGATATAGTACTTCAGTTCTGTACATTTTCAGGATCATTTCTATTTGCCAAAAACCAAAACAACAACAACAAAAATCTTGCTCTCATTTATTTTAATTCCTTGATATTTCCTAAAATGTCTATAAGACAAAAATCTAGGGAAGCCTACTGATTGCCTGTGTAAGATAAATATTACAAAGGGAGGAGGCAGAACCCCCCAAACTAACTTTGATCAATAGCTTCTGGCAAAACAAGATGATGTCATTTCCAGAGTCAAGGCCCCTTTCTTCAGATTTGTTCTCGTTACTCCTCTGGAGTCACAAAGAGTAAATCTAACTCCTGAATCATATCTCATGCCATTAAAGAACACCTGTGATGTATTAATTAAGAACACCTGTGATGACAAACTTCAACTCAAAAAATAAGTATGTCTGCGTGTGTATATAAAATATGTCGATATATATAACATTTCTCCATTCTAAATTTCTTCTATACTCTTCCCATTCTGCACATGATCGAATTCTCAATCTTTCATTGGGCAAAGTTTCCTGTTCTTGGATACAAATACTTTGTGTCAATGTTTGCCTTTTTGAGTTGTGGCATTGAGAAAAAAGATTTTCTTCCACCTTCAGGGACTGTCAGCTGCAGGAGGAAAATATTGTCCTTAGTGTCTCAATTTCAATGATCATTCTGACTGACAATGTTCAAGTGATGCTGACAATGTTGGTATCCTTCCTTCAGGGATGGCTTCCTGGGCTAATGAATATACTTTGCTACATTTAGGAAAGGCCACAGAGATGATCTCGGTGTTGAGGATGGCCCCTCATTTATATCTCACTCCAAGAGCAACCAGTGAATCTTGGTGGACTGATTTGCTAGTAGACTAACAAGAAATTAAGAATAAAAAAACAATACAAGGGATCAATGTAAGAATGAGCTGTTTCTTTGAAAAAATAAACAAAATTGATTAGCCCTTAGCCAAACCAACTGAAAGAAAGAGGGAGAAGACCCAAACCAACAAAATTTAAAATAAGACTTTCTGAATTATTCTTATGCAATTTATTTTATTAGATTTTCAAAATTTATTTTCTTAGCAACTTCATTTTCAAGCTCTACAATTGGAAGTGATGTCAAGAACTTTTACTTAATGCAAGACTACAAACTGAATTTTTGATAATCTCTGATTGGAACAAATGATGCAACAGATATAGAAGTTCTTAAAATATGCTAAAACAATATTGTTTCATAGCTTAGTTGGAATTATAACTTTTATATGATTGATGTTTCTAGGGAATTAATTATTGTAACATGTATTACCTTCTTGTACAAATCAGTTTCCTGTGAGTCTGAATTAAATTTTAAGTGTAAATTAATACATCAAAATTTTAATGTTTGCACAGATATTTTATATAACTGGTGGGTATCTGATAACTTGATAGAAGCTCCATAATTTGTATATAATTCAGAATGCTTATTCATGCATCCTAATGCTGTTTTTAATTAAAATAAACATTAATTTTAAAATTATCTTCCTTAGAAAAGCTTAGTTCATTCAAAACTTCATATATAAATAGCATTCTACTCCACCAGTCTACTATTTTTATATAATTCCTATATCTGATCAGGGAAATAATCTCATCCACAATTTCCTCATTAAAAATAAAATATCTAGGAATAAATCTATCCAAAGTTGTGAGAGAACTCTACAATAAAAAACTACATAAATCTAAAGAAAGAAATTGAACAAGACACTAGAAGATGGAAAGAACTCCCATGTTCATGGATAGGAAGAAATAATTCTGTCAGAATGATGATGCTACCAAATACAATATAGAGATGCAATGCAAACCCTGTTAAATACCAAGGGCATTTGTTACAAATTTAGAAAAAAAAACTGTCCTAAAATTCAAATGGAAGAGTAAAAGAGCCACAGTAGCTAAATGGAAAAAAAAAAAAAGAAAGAAAAGAAAAGCAATTCTGGAGGCATCACAATACGTGACTTCAAATTATACTAGAGAGCCATAGTAACAAAAACTGCATGATACAGGCATAAAGAGACACATAGACCAATGGGAAAGGCTAGAGGCTCAGAAAAGGCCACACAGATATAATTATCTGATCCTTGATAAATATACCAAAAAGATATGTTACAGAAAAGGTAGCCTTTTTAAGAAATAGTGATTGGAAAATAGGATATCCCTGCATAGAGAATGAAGCTAGGTCCCTACTATCTCTTACCTTGCAAAAAAAATTGTCAAAATGGCTCAAGCCATGAATTATACTACAAAATATGCAACTCCTAGAAGAAAACAGAGGGCCAATACTCCAACATATAAATGAAGGCAATGACATTTATGAAGGATTCCTGAGGCTCAGAAAATAATAACAAGAGTTAATAAATGGGATGACACCAATTAAAAAAAAATATTTGTGCCAGGTGCGGTGGCACACGCCTATAATCCCAATGGCTTAGGAGGCTGAGGCAGGGGGATTACAAGTTCAAAGCCAGCCTCATCAACTGCAAGTCACTAAGCAACTCAGTGAGACCTTGTCTCTAAATAAAATGCAAGATAAAGCTGGGGATGTGGAAGGGTGCTCCTGAGTTCAATCCCTGGTACAAAGAAGAAGAAGAAGAAGAAGAAGAAGAAGCAGGAGGAGGAGAGAGAGAGAGAGAGAGAGAGAGAGAGAGAGAGA
>NW_025999900.1:36507165-36521441 GCF_001458135.2 Marmota marmota marmota
AGGAGGAGGAGGTGGAGGAGGAGGAGGAGGAGAAGAAGAAGAAGAAGAAGAAGAAGAAGAAGAAGAAGAAGAAGAAGAAGGAGAAGAAGAAGAAGTCACAATGATTTTAAAGGAATCAATTCAAAGGAATGAAAGAAAGAATCTACAGAATGGAAGAAAAAATTTGCAAGCTAATCTTCTGACAAAGGATTAACAGCCAGAATATATGAAGAACTCAAAAATCTTAACCCCAAGAAATAAATAAATAATCTATCTAACAAATGGCCAAATGAACTAAACAGGCACTTTTCAAAGGAAGAAATGCAAATGATCAATGAACATTAAAAAAGTGCAACACCCCTAGTAATTAGGGAAGTGCAAATCAAAACTGAACTGAGAATTTATCTCATTCCACATAGAATAGCTACCAAAAAGATGTCAACAATAATAAATGTTGGAGAAAAAGAAACACTTTTACACTGTTGGTGGGAATAGAAATTGGTACAACCACCTTAGAAACCAATATGAAGTTCCTTCAAAAGAAAAAGGATAAAACCAACATATAACTCATCTTTACTACTCCTGGGCATTTATCCTAAAGAATTAATGCCATCTCACTATAGCAAACATGCATACTCATGTTCATAACAGCACAATTCACAATAGCCAAACTATGGAACCACCTAGGTGTCCATCAGTGGATAAATAGATAAAGAAAACACGGTATATAGACACACTGAAATTTTAGTCAGCTGCCGCAGTCTGGCTGGGCACACAATCAGGAGCCACCACACAGCTTGTAGATTCAAACAGCAACTCTTTATTCCCAAACTCACACCAGCCGTCTACAATCACGTTCTGGGGAAATCCACGTTCTCTGCCCAAATCCACTCCACTGGGCTTCTATCTCCCAAAAAATACTGTCTGAATCCCGTGAGAACTCAAGGGGAACTCAGGCAGCAGGATATGCCCTATTCCCAGGAGGAATAATCTTAAACCTGGAACGCCCTAAACTGGAATGCCCTAAACCCAATTATCCTAAACCGGGAACACCCTAATCCGCCCTGGTCCTTGAGCAAGGTCACCTACATGCAATGTCCTGCAAAATGTCCTATTTCCACGAGTCCTTCCACTAAGCAACATGGGGTACGCTGGCAAGGAAATTGTCATACCTACTTGGCTAATGGCTCCCAGCAGTCAGCCATAAAGGAGAATGAAATTATGTCTAAATTTACAGGAAAATTGATGGAAGTTGAGAACATTAGATTAGGTGAAATAAGACAAATTCAGAAAGTCGAGGGTCCTTGACTTTTCCACATATGTTTTCTCCATATGTGGAAACCACAGATGAAAAGTAAAAGGAAGGTTGGGATACAGATCTCATGAAAATCAAAGGGACATCAGTAGAAGAAAGGAACAAGAGGGAGGAAGAAAAATCAAAGCAAAAATATTAGGGAATGATAGTGACCAAATTATATTGTTATAATGTGTGTATGAAAAAATATCCAAAAATAAATCCACCATTTATGTATAATTATAATACATTAATGAAAAATGGAAAGAATTTAAAAAGGAGATACCATTAAAAATTAAAAATTAAATTAATTTACACTATACAAATAATAGTACAAGAGCATAATTGGGAATGCAGACTGAAAAGTTAGTCCTCAATGCTACCACTCCATCAATTGATTTTTTTTCTTTGTTTTCTCATGGACCTTCCACAGAAAGATCTTAGCATTACCTAACATATCATTGACAGAGTTATGTGATTGAAGCTTTCAGGAAAACAACCACTCCCAATGGCGAGGTGGAGGAGAGCAACAGTACCTGACTGCTGTACAGAGAAGTGTCCATGCTATGGCCCCCCATCTACCAACGCATGGATCCCCCAGCCCACTTCCATCTTGAAACACTGCAGCCACAACCATAGCCTCCCAAAAATGATAGCCTCTACCTTGGGACAATGGACAGGGCCTAGAGGGAGCAGCCCATTGTACCACAGCTCGCCACAGTGCTGCATCTCCAAATGGCATGCCCAATACCACTTCATGGCCTGTCTCTCAGGCCCATCTCTGAAAGCAGTCACCTCCAACTTGGGACACCCTTGCCACCATCTTGGGATACCTCTGCTGCTATCACTGCCATCTTTAGTTGGGGCAGCTTCCTATTTAGGACACTGACAAGGGCCTGGAAGCCCAACATCAAGGTACCTGCTGGTTTAATACTGCTGCCAACACCAACTAGGAATAAGTCTGCTCCCATCTAGGGACAACAGTCAGGACCCGAAAGACAATCTCCAAGGTTCCCTCAGGCTTGGTTTTACCAGAGGTATCCCTGCTAGCCAACTTCTTTTGATTCTTCTTTCACTCTTCCTATGATCTAATACCTCCATATTCTCACTTCCTACCTCACAATCATCATATCCTACACCCCCTCCATTCTTTCATTGTCTACCATTAGAAATGGTAGACCCTTTGGCAAACATACTGTTTATATTGTAGATAATAATCAAACACAACATTTTTGTTTATTATGACAAAACTGTAATCATCTAAATAGGAGCTATTTGGCTTAAGGCTGCATATGTTTGCACTGGGCACTGTTAATATTGATCTCCCCTTTAAAGAAGCGGTATTGGAAACCTGCAGGGTCAATATAAGTTTAGAGAGTAGAAACTATAATATCTCAGATCTGCATTGCTATAGGGAAAGACCCATGAACAACATGAAAAATCAAGGGAAGAAAGGGCCCCAACAAACCAAGATGCTACAGTAATATAATTCATTGACAGCAAATTACAAGAAATGTCAAAGAAGGCATTCAAAATTTGCATAATCAGAGTGATGTGCAAAGTAAAGAACAAAATAAGAGAGAAAATACAGGAAACAAATGATCACTCCAATAAAGAGATAAAAGAGCAAATACAGGTAGCAAAAGACTATTTCAAAAAGGATAGAGATTCTGAAAAAAAAATCCTTGAAATGAAGGAAACAATAAACTAAATTAAAAATTCAATAGAAAACATCACCACAGACTTTATCACTTGGAAAACAGGACTTCACGCAATGAAGACAAAATATATAACCTTGAAAATAAAGTTGACTACACAGTGAAGATGTTAATAAATCATGAACAAAACTTCCAAGAATTATAACATAAAAAGACCAAATTTAAGATTTAGGGATAGAGGAAGGTACTGAGAGGAAAGCACGGAAAGCAAAACCAAAGGAATGCACAATCTTTTCAAAGAAATAATATCAGAAAATTTCCCAAACATGAAGAGTGAATTTGAAAATCAAATAAAAGGGGCTTATAGGACTCCCAGAGTACAAAATTACAACAGATCCATCCACAGCAAGGCACATTTTACTGAAAATGCCTACCATAGAGAATAAGGATAGAATTTTAGAAGCCACAAATAATAGCTTTAGATTATATATAGGGGGAAACCAATTTGGATCACCAGATTTCTCAATCCAGACCCTCAAAGCTAGGAGGTCCTGGAACAACATATACCAAGCTCTGGAAGAAAATAGATGCCAACCAAGAATTTTATATACAGAAAAATTAAGCTTCAGATTTTATGATGTAATAAAAACCTTCCATGATAAACAAAAATTAAAAGAATTTACAGTGAGAAAGCCTGCACTAGAGAACATTCTCAGCAAAATATTCCATGAGAAGGAAATGGAAATCAGCAAAGGAATGAACTACACTAAAGGAAAGCCAATCAAAGAAGAAACCAAGTCAAATTTAAAACCAAAAATAAACCGAAATTACTGGGAATACAAACCATATTTTAATAATAACCTTGAATGTTAAGGTCCTAAACTCAGCAATGAAAAGATACAGACTGGCAGATTGGATTAAAAAAAAGCCCGAACAATACGCTGCCTTCAAGAGACTCATAGGAAAAGACATTAGAGACTGCAGGTAAAATGATGGGAAAGAATAAATTACTTACATGAACTGCATAAATAAGCAGGGATTTCCATCCTCATATCAAATAAAGTGGGCTTCAAACCAAAGTTAGTCAGAAGTGATAAAGAAAGTCATTTTATACTGCTAAAGGGATTCATATATCAACAAGATATAACAATCATAAATATTTATTCCCCAAACAATGGAGCATCTATATATATGAAACAAACCCTTCTCAATTTCAAGAACTAAATAAACCACAACACAATGATACTGGGTGATATTAACATACCTTTCGCACTACTGGGTAGATCTTTCAAACAAAATATAAAAATAAAAACTATATAACTCAATAATACAATCAATAATTTACACTTAATAGACATATATAGAATATTTCATCCATCAATGAACAAACACACTTTTTCTCAGCAGCACATAGAACCTTCTCTAGAATAGTCCATATGTTATGACTCAAAGCAAGTCTTAGCAAGTACAAAAAAATAGAGATATTACCCTGCATTGTATCAGATCATAATGGAATGAAATTAGAAACCAATAATAAAATAAAATAGAAGTTATTCCAACATGGAAACTAAATATTACTCTATTGAATGATACATGGATAGCAAAAGCCATCAGGGAGGAGATAAAATAGTTTTTAGAGGTAAATTAGAAAACTGATACAACATATCAAAATTCCTTGGACACTATGAAGGCAGTGCTAAAAGTAAAGTTTATTGCATTGAGCTTCTTTATTAAAAGAATAAAAAGTCAGCAAATAAGAAACCTGACATTACATCTTAAAGCCTTAGAAAAAGAACAAACCAACACCAAAAGTAGTACAACACAGGAAATAATTAAAATGAGAACAGAAATCAATGAAATTGAAACAAAAGAAACTATTCGAAAATTGACAAAAAGCTGGATCTTTGAAAAAATACATAAAATTGACAAACTCTTAGCCACCTTAATGGAAAAAAAGGAGAAAGAAAACTTAAATTACTAAAATCAATGATGAAAAAGGAAATATCATGACAAACACTATTGAAATACCAAAGATAATTAAAAACTATTTTGAAAATTTATATTCCAATAAAATAGAAAATCTCAAAGACATCAACACATTTCTAGAGATATGTGATCTGCCCAAGCAAATCTGTAGGATATACACAATTGAAACAAATCAATTTCTAGCAGTGAAATATAAGATGCTCTACAAAAGCCTACCAACTAAGAAAAGCCCAGGACCAGACAGATTCTTAGCTGAGTTCAACAAAACCTTCAAAGAAGTATTAATTCTAATACTACTGAAATTATTTCATGAAGTAGAAAAGGAGGAAACCATTCCAAACTCATTCTGTGAGGCTCGTATCACCCTGATACCAAAATCAGAGAAACACACATTAAGGAAATAAAACTTCAGATCAATATCCCTGATAAACATAGATGCAAAATTGTCAATAAAATTCTTGCAAATCAAATACAAAAACATATTTAAAACTAATACACCACTGTCAAGTGTGGTTCATCTCAAGGATGCAAATTTGGTTTAACATTCAGAAATCAATAATCCTAATACATCACATCAATAGACTTAAAGACAAATATCATATAATTATCTCAATAGGTACAGAAAAAGCATTTGACAAAATACAGCATGTTCAAAACACTAGAAAGATTAGGGATAGTAGGAACATACCTCAACATTGTAACAGCTATCTATGCTAAACCCAAGGTCAACATTATTTTAAATGGAGAAAAATTGAAAGCATTTCCTCTAAAAACTGGAACAATACAGGATGCCTTCTTTCACCACTTCTATTCAACATAGTCCTTGAAATTCTTGCCAGAGCAATTAGACAGATGAAAGATATATGAATAAAACAAGAAGAACTTAAATTATAACTATTGGTGGATGATATGATGCTACATTTAGAAAATCCAAAAAAAATTCTACCAGAAAACTTCTAGAACTGATAAATGAATTCAGCAAAGCAGCAGGATATAAAATCAATACTTTATGCATTTTAATACATAAGCAATGAATCTAATGCAAGAGAAATTAGTAAAACCACTCCATTCATAATAGCCCCAGAAAAAAACAAAATACCTGGACATTAATATAACAAAATAGGTGAAATAACTCTACAATGAAAACTACAGAATACTAAAGAAAGAAATTGAAGAAGAAATTAGAAGACGAAAAAATCTCCCATGTTATTGGATAGGCAAAATTAATATTGTCAAAATGGCCATACTACCAAAAGCATTATACAGATTTAATGCAATTTCTATTAAAATCCCAATGACATTCTTCATAGAAATAGAAAAGGCAATCATAACATTTATTTGGAAAAATAAAAGACCCAGAATAAACAAAGCAATCCTTAGCAAGAAAAGTGAAGCAGAAGGCATTCACAATACCAGATCTTTAACTATACTACAGAGGCATAGTAACAAAAATGGCATAATATTGGCACCAAAAAGACATGTAGACCAATGGTACAAAATAGAAGATACAGAGACAAACCCACATGAATAGGGTTGTCTCATATTAGACAAAGGTGCAAAAAACGTACATTGGAGAAAAGATAGCCTATTCAACAAATGGTGCTGGAAAAACTGAACCCATATATAGCAAAATAAAATCAAACCTCTATCTCTCACCCTGCACAAAACCCAACTCAAATAGGATGAAAGACAGACACTAGAGCAAAGACCCTGCACCTAATAGAAAAAAAGTAGGCCCAAATCTTCATTGTGTCAGCTTAAGACACTACTTCCTTAACAAGTCTCCTAAAGCACAAGAAGTAAAATCAAGAATCAATGAATTGGGATTAATTCAAACTCAAAAGCTTCTTCTCAGCAAAGGAAACAATCAATAACATGGTAAGAGAGCCTACAGAATGGGAAAAACTTTACCACACACACCTCAGATAGAGGAATAATCTCCAGAATATAAGAAGAACTCAAAAAACTTAACACCAAAAAAAAACAAATAACCCAGTCAATAAATGGGCTAAGGAACTGAACAGACACTTCACAGAAGAACAACAATTGAACAGCAAACATATGAAAAAGTGTTCATCATCTCTAGCAATTAGAGAAATGCATTCAAAACTAAGACTCTAAGATTTCATTTCACGCCAGTCAGAATGATAATTATCAAGAATACAAACAATAATAAGTGTTGACAAGGATGTAGGGGAAAAGGTACATCCATATATTGCCGATGGGACTGTGAATTGATGCAATCACTTTGGAAAGCAGTATGGAGATGCCTCAGGAAACTTGGAATGAAACAACCATTTGACCCAAGTATCCCACTTCTCAATTTATACCCAAAGGACTTAAAACCAGCATACTACAGTGACACAGCTGCATCAATGTTTATAGCAGCTCAATTCACAATAGCTAAACTATGGAACCAAACAAGATGCCCTTTAACAGATGACTAGATAAAGAAAATGTGGTACATATACACAATGGAATATTACTCAGCCTTAAAGAAGAATGAAATTATTACATTTGCAGGTAAATGGATGGAACTAAAGAATAATACGCTAGTTGAAACAAGCCAATCCCCAAAACCCAAATGCCAAATGTTTTCTCTAATAATAAGATACTGATCCATAGTGGGGGGTGGGGGGTAGGGAAGAATGAAGGAACTTTGAATTGTCAGTGTGGAGTGATAGGACAGGAAGGACGTTAGAATAAAACAGACATTATAGATACACATATGTATATATACATATATACATGCATGTATGTATGTATACATGTATGATTATATTACTGGTGTGACTCAGCACTATGTACAGCCAGAGGAATGAGAACTTGTGCTCCATTTGTGTACAATGTATCAAAATACATTCTACTGTCATGTATAATTAACTAGAACAAATTTTAAAAAGAAAAAATAAAGATATGAAACTCTTAGTAGAAGACAATTCTTCTTCAACAGTGACCATTTAATATATTTTAATCTTTTTTCAGCTTTAATTCAACACTTAGTAATAATATTGCCTTTGTTGTTATGCAGATTTCATACTTGCTATGTTAATGACCATCTAATATGCTATCAAGTAATAATAATAATAACAACAGGCTTTCCTGATTCTACACCTGTGCATAATCACTCTGCTCTATGGCATCAATTTTCAAAACCAGACTTTATAAATTTTTCAAAGGATTCTAATCACTCCAAAATGCTTTATTGCAATGTCCACGCATATGCATTAATTTTGTAAAAATTTACTAGCAACATTGATTGCCACCCACAGACATCAGGAATCCCTAGCATGCACCTGCTCTTGGAATGGGCTAGACCAACTGCTCAGCTCATAGGCTGCCCACTGTGCCCTTGAATCTCAGGTCACTTGTGTCCTTTTCCTAAAACCCCAAGTGTCTCCTCTGCTCATGCACATGCTCCATCCTCTTATCAGATTCACTTACAAAACACAAGTTCACACAAAATTATTAAGGATTTCAAGATAGCATCAGCACAATTTTATGTCAAGCTCCAGACCCTTCCTGAGTGCCAGGCCCTGAGAACTGTATGGGTCACATTCCTGGAAAGCTGGCCAGCTGTCCTCATCTTAATCTCATGGACCAGCCCTTTCCTAGGCAATCCCTTACATTAGCACAAAGAGCTGCAATGCTGAGAATCAATTTACACTGCAACTAATCCACATATAGGATTAAACTTTGGTTTTTGTTTGTGATAAGTCTTGGTAGGTGACTAAAGAAAATAAAATTTCCTTGGAGGTAAATCTGGAGGGTTTCTACTCCCTTTCTCAGACCCTAATGCTGATAGAAAGTCATGAGTAATACATTCATCCACTAAAAAATGACAAAATCATGGAATTTGCAGGGAAATGGATGGCATTAGAGCAGATTATGCTAAGTGAAGCTGGCCAATCCCTAAAAAACAAATGCCAAATGTCTTCTTTGATATAAGGAGAGTAACTAAGAACAGAGCAGAGAGGAAGAGCATGAGAAAAAGATTAACATCAAACAGGGACGAGAGGTGGGAGGGAAAGGGAGAGAGAAGGGAAATTGCATGGAAATGGCAGGAGACCCTCAGGGTTATACAAAATTACATATAAGAGGATGTGAGGGGAAAGGGAAAAAAATAAAGGGAGAGAAATGAATTACAGTAGATGGGGTAGAGAGAGAAGATGGGAGGGGAGGGGAAGGGGGATAGTAGAGGATAGGAAAGATAGCAGAATACAATAGTCACTAGTATGGCAATATGTAAAAACGTGGATGTGTAACCAATGTGATTCTGCAATCTGTATAAGGGGTAAAAATGGGAGTTCATAACCCACTTGAATCAAATGTATGAAATATGATATATTAAGAGCTTTGTAATGTTTTGAACAACCAATAAAAAAAGGCGAACCCCCCCCCCCAAAAAAAAAAAAATTCAAGGAATTGCACTGGATTTCCATGTAACAAAACTCAACATTAATAAGCATTTCCTTAAAGTGTATTATTCAGAAATGATTAAATGGATATTTTCATCAGTGATGGACAAGAACATGTTATAGAATTCTATCCATAGACATCTTTTGCACTTGAGTCTTCTGCTCTGGCTAGCTCAGAGCACAAACTGTGATATCAGATTTCCTGAGTGGGAATCCCTACTATGCTTCACTAAATTATAACCATGTGAGCTCAAGCAGGTCACTTTTGCTCTATAATCCTGACACTTAAAAACAAGTAGGAACTTTTTAAAATATTTTTTCAGAGGTTACAGGAGTAAAAAAAATCTGAATACAAAATTTACATATGTACAAGATACCTAATATCACATCACATTTTCCTTTTTGTTGGAAATTGAACAATCTGCAATGACATGGAAACTGGATATCACTTTTCTATTTGTTGACCATTACAGTTTTCAAGCATTTTTCATCACAGTAATTTAGATGTTATTTATAAGCTCTGCTAGGGGATCTCTATTAACAGTATTTAGAGCCCTGACATCCTTATCAGTGGTTCTAATAGATCTTTATTGCAAAATTTTATTGAAATGGGCTTATGGGAGGAAAAGGGTCCAATCATGTAGGATAACAGTAATGAGAAGTCTCCTAATATAAATCAGGACACCCATAGTTGTGCAAACACTGCTGTGCAAGTCCTTCCTGAGGCAGAGGCTGTGGCTGCAGGTGCAGCTGCAGTTTGCAGACAGGCTGCAGGTCCCCTGGGAGCACTGTGCCTCCCTGCACAGAGGTAGGTGCCTGAGTCTTCCAGCTGGGAGGTGGAGATGTGCAGGGTGCTGTAGCACTCCTTAGGATTTGCTGTTGCCTTTAACCTTCCCTCCTGCTTTGTCCCTGAAGTCAGGAAAAACAGACTGATGAGGCCGCCCCCAGGATTCTGTTGGAACCACTGCACACTTTGCATGGTGGTGGAAAAATTGCACCTCAGAGTAGGGCTGGTTCCCTCCTGGAGCCTCAGGGCTGAAGGACTCTGTTCCACCTGCTGCCCTCTCACCCCTGCTTGGAAAGAGAAAAGCAAACACAGCTGGTGTCACTGGGAAATCCATGACCAGTTCACAAACCTGTAGAATATCCCAGGAAATGCCCTGAGGATGGAGGACAGGGAGGAGGCTTGGTGACAGCTCTCCCTGCCCTCCCTCACACTGTCAGCCCTACAACACACCAGCCCCATCTGGGAGGAACCCGACTCACAGCAAAGCTGCACCCACAGAAGCCCCAGCAGAGCCCCCAGTCCCCTCTGCATGGCTGCTGGCCTGGCTGCTGGGTCTTCTCCCTGCTCTGCAGGTGTCAGGTCTTGGGCCAGACAAGCTTGTTCTTCCAGGCAACAGGTTCCACCTGACTCCCTGAGCACCAGTCACATCTGAGCTCTGTCCTGCCCCTAACAGGGAGCTCCACCCCCAGTGGCCCAGGGAGACAGAAGTGGTGGCTCCATAATTGTGTGAGGACAGTGCAGGGGTAGGGGGTGATGTCTCAGATGAATGAAGATAGGGGGTATATTCTTCTTACAATAGTTGATTTCAAAGATGTTTTTGTGAGGAAGGAGGATGGTGCTTTAGACAAGGACCAATGTTTCAACTGGAACACTGAAGCATCACAAAAACAGTAAGCCCATTTTCCAAGTTACATAGATTGACAGAGATTTTTGAAAAATCAATTATATTAAAATTTTGATAAAGGAAAACTGTTTGATAGTAAGCAATGAGTATTAAGAAATAAAACAATTTCTTAAAGTCAGTAGATCACCATCTGCATTAAAAATGTTTTCAACAACAGTTCAGTCAATTAAAAGAAAAAGAGGATATGCATATGATGGATTTATAAGCATATGGGCTCCTATGAATATGGGCTCCAGCTTTCTGAGGATTTACATAGAATGGCAGAGCTGAAGACCTGAGATGAACTTACACAAAGAGGCTCCCCTTTGCTGTCTGTGATCTGACTGACTCACATTCTCTGGTCTCCTCCCTTTAACTATGTACCCTCTGGGGTCCTCAGAAGTCATTCTTCTTGTAGCCTGGAGTACCCCCTGGTGGACAAAACCATCAACATGATTCACTGAAGACCAAGCAAGTCCTCAGCAGTCACTCAACCCAGCCCCACTTACTGCATGTTCCTGATGTAGGAAATGCAAACGGTCAGAAAACAAAACAACCTTCTAGTTTCAATGAGGGTTAAAAAAATGAACCACTTCCAGGACTTAGGGTGTAGCTCAGTGGTAGAGCACATGGCTCAAGGCTCTGACTTCAATCTCCTTCACCACAAAAACCTGGACCACTTTTAAATGTTATGTATGGATGTTATATTTTAAAATAAGTTAGCAATTATTAACCTATGATATTGATTAGATCTTCTCTAATTTAATTCAAAAGAAATTGATAAACATTTATTCAAATTTTATTGGAAATGAAAAAGATAAGAGGAGAGGAGACACTAGTTTGTAGTCTACTGGAAAAGACAAACATACACACCGCTGTAATGAAATCAAAGAGTAGAACCCTTAGAGGAGCATGAGGTGAAGGTGCATGACCCCAGAGGCAGGAAAGTACATGACCCCAAAGGGAGGGGAGCACTTACATATGCAGTGATCAGACAAAACCTTCTGAAGAAGTTGAACATTTTCTTCTCCCTCTCTCCTGCCTTGTTATATGAAGGATGGACAAGAATATAGATAACTCTCTATCGTGGCTTTGATGGCTTTTTATTAGTTTCAAATAATCATCACTCATCACCCCAACTCTTCTTTCAATCTCTATTGGCAGACAAATTTCTCAGGTGTTTTGCTATGAATTTATAAGCATGTTCACATATGTGAAACAGCTGTCCATATATAATTTTCATTCATAGTTTCTTACTTGATACAAAATTATGTCTTGTGCATAGCTTTCTGTAATTTGCTTTATAAACTTGTTGATAAATTCTGTAGATTGTATTAGCACAGATAAGTTCTGCTACTGCCTTACCACATCATGGCATGTTTAGCTTATACACCCCTTCCTCTGTTGATGAACACTGAATGTGCACTTGGTTATTTGCCATGAAATATAATATATCAGTAAACTGGGTAATATATTCACAGTAAGTATAGAACAATGTAAGCTGTAGTAATGGTATTGGTACCAAAACAGACATGTAGACCAATGATACCAAATAGAGTATATGGAGAAAAACCCACATATATAACAGTTATCTCATACTAGACAAAGGTGCTAAAAACATATATTGGAGCAAATATAGCTAAATGGTGCTGAGGAAACTGGAAATACATATGCAACAAAACAAAATTGAACCTCTATCTTTCACCCTGCACAAAAATCAACTCAAAGTGGGTCAAGGACATAGGAATTAGGCCAGAGACTCTGCACATAATAGAAGAAAAACCAGGCCAAAATCTTCATCATATGGCTTAGGATCTGACTTCCTTTACAAGACTCATAAGTACAAGAAATGAAATCAAGAATCAATAAATGGGATAGATTCAAACTAAAAAGCTTCTTCTCAGCAAAAGAAAAAATTAACAAAGTGAAGAGAGAGCCTATGGAATGGGAGCAAAGTTTTACCACACTCACATTAGATAGAGCACTAATCTCCAGGACATATAAAGAGCTCAAAAAACTTAACACCAAAAAAAAAAAAAAAACAATCAATAAAAGGGCTAAGGAAATGAGCAGACACTTCACAGAATAAGATATACAATTGATCAATAAATGTATGAAAAAATGTTCAACATTTCTACCAATTAAAGAAATGCAAATCAAAAACACAAAGGCATATTACTCAGTCTTAAAGAATAAAATTATAGCATTTTGGGGTAAATGAATGGAGTTGGAGAATATCATGCTAAGCAAAGTAAGTCAATACCAAAAAAACAAAGGCTGAATGTTTTCTCTGATAAGTGGATGCTGATCCTTGAGCGGGGAGGGGGGGCGTGGCAAGAGAAGAATTGGAGGAACTTTGGATTGAGCAGAGGGGAGGGAGGGGATGGGACAGGATGTATGTGGGGAGATGATGGAATGAGATGGACATTATACCCCATGTATGTGTATGATTACACAAATGGTGTGATTCTACAACATGTACAACCAGAGAAATATAAAGCTGTGCTCTATTTGTGTAAAAATTAAAACTAATTAATTAAAAATTTCTATTATTTAAACCATGCTGTTTATGGCATTTTATTATGGCTGCCCTAGAAAACTAATGCAGGAGTCAATTTTTAATATCCTTTTATATAATGAAACCAATCACAAAAAGCAATTTTTAATCAAAACCAAACATGTTAAGTACCTTCAACATTTCAAATTTTTATTTCATAAACCCATGATTTAGTATACTGTTTCTAAATAAAAGTGCTCAAGCCTGGCATGGTAGTGCACATTTATAATCCCAGCAACTGGGGAGTTTGAGGCAGGAGGATCACAAGTTCAAAACCAGTCTTGCAATTTAGCAAAAGCCTTAGCAACTTAGAAACTGTCTCAAAATAAAAAAATTAAAAAGAGCTGGAGATATGGCTCTATAGTTAAGGATACCCTGGGTTCAACCCCAGTGTGTTAGCACCCCCATATTCAATCCCAAGTACCAAAAAAAAGTGCTCCCTTGTCTTTGATAGTCTCTTAAGAACTAGGTCTCCAGGTCTACTTGAAACAGGTGCTGACCTTAGCATCATATCTTGTCAAGAATGGCCAAAACATTGGCCATTACAACAAGCCACTCAAATGCTTTGAGGCCTAGGAGTGGTGACTAATCCCCATAGAAGTGCAATGGTGTTAGATTGGAAGGATCCTGAAGGATGTGAAGGAACTATACAGCCATATGTATTGGATCATCTTCCCGTAAGTTTATGGGGACGAGATGTCCTAGATCAATTAG
>NW_025999900.1:36531890-36540128 GCF_001458135.2 Marmota marmota marmota
GGGAGCCGGAATTCGGCCGCTCCGGGCTCGGTGTATGTTCTGATAGGAGCAGGCTCCAAGAAGCAGTTTCCGCAGGTTCTTTAGTACTGAGCCTGAGTAATTTGTCTGAGAGACGCAGGAGAATGGCAGCCTGAAATTACCTGTTCTATGGCTGAATGAGCTGCGATCAGTCGAAAACAGGGATGGTGACGTCAGCTCTCCAAGATGGTGGCCGCTGGCTTCCTCTGTGGTCTGACCAGTGTGGAGAACCGAATTGGACTGCTTCCTTCCCCCGTCTCAAACCCAGAATTCAGCCCTGAGCACGGTGATTGCACAGCTGGCAGAAGCCCGCAGAATCCGCAGCACTGTATCTTTGCGTTGCTATCTTGTCGTTTCCCAGCGCGCGCCACAGGGGTGATTTGCTGAATAAGCAGCATGTGGAAAAAATCTCTCGCGTTTGAGCCCCCATAGCTAATCCTTGTGCGATGGAAATCCTTCCTCTAGGTTTTAGAGCACCCCAATTTTGCTGGAAATTCCTAACAAGATAGCTTTTAGCCGTTCTAACTCTTCATTCTCCCTCACAGTGATGCGGTACATGGGGCTGTGTTTTGCATTCATCTTATAACAAACAGCTGAGAGGAAGAGAAGGAAGCTGAGACTGGATTCCTTCAAAGCATTTGTCCTTCAGAGGGAAAGCATGACACTGCACATTAAGAGCATGCTTTGTTATTTTGGGTTTTTTCCCCATATCTTAAGGTGATTTCCATAACTTGGCCAAGCATATTGCCTAAAGATTAATTAGGGGGACTGGCAGTGTACCAGGCTGGCCACTGCTTACAGCTGGCCCTCAGCTCCCTGCCTCATGTAGGTCTCAGTCATCTTGTCCATGGCTTTTCAATTTCAAACAAGGTGTGGTTTTGACTTCAATTTTAAGAATTCCTTCTTGTCACTCCCAGATGTCAGTTGGTCAGAGTTGAGTCATATTGGAACACAAAAGGTATGTGGAGAGACATACTGATACTTGCCCATAGCTATACTTTTGGATCCTGGAAGGTGGAACAATGTGACACTTGCAATCTTCCTATGCAAGAAGATTTCCAATTTTGGGCACTCCTGCTCATAGTAACTCTCATGAAGTTTGACATCTTCTCATAATGCAGCCGTCTTAAAGGAAATTGTCAGTTCTATGTGGTTTGGGGGAAGGATTACTCACAGTTTTGCTTCCTCCCCTAATTCCATAGCATTACTCCAGCATTGTTCCTGTCTCCTATACCTGATTTCTGGCATCTTAGAGTTGACTGTTCTTGCAGGGGCCACTTGCTTCTCCTAGACCACAAAAGTAAGGGCCTTCCTTATTAACTGCAGGGGCTACACACCACACCTTAATGCACACACTGTGCTGGTACCCTTGGTACTATCTACAGTAGAATCTTCTTATCTTGCTCTTGGTAATGATTTACAGGCAACCAGGAAATATAATGTATTTATTTAAATAAAAAGAAAATATCTAAGTTGGCAATTACCTCCCTGTAGTTTATAGTTTGTGACATTTTTTGACCCTGCTAGTTCTTTTCTTTAGATATGCACAAAATCTAGTCACTGGTTAAGAATTTTAAACAGGCACAACTATAAACCCAAGAAACTGCATTGCTATTACTGTTGGTCAGACTAAAATTATTTCTTTAAGTATATGACCCGCAAGGGTGTAAAATAATTACAAAAAACTGTTTTGTATACTGTATATTCTCAGCATTTTTACATATATATGATAGAGATACATGTTATTCTATTCATATGGCTTAAATAAAGCACTATGCAAAGTCTGCTAAAATAGATATTTAAGTTACATTTTTAAATTTTTTATTAGTGCACTACACTACATAATAATGGGTTTCATTCAGATATACTCATATATCAATATAATTTGAAATATATTTTTTCCATTTAAGTCTCTAGTATTTCCTCTTTCTCCTTATCTCTCCTTTTGTCCCTCTTCCTCTATTCTGCTGGTCTTATTTGGTTTATTTGTTTTTTCTTATTTGGTGATTTATATATACACATAAAAGTGAAATTCATTGTGGTATGCTCATGTACACACATAGCATATTTTGGTCAATTTTATTCCATGTTTTCTCCCTTTTCCTATTATTTCTCTGCCACCCTCAAACTCCTTCCCCTACTCCACTGACATCATTTCTATTTTCCTAGGATCCCCCTGCTTTTCTTTTTTTCCTTATTTCACTCTAGCTTTCACACTGAAAGAAAACATTCAACCCTTAACTTTCTGAATCCAGCTTATTTCACTTAGCATTATGGTCTCCAGTTCCATTGACTTAGAAATGAAATAATTTAACTCCTCTTCATGGCTGAGCTTTAAACTCCATTGTGTATATATATCACATATTCTTTATCCCTTCATCTGTTGACAGACACCTGTACTGGTTCCATAACTCGGTATTGGAAAACTACACTACTATAAATATTGATGTGCCTGTAGAGCTATAGTACTCCAATTAAGTTTTTTTTTGAAAAAAAATATTTATTTTTTAGTTTTAGGTGGACACAATATCTTTATTTTATATTTATGTGGTGCTGAGGATCAAACCCAGTGCCTCATGCATGCTAGGCAAGCACTCTACCACTGAGCCACAATCTCAGTCCTTGATTAAGCTATTTTACATAAATACCAAGGAGGTGGATAGATAGGTCCTATGCTGGTTCCATTTCTAGTTTTATGAGGAATCTCCATACTGGTTTCCAAAGTGGTTATACTAATTTGCAGTCTCATCAACATTGTATGAATGTACTTTCCCCCCACATCTTTGCCAGAGTTTATTGTTATTTATATTCTTAATGATTGCCATCCTGACTAGAATGAGATGAAACCTCAATGTAGTTTTGATTTTCATTTACTTGATTTTCAGGATGTTGAACATTTTTTTCATATATTTGTTGGCCATTGTGTTTCTTCTTCTGAGAAATGTCTATTTCTTTTGCCCATTTATTGATTGGTTTATCTGAGTTGTTTTGGTATTAGGTTTTTGTTTTCTTTCTTTCTTTCTTTCTTTCTTTCTTTCTTTCTTTCTTTTCTTTTCTTTTCTTTCTCTCTTTTTTGGTATTAATCCTGTTGGAGAAGTATCTGGAAAATATTTTTGCCCATTTTATAGGTTACCTTTTTATGCTCTTATTTTCTTTTCAGAAGCTTTTAATTTGATGCCATCCCACTTACTGATTCTTGATTTTATTTCTTGCACTTTGAAGTCATGATAAGGAATTTCCTATGCCAATATTATTGGAGTATTGAGCCTGTTTTCCTCTAGCATTTGCAAGGTTTTTGATTGAATTCCTATGTCTTTTATTTACTTGGATTTAACTTTTGTGCAAGGTGAAAGGGATCTAGTTTCATTCATCTACAAATGTATTGCCATCTATCCTAGCTGGTGACCTAATGCTTGGTTCACAGAATCTGACTTTTCCAATAACATTAAAATGACAAAGACAGCACACACACACACAGAAAGACCTTTTAAAAATCTGTGATGGCTCTCCGACCTTAAGGGTCCATGGAAAAAGAGAGAGCCACTGGAATTCTTTATTCTTATATAGGGGACTCACCAGGGGAAGTTCCATGAAATATTCTATCCCAGAAAGGGCAAAGGGGTAGGATTACAAAGTAACAGGTGAGTGTAACTCAACTCCAGTGGGTGATGCCTACTCCTGGAGCCATGCTTCGTTATCCTAGTTGGGGTAATACCCAAATTACTGTGACCTAGCACTCTCATGCCAGACTGCAAGCAATAATTGTTCAGAACCCAGTGCATCAGGACTTAAAGGCAGCTCCCAACACATATGGATATCCAGTTTCCCAGCACCATTTGTTTAAAAGGCTATTTTTTCACCAAGGTATGTTTTGGTACCTTTGTCAAATATCAAATAATTGTATCTATGTGCGATAGTCTCTGTGTCTTCTATTCTATTATATTGGTTTTCATTTCTGTTTTGATGCCAGCCAATACCATGCTATTTGGGTTACTATATAGCTCTGTAGTGTAATTGGAGATCAGGTAGTGTGATGCCTCTGACATTGCTCTTCTTGATCAGTATTGTGTTGGCTGTTCTAGATCTTTTATTATCCAAATGAATTTCAATACCATTTTTCCTAGTTCTTTGAGAAATTTCATTGGCATTTTAATGGGTATTTTTCATTTGTATTTTGATGCATTGAATCTGTATATCTCTCTTGGTAGTGTGGCCATTTTGACAATATTAATTTCGCCTATCAATGAACATGGGAGGTCTTTCCATCTTTTAAGATCTCCTTCAATTTCTTTCTTCAGCATTCTATATTTTTCATTGTAGAGATTTTTCACTCCTTAGTTAGATTTATTCCTAAGTATTTCTGGTGTTGAAGTTATTGAAAATGGGAGAGTTTTCCTGATTTCTTTCTCAATAGATTTATTATTGGAGCTAACAAAGTTACTGTTTTTTTTTTAATTGACCTTGTTTTCTGTTATTTTGCTGAATTTATTTTTCAGCTCTAGAAGTCTTCTGGTGGAGTTTTTGTGGTCTTCTAGATATAGGATCATGAACACACTAGTTATTATCCCTGATGGCCTGTTTTTACATTGGGACTAGAAAGCCAATTAAAGTTTATGAGTTTGCTAAACTAACAAAAAGCTATTTTGCCACCTGTTTGTTTGTTTTTTTGTTTGTGTGTTTATTATTGAAGATTGAACCCAGGGCCTTGCACATGCTCATCAAGCACTCTAGTATTGGAAACCATGGATAAACTGTGAGCGTGTCTGAGCCATCTCTAAGCAGAGGTGAGCGCCTCAGAGAACACTCAGGATTATCTTATTGATTTGAGACAACTTCGTTGACTTCTCAAATGTCCTGCTCAAAGAGAATTCTGTGATACTGTAGAATTTATTGGCTCAGACAGCCCTAGTTTCAAAGGCAACCCCCCAGAGGTAGAGAGAGTTACCAGTGCCCTAACCAGCCTTGTGGCACCAGCTGCCTGGAGGATGAAGAATTACTGCACAAGTGATAAGTCCCTGATCAGGGCAACTTCCACACATCCTCCCACCTCTTATTTACCTTGAAGAACCACTCCTCACAATAAATTCCTTTGGTGTCTTTCACTATAAATAAAGCATTTGAGGGCTTTTTTCCCTTTGTTAAGATCAGACCCATCAGGTCTCTTCCACCCATAAAGCCCACACTTTCAATGAATTTCTTGTCCTTTGTTTTTATTCCTTAAAACTACTTTTTCAGGCTTCTACTTCCAACAGGCCCACAACTCTAGGGTTAATAATTCCCTCCCCAGGCAGGCCATGGTTCAAACTCTAGCACTGAGTCCTTTTTATTTTTATCTTGAAAAATGGTCTCATAAGTTTTGCAAGCTGGCCTCAAACTCACAGTCCTCTTGCCTCAGTCTCCCAAGTAGCTGTGACTGTCACCAGTTTTAAAGAAGTGAATACTCTAATAATTACTCTCTTGCCACACATTCATTTAGTGGAAGCCAAATAAAAGCTGAATGTAACAGAAGCCAAAGTTCTCACACTCAGTATACAGAAATTTATGAAATTCGCCTATTTTCAACTTGCCAATTCACCCCACCCTAGATTTATTTGGTGTTACACCAAACAGATTCATCTGTTGTCTCAAAAATCAGAGGCTATTTCCAGTGAGTAAATATATGGTCTTTTGTAATAGTTGATGATTGTAAGTCATTGTTGTAGAAAGTAATGAAGGGTATGGTGGTTGAAGTGCTACTTACAAATTCCTTTAACCAGTTCTCCTATTTTAAAGCCAGACACCTCTCCAAGCATCCTCATCTTCCAGTATTCAAAAGGAAAGTCACTGTTGTCTCCAGTTCCTGGGCCAAGCAAAACTGTGGGCCTGGAAGTCTTCTTCCTAGATTCCTCTTCTGCAAGATTTGGTTTCACATTTCTCAGCTCTTTGAAGTCTGTTAGATTTACATTTTGCTTCAACTTTTCAGATATTTCTGGAATTTCATCTGCAAATGTTCTTTTTTTCCATTGTCTTCATGATCATGGAATTTTGCCTCTTGAAATACCCTCTTGTTGGAGTTTCAGAGAGACAGAAGTGGACACATGTGCAATCTACCATACTTCACAAAATAAATTAGTTTTTCTGTATATTATTTGACCTATTTAAAGTTGTTTTATCCTATGAACATAAATTATTTATGTTGTATGAGTAGTTATTGATCAACTATCTAATAAGATCTAAAGATGGGCCTCTGGGGGGGGGCTGTAAAAAGATAAAAGGGAAGCCTAAAATGGATAATAATGAAAAATGAAAGGTTTATAGACAATGTTACTTTAATGACAATGATGTTATGGGCCAGACTATATGGGCAATGACCAAACAGATTCCATTTTACCCTGAGACTCCATATCATTAATAAATGATATTCTCCTGTGGGGAAGCCCCACCACTGTACTCATTAATTAATAGTTGCCGAACATAACATACTTGGGAACACAAAATAGCAATTCTTATACAATGTAAAATTGTTCTTTTTGTTTTTCATTTTTCTTGGACAATGTCCCTTGTCAGAGATTGCCTGTCTAGACATTAGTAACCATTCTCTAACTTGTACTCAATTAGAGTCATTTTGACCCACATCCCTTCTGCTTGCTTGCTCGCTGCTATGCCAACCTGGAAAGTCCTGTGGGAAATACCAATGTACCCATCGCATTGTCTCACTAGCTGCCCAATCCAGCTTCTGTACATCAGTTTATTGACATAGTTGCTTGCTGACAGCTATGTCAACCCAGATGTGGGTTTTGCCTTTAAATATCCTAAAATGCTCAGGTGTGGGCCTGTTCCTTGCAGAGACACTTATGGTCCTGCAGGGAGCAGTCACCAGCTGGCTCTTCAATTTGGACAAAACTGGGACTTGGTGTATTTTTCTGAGTGACCTTCCTCACAACAATGACAATGTTATTGTCACCAGTTTTAAAGAAACCAATGTTAGTATCTGCCAAGGTGCATTCTTCTGCAGACTCTGAGACAGAAAATAATTGACAGCATCCCCTCACTCTCATTTATTGTGCTCAAGAACAATTCCCACAAGCAAAATGCACACATAATGGATCAATAAACTGATATATATTAACTACCTACAATAGCAACCCAAAAGGAAATCTCCAATATTTACAAAGATACCAGGTCTTCTGCAATTAAATCCAAAGATTCTTCTTTTTTGCCATCCTTCCTTTCTTATAGCCCTGGCCACCATCTCCCACTCCATTTAGTTACTCCTCCCCTTCTGTGGGAGAAATGGTGCAAAGATACAGGGGAAGTTGGGATCCCCACAAAACTACAGTGAAAGAATTTTATCCCAGTAGAATTTTTATACTCCAGATCCTGGACACTTCCAATCTATCTCAGGTACTATCTTAATGATAGAAAGGAAGATTGCTGAGAAATTATGGAAAGAGATATCTCTACAGTTTTTGGTCAATCGTAATCTTTTTGGAGAACTCCCCATGCATGTATGCATATACATTCCCCAAAGAAATTTTTAAAAAATGTTCATCTTATCTTTTCAAATGTGGGACTCCCAGTCCCCCTTCACTCTTTACTTTCTTTTCTTTCTTTAAATTTTTACTATTTCTTAGGCTAAAACTTTCTTCAGAAATCATGAGCTTCTCATGGACACATTAAGCATTCACACTCTCAGAAACCACAAATATTTTTCTAAACAATATTTTCTTGCAGGATCTGAGACAAGCTCAGGGGATAAAATTATATGCAAAGATGGACATATAGATTATTTCACTCACCTTGAGGTTTTATGCTTTTAAAATCACAAGTTTCAGGAGTAGTTGAAGAAGTATGGTGACAGTTTCCACTCTAACCTTTGAAGAATCTTATGTGAAGTAAGTTTGCTTCATATTCTCTTACTGTGTTCTTAGGGTTGGTTTGGAAGACTTTTATAGCAGTGCTTCATGGGTGGCTACAATAGTAGACCAGTTTCTGGTCCTTAAACCAAAGAGATATCAGAGGCAGATGCTTAGCACCCAGGCCCCTCAGTTTGCCAGAGTTTGCACTCAGCTCCACCTCAGTTTCTGACACTGTGTCACCTAGAGCACAGTAGTACATAGCCAAGTCTGATTCTTGGACAGAAGTTTTCTCCAAATGGAAGGAGGTAGTTTCTCTCTTGTATGTGGCTTCAAAACCTTTCTCAATTCTCTTATCATTGGCCTTCACAGCTTTCAGTAGGGG
>NW_025999900.1:36543525-36552191 GCF_001458135.2 Marmota marmota marmota
CCCCAAAAAAAAAAAAAAAAAAAAAAAAAAAAAAATTAGAAACAAAGAAAGAAAGATAAAAAAGATTTCAACTAAGCTTCTTCAGAGGGTCTCCATAAACAGTTCACAGAAGATGAGCACTGACCCAGGATTCTTGAAACACACATGCTCTGGCACAACACAGACAGCACATGGAAGACTTTCAAACAGAAATCTCTGTAGCAAGCTATAAGTAAATAGACCATTAATCCAAATTATTGTAATATAGTAGTAAGTTTTCAATATGGTAGTTAAAATGTAGATATAAAAATTTTCTCACATATACCAGAAAGAATTATAAGATAGCAATAAAAGCTAAATGCATAGGAATAAATTTAATCATCTCAAAACAATAGAACTTCATCAAGAAAGAAAGACACAAATAAGTAGAAAGAAATAACATGTTTCTTTTAGTTAATTTTGCTGTGTATGTTGTAAGGAAAGCAAAAGGAGACAGAGGCAAGGTGCAGAGGCAAAGCAAAAGCTGCTCGCCTGAGCTGCCAGCTTTATTTATATCAATAGGTTACATTAGGTCACTGGCATCAGTAGCATATTATTGTTCATTGTGGCATTAGGCAGGTTACAGAGTTAGCAACATTATGCTGCTTCTCTCTCAGTTACATACTGCAGTTGTAATGTGAAATGTTAGGAGCTTTGTGTAGCTCTCAAGAAAGCCCGTTGTTTAAAGTTTCTGTTATGTGGAAAGGTTCAGGCTCAGCAGAGCTTGGTGTGACATTGTGGTTGTCCAACAACAGAATTCCTTTATTCCCACAAGCTGAGCACCTGAGATCAAGGTCAAAGCTAATAAGACTCTAGCACAGATCCTCCTCATGCAGGGCATTATCATAGCAGCTAGGCATTGCACATGTATTAGTTATCTTAGTAGTTCCTAGGAAAAACTGCAGAATATTCCAAGTGTGGAAAACGGGGCACCTGTTTCCCCCCAGGAGTTTCCTCACCAGATGAATGCTGCCTTGTACATTTCCACAGCCAGAATCCTTACAGTGTATTCAAGATTTACAACAGGATATTATAGGATACATATAGGTGGTAAAGTGGTTATATAGTGAAGCAAATTAACATATCTATCATTTTATATAACTTTTTGTACATTTGACAGTAGCTAAAAAATCTATTCAACAATTTTATTATCTATTGTCTTAGATTTTACATATCCAAACTTGATGATTTTACCTTTCTACTGCATTGGAAGCTTTGACTAAATATTAGCAACACTTATCATGGTACAGAAAAAGCAATTTCATATATTATATTTTACATATTTTCTAATGTTTAACGTGTATTTTTTTATAATAAGAAAAATAACAAGTATAATTTTCTAAAGCACCAGTAGCCCATATCTGACAAGGATTGTGATACTGGTTAGTAAGTGATATTTATAGGAGAGAAGTCAAAATAGCAAATGTTATCTTTAAAAACTAGATTGCAAAACAAAACATCATTTGTTCCCTGGAAGAATCCATTATGTGCAGGTTTAGGATTGCTGAAGTTGTGAGGGCGCCTGGGTGTGAGGAGCCCAGAGTGGGCATGAAGTTCTGTGCCACACCTTGCCCTCTTTATCTCACATCACTTCATCTAGCTGTTCATTTTCACTATGTTTTTGTATATCAAACCATCATGTTATGTACTTTAAATATGTAAAATAAAAATAGAAAAAAATAATCTGTTAAGAACTATCAGCTAACAAAATGTTCTGACCCTCTCTGGGTCATCTTGAACCCACTGTATGTATTATATACTTTGAATGCCTATATGCTAGTTTTCACTTGCAAAATAACAATATAGAAAATGCAATACTGGAAGGTCTTTGCAAAAAACGAAGCAGGTAGGGCTCAGCCCAGTGGTAGGTTTGAGTACAGGCTGGAGGTGTTTGGGAAGCATCGTGCATCAGCTGCACAGAATTAGACAGCTGAGTCTCCAGGTTGGGTGGCTCTGATGTTTAGGGAGAAGGGTTTGGCTCTCTTATCCAACACAACAATGAATCTTTGGATTTGATTTATCTCCTTATTTGAACGAATGTCTATAATCATCTGGGGACCTTTTCCATCTTCTTGCTTATACCAAGGGAAGTAAGATGAACCACTCTCTGAATAAGTACAGTTGATAACAGCACTGTCTCCCTCCTGGACACTCAGAGTAGAAGGGTGCTGCTCCACCTTCTCTCCTTGGCTGACACCTGAAAAAGACAAAGAGAAAGGAGAGAGTTGTCAGGTCATTGCTCTCTAGAATTTTCTTTTACTACAGGATATGAAGGAGCTCTGAATAAAGCCAGTCTTCTCCCTAGACATCAAAAGAACACCCAGTAGTATCTCTATTATACCCCAGTCCTCAACTCACAGGTCAGATGCAGCCACAAGAATATGAATAAAGCATAAATCAATGTCTCCATTGTTTCTCCCTTTGGACAATAGACTTGATACCTCTAGCCAGAAGAGCTATTTCTTGTCTGGTTGTCACTTTCTTTCTCTAACAATTATAGCAGCTTCTCATATTGTCTACCCAACCAATAAGGACAAGGCTCTGCTTCTACTATAAACCTCTTTATTCAGAATCCACTACAATTAACCCTCCACTTATTCAGCACCAGCTGGGGTAGACTGCCACCTTGTGGTCACATCCTTAACTACTAAACCCTCAGGTTAGATGGTGTTCTCTTCCCCCTCTGGGTGATTCAGACACATAAAAGCAGCCATAGTTTTATTCTCTTTTATTGCTGAGTAATATTTAATTGTGTATATATACCACATTTTCTTTATCCATTCAACTACTGAAGGGCATCTAGGTTGGTTCCACTGTTTAGCTATTGTGAATTGTGCTGCAATAAACATTGATGTGGCTGTGTACTTGTAGTATGCTGTTTTTAAATCCTTTGGGTATAGACCAAGGAGTGGGATAAGTGGGTCAAATGGTGGTTCCAATGCAAGTTTTCCAAGGAATCTCCATACAGCTTCCAATTTTGGCTGCACCATTTTGCAGTCTGACCAGCAATGTAGGAGTGTGCCTTTTTCCCTGCCAACACTTTTAAATCAAAACCATTTCTGTATATCAGTGACAAATCCTCTGAAATGTAAATGAGGAAAACTACCCCATTTAAAATAGCCTCAAAAAATAAAATAAAATACTTGGTAATCAACTTAACCCCAAAAGTGAAAGACCTCTACAACAAAATCTACAGAATGCTAAAGAAAGAAATTAAAGAAGACCTTGGAAGATGGAAAGATTGCCCTTGTTCTTGGATAGGCAGAATTGATATTGTCAAAATGACCATACTACCAAAAGCATTATACAGATTTAATGCAATTCCAATCAAAATTCCTATGACTTTCTTCATAGAAATAAAAAAAAGCAGTCATATAGTTCATCTGTAAAAATAAGACACCCAGAATACCTAAAGCAATCCTTAGCAAGAAGAGTGAAGTAGCTGGCATCACTACACCAGACCTTAAACTATACTACAGAGCAATAGTAATAAAAACAATATGGTATTTAGCACCAAAACATATCAGTAGACCAATGGTACAGGTTAGTATGGACTAACCCACATAATTACAGTTATCTTATTTTAGACAAAGATGCCAAAAACATACATTGGAGAAAAGATAGCCTCTTCAACAAATGGTGCTGGAAATCATATGCAACAAAATGAAATTAAACGTCTATTTCTCACCATGTACAAAACTCAAAGTGGATCAAGGACATAGGAATTAAACCAGAGATCCTGCACCTAAAAGAAGAAAAAGAAGGCCCAAATCTCCATTGTATTGAATTAGGCCCCTACTTCCTTAATAAGACTCCTATAGCACAAGAATTAAAATCAAGAATTAATAAATGAGATGGATTCAAACTAAAAAAGCTTCTTCTCAGCAAAAGAAACAATCAGTGAGGTGAATAAAGACCCTACAGGTTGGGAGAAAATTTTTACCACTTGCACATCAAATAGAGCACTAGTCTCTAGGTATATAAAGAACTCAAAAATCTTAACACCAAAAAAACAAATAATTAATCAATAAATGGGCCAAGGAACTGAACAGACACTTCTCAGAAGGTGATTTACAATCAATCAACAAACATATGAAAAAATGTTTAACATCTCTAGCAAAGCAAAACTACTGTATTATTTCATCTCACTCCAGTCAGAATGGCAGCTATTAATACAAACAACAATAAATATTATATCTTGATCAAAAGATATTTCTGTATTTTTTCTGCAGTTTGATTTGTACAGCAGCATTTTAGTTTTTACTTTGGTATTTTCTGTAATTTTTAGAGGTCTCATAAACTGAAAGTAACTTGATAATCTTTCTATAATAAATAATGCTTGACTATGCATCCTATTACTGTTCCCTCAAGTCCAGTGAAATTAATATTAAAGTTCACATCTGTATTAACAATTGTTTCATTCAAACTTTCACATGAAAACATTATTCTTTATCAGGTAGCTATCATTACACTTAATTTCTGTTTCTAAGGCTGTGGATATTCAATATAAAATGCAGCCTCAATTTTCAAAATTAGAGTTTCTAAACTTTTCCAAGGATTCTAAGAACTCTCCTAAATTATTAATTGCAATGTTCATTTTCATGCTTTCATTTTGTACAAATTTACTAAGAATGCTTATTGAAATACACTCTGGGGGCCCCCAAAGCACCAGAAAGCCTCTGGCAGTCACCTTCCCTTGGAATGGGTGGAACAACTCTACCCTTGAACATGAACTTCCATGTGTTCCTGTTCTAAAGCCCCATTTATCTCCTCTGCCCATGCACATTCTCCATCCTCTTAATAGACTTTATTTACAAAACATAGTTTCAAGGACAAAATTATTAAAAATTGCAGGACAGCAATAACAGAACATTAAATTAAGCATCAGCCCCTTTCTGAGTAGGAGGCCCTGTGAAACTTTACAGGTAACATGCCCAGAAAGCTGGTTCTGCTTCCAGCATCACCAGAATTGCCCATATGTCTTTGTCTGAATCTCAGGGTCCCAATGTTTCCTAGTTGATCCCTTCCATTAACATAAAAGACAGAGAGGTGGAAATTAGATTCACATTGTAATTGATCCACATACCTGTTTAAACTTTGGGATTGGTTGTGACAAGTCTTGTCATGTGACTACAGCAGATAAAAGTTGCTTTGGGGGTAGTGCTGGAAGATTTCTTCTCCCATTCCCAACCCAAAATGATGTCACAAAAACATGAGTAATAGATTCATTCAAAATTGGAAAGAAGAGGCAGTCACCCCAGATGCTGCCTGCAGCAGATGTCACTGCAGAGTCCAGAGGTCTCTTCTCTGGGCACAGCCTCAGTTACCTCCAAGGCAAATTATGCCACTACCACATTGGTTGCTGCCACTGAACCAGAAGTCTCCTCTTAATCAACTGCTGCCTGCACTGCTACCACCATTGCTGCTGCCTCTGATTCTGCTGCTGCCAGCCTGAGATCACCTGGAAGTCTTCTTTCTAGGTGCTGCTGCCACAGAAGAAACCACTGCCCTGGAAGCAACTGAAGCTGACACTACTGCTGACCCCCAGAGATCACCTGGTGATGCTGCCCCCACAGCTGCAGTTGTAGCTGCCACTGCAGCTGCTGCTGACCCACTGCCTACTGCCAAAACCACCACCACTACTGCTGCTACCACAGCCTAGAGGACTGTTTCAGGGAGACTTCAGATTTGGTTGCAAGTGGCTGCTCCCATTTGGGGACACCAGTCAGGGCTTGGGGCCCACGTGCTGGCAGGTTTATCACCACAAGAGCTTCTAACTGGGGACTGTAGCTGGGACCCACAGGTCCATTGTAGGAAAGTCTGTGGGTTTGGAGAAGCCTGAGGTCTTCCTGCTGAGAGTGCTGGTGACCCTTGTCTTGCTGCTGTATCTTAGGACTGCTCCTTTGTATCCCTAGAGGTCTTTCTGCAAGTAGAAGCATCATTGAGGTCTTGGAATACAGTGTGGCCAATATTGAGGTATCTGAAGCCCAGATGGGTGGGATAGAGAATGGGTTTGTGAGGGCTAATCTAGGTTTGGTGATACTCAGAGACATCAGAAACAGGGCTGACAATCTGTTGAACACTGACAGAGATAGTTTGACTTTCAGCAAGATTTATTTTATTTTATCTTATTTTTTGATTCGCTAATCGCTCTATCATATTTGGAATAGGATTTTTTATGCATTAGTGTGGTGAGCCGTTCTAATTGGACCGTGGCCGCCATTAGAAGATGGCGCCGGCTTCCACTGTGGCCTGTGATAAACAACTCCTAATATGGAGAATTGGCACGCAATCCCTTACCACCCTATGAGAAAGGTCCACGTGGCAGCTTAGGATTGGTATGCGGGAGGCTTTATTAGGCTGTGCTTGGGCGCTCGGCGGGGGGTCACTAGAAGATGATACTTGAATCAAGGCCTGAATAAACTGCTGAAAGAAGAATCCTGTGTCGTGTTTTCCCTTGCCGGCGAGGGGTCGCAGCACATCAGTGTGTGGAGGACAATGATATATGAATGGTACTTTGTGTTTTTGTTGTATACATATGTCTTTAATCTTTTCCCCTTTGTTCATATTCTTCCTCTTTTGTCTATTTTCTTGGATTTTCTTCCCAACTTTTCTCCAAACAACAGCCAATCTGTGTTGGCTCCTCTTTCACTCTTCCTGTGAATTTTTACTTCTAGCTTTTCTCTTTCTCTCCCATGAATATTGGGTACTACACTACCTATGTTCTCTCATCCACAATTTGAAATTGTAAATCATTTTAACAAATATTCTATTTGAACCGTAGATAGTTATTGAACTCATCATTTTGGTTTAAAGAGAGAAAGCAGTAGATGCCTTAGTGAGAGGTTTTCGATTTAAGGCTATATATTGTGTACACTGGGTGCTGTTGATATTGGTCTCACAGTAAAGGTGAAGCACTAGAGACCTATAGGGATGCTATAGGTCTACAGGGTAGAATTTCTGCTGCCTTAGATCCATAATTTTAGATGGAAAAACAGACTAACAATAGTAAAAAAACAAGGGAATAAAACACCTGAAACAAACCAAGATGCTTAAACAACAGAAACCACTTCTACTCAGTAGAAGAAATGTCCAAGAAGGAGTTCAGATTGTAGATAGTTAAATTGATATGTGGAGCAAAGGATAGTATAAAGAGTGAAATCAAAGAAAAAATACAGAAGGTGAAAGACCACTTCAATAAATAGTTAGAGATCATGAAAAAATAACCACGCAGAAATCCTTGAAGAGAAGGATCAGTAAAACAAATTATAAATTCAATAGAAAAGATAACCACAGACTCGGCCACGTGGAAGACAGAACCTCAGACAATGAACACAAAATATATAATCTTGAAAGTAGAGGTGAACATGCAGAGAAGATGGTAAGAAACCATGAAAAGAGCATCCAAGAATTATGAGATAACATGAAAAGACCAAATTTAAAAGTTATCAGAATAGATGAAGGAGGAGAGATACAAACCAAAGGAATGCACAGTATTTTTAATGATATAACAGCAGAAAGTTTCCCAAACCTAAAGAATAGAATGGAAAATCAAATACAAGAGGTTTACAGGAAACCAAATGTACAAAATTACAGCCGACTCACACCAAGACACATTATAATGAGAATGTCTGACACAGAGAATAAAGATAAAATTTTAAAAGCTCTGAGAGAAAAAAAAATCAAATTATGTATAGGGGGAAACCAATTCAGATCTCAACTGATTTCTCAACACAGACCCTCAAAGTTAGGAGGTCTTGGAGTAATATATTTCAAGTTCTGAAAGAAAACAGATGCCAACCAAGAATTTTATATCCAGAAAAATTAAGTTTCAGATTTGAAGATGAAATTAAAAAATTCTATGATAAACAAACATTAAAAGAATTCACAACTAGAAAGCCTACACTAGAGAATATTCTCAACAAAATATTCCATGAAGATAAAGTGGAAAAAAAAGTGAAAACCAGCAAAGGGGGGATCTACTATAAAGGACATTCAAACAAATGAGACACTAAGATAAATCAAAAGCCAGAAATAAATCAAAATGACAGGGAATACAAATCATATCTCAATAATAATCTTGAATGTCAATAGCCTTAATGCCATCAATCAAAAGACACAGACTGGCAGATTGAATTATCAAGCAAGAACTAACAATATGCTGTCTTCAAGAGACTCACCTCATGGTCAAAGACATCCACAGGCTGAAGGTGAAAGAATGGGAAAAAACTTGACAGTCACATGGATCATATAAACAAGCAGGGGTTTCCATTCTCATCTCTGATAAAGTAGACTTTAAACCAAAGTTAATCAGAAGAAACAAAGAAGGATATTTCATACTTCTTAAGGGAAGTGTATATAAGCAGGACATAAAAATATACATATTTATGCCCCAAACAATGGAGCATCTATGTACATCAAACAAACCCTTCTCAATTTCAAGAGTCAAATACATCACAATACAATAATACTAGGTGACTTCAACACACCTCTCTCACTACTGAACAGATCTTCCAAACCAAAACTAAATTTAAAATAAAATAGGACAAAATAATACAATCAATAATGTAAACTTAGCAGATATATATATATATATATATATATATATATATATATATATATATATAATATTTCGTTTTTCAACAAGC
>NW_025999900.1:36554216-36576500 GCF_001458135.2 Marmota marmota marmota
TCATAATAAGACTAAAAAGTTAACAAATAAATGCCCAAACACTACATCTCAAAGCCCTAGAAAAAGGAGAACAAAAGCAGTAAAAAACAAGAAATAATTTAAATCACTGAAATCAAAACAAAGAAACAATTGAAAAAACTGACAAAACAAAAAGTTGGCTCTTTGAAAAAAATAAATAAAATAGATAAAACCCTGGTCATGCTAACAAAGAGAAAAAGAGAGAAAACTTAAATTACTAAAATACAAGATGAAGAATGAAATATCACAATGGATACGTCTGAAATACAGAAGATAATCAGAAACTATTTGGAAAATATGTACTCTAATAAAATAAAAAAAATATTGAAGACATTGACAAATTTCTAGAGACATGTGACCTACCCAAACTGAATGAGGAGGTCATACATTATTTCAACAGATCAATTTCAAGTAATAAAATAGAAAATGCCATCAAATCATATTAACAAAGAAAAGCCCAGAACCAGATGAATTCTCAGCTGAGTTCTAAAAGACTTTCAAAGAAGAATTAACAGCAATATTTCTCAAAGTATTCCATGAAATTGAAAGGAAGGAAATGCTTCCAAATTCATTCTATAAGGCTAATATCACCCTGATACAAAAACCAGACAAAGACACATCAAGGAAAGAAAACTATAGACCAATAACTTTGATGAAGATAGATGCAAAAATTCTCAATAAAACTCTGTCAAATCACCTACAAAACATATTAAAAAGATAGTGCACCAGGATGAAGTGTGGTTCATCCCAGGAATGCAGGGTTGGTTCAACATATGGAAATCAATAAATATAATTCATCATATTATAGACTTAAAAACAAAAATTATATGATCATCTCAATATATGCAGAAAAAGCATTTGACAAAATACAGCACACCTTTACGTTCAAAACACTAGAAAAACTAGGGATAGTAGGAATATACCTCAACATTGTAAAAGATATATATGGTAAAAACCAATGCCAGCACCATTCCAAATGGAAAAAAATTGAAAGCATTCCCACTAAAAACTGGAACAAGACAAGGATGTCCTCTTTCACCACTTCTATTCAACATCATCCTTGAAACTCTAGCCAGAGAAATTGGACAAGAGAAAGAAATTAAAAAATACAAATAGATAAAGAAGAACTCAAAATATTACTGTTAGCTGATGACATGATTTTATATCTAGAAGATCTAAAAAATTCTACCAGATAACTCCAAGAACTAATAAATAAATTCAGTAAAGTAGCAGGATATAAAATCAACACCCATAAATCAAATGCATTCTTATACATCAGCAATGAATCCACTGAAAGAGAAATTAGGAAAACTACCCCATTCACAATAGCCTCAAAAAATTAAAATATCTGGGAATCAATCTAACAAAAGAGATGAAAGACCTCTACACTGAAAACTACAGGATTCTAAAGAAAGAAACTGAAGAAAACCTCGGTAGATGGAAAGATCTCCCATGCTCCTGGATAGGTAGAATTAATATTGTCAAAATGGCCATACTACCAAAAGTGTTATACAGATGTAATATGATTCATATTAAAATCCCAATGATATTCTTCATAGAAATAGAAAAAAAAACTGTCATGGAAATTTATTTGTAAAAATAAGACACACACACACACACAGAAAAAAAAAAAAAAAGAGACACAGAATAGTTAAAGCAATCCTTAGCAAGAAAAATGAAGCTGGAGGGATCATAATACCAGATCATAAATTATTCAGTATAGTTATAGTAACAAAAACTGCATGATATTGGCACAAAAATAGTCTTGTAGACCAATGGTGTAGAATAGAGGACACAAAAACAAACCCACATAAATACGGTCATCTCATACTAGACAAGGGTGCCAAAAATATTCACTGGAGAAAAGATAGCATATTTAACAAACGGTGCTGGGAAAACTGGAAATTCATATATAGCAAAATGAAACTAAACCTGAAAAGGGTTTCTGTGATGAAAAGGACCCAACCTAAGTGGGATGACAGTGCTGAAAATTCTCCCATTACCAGAGGTGAAATTGCTATGACATGACTCAGGACACCCATAACTGTTCAGACACTGCTGTGTGAGTCCTCCCTGAGGTACAGGTGGTGGCTGCAGGAGCAGCTGCAGTTTGCAGACAGGCTGCAGGTCCGCTGGGAGCACTGTGCCTCCCTGCACAGAGGTAGAGGCCTGAGTCTTCCAGCTGGGAGGTGGAGATGTGCAGGGTGCTGTAGCGCTCCTTAGGATTTGCTGTTGCCTTTAACCTTCCCTCCTGCTTTGTCCCTGAAGCCAGGTAAAACAGACTGATGAGGCCACCCTCAGGATTCTGATGGAACCACTGCACACTGTTCATGGTGGTGGAAAAATTGTACCTAAGAGTAGAGCTCGTTCCCTCCTGGAGCCTCAGGGCTGAAGGACTCTGCTCCACCTGCTGCCCTCTCAACCCCTGCTTGGAAAGAGAAAAGCAAACACAGCTGGTGTCACTGGGGAATCCATGACCAGTTCACATATCTACAGAATATCCCAGGAAATGCCCTGAGGATGGAGCACAGGGAGGGGGCTTGGTGCCAGCTCTCCCTGCCCTTCCTCACACTGTCAGCCCTACAACACCCCCAGCTCCATCTGGGAGGAACCCGACTCACAGCAAAGCTGCACACACAGAAGCCCCAGCAGAGCCCCCAGTCTCCTCTGCATGGCTGCTGTCTTGGCTGCTAGGGTCTTCTCCCTGCTCTGCAGGTGTCAGGTCTTGGGCCAGACAAGCTTGTTCTTCCAGGCAACAGGTTCCACTTGACTCCCTGAGCACCAGTCACATCTGAGCTCTGTCCTGCCCCTAACAGGGAGCTCCACCCCCAGTGGCCCAGGGAGACAGCAGTGGTGGCTCCCAAAATTTTGTGAGGACAGTGCAGGGGGTACAGGGCCATGTTTTCAATGAATGAAGATGCAAGTGGGTTTTTTTTCTTATAAAATTTGATATAGGAGAAGTTTATGGAAAGGCATATGAGAAACGAGTATGATACCCCAGTAAAGGAGCTAGGTCATAACTGGGTGAAAGAGAGCTTTTAAGAATCACAGGAAGAGTGATCCCATTGCTCAAGTTACATATCTTGACAAAGATTTTCAGAAATGAATTATGTTAGGTTGGTTTGAAGTGATTAAGGAACAAAGCACCAAACAACCTATGCCCACCAAAGAACCACCAATCAGGTGCTGACAGAACTACCTGTCAATCAGAGGGGTCTTCTGACCAATCCTGGATCATCGCCAGCACCTCAAACAAACCCCAGTAGGACAAGGGACTTTAAAAAACAACAAACAAACAAACAAACAAAAAGCACCCTTTTCTGTCCCACACCCTCCCTTCCTGCCCTAAGCCCAGTAAAAATTCCTGTCTGGTCCAGGCCCAACTGCTTCTCCTCAGACCCACCCTGTTGATCTGAGGGTCTCTCTTGGGAGCAAAATCTCAATAAAGCCTCCTTCAGCTGCTTTTAAATTTGCCTCTTTTTGGTCGCCGATACCTGACCTTACAAATTATATGAAAATTCTGATAAAGGTAACTATTTGATTGTATGAATTGTGTATTAAAAAATACATACAATTTCTTAAAGTCAAAAGGTTGTGATGTGAATAGAAAACATTTCCAACAAGAGTTTTGTTAACTAAAATAAATATAAGTTGTAAGTATGATGTCCACCAGGCTTTATTCTCTACCTCTCCCCTTTTTCTGTCCCCTCTTTGTCCTACACTCTACAGGTCCTCACAGCAGACTCTGGTCCGATTAAATAATGTCATTTTCTTTTTCTTCTTCTATTTTTGTTCTGTTTGTCCCTTTAAAAATACCTACAATCTGTAGTCCTTGCTCTCAGAAACTATTCTTATTTAAAATAATGTGTGCCTACTTTTAATATTATTCATCAATTCCAATGGTATTATATTTGATCTCTACAATTCTATTGCTAGATAAAGGATCAGGTGTTATTATATTTTGTTTTCCTAAGTCAGCTAATAACTCTTCAACTTCCAGGTTGATTGGATATCAAAATCCACCTGGCAGGTTCTCCTCACCCTGCCAGCCATGTCTTACACATGGGAACCAGTTTTGCTACTGTCCTAAGGGACTACAGCCTTCCCAAGCACTTGCCCATGGAGTGTAGCATCAGTCAACTAGCTCCCATCTTTAACCATGCTTTCTTGGGAAGAATGAGTGAAGACACAGAACTTTGGCTGAATTTTCTCAAAGACCCCTATTCATAAGCAGACTCAGCTTTCACTCTATGCAGCACAAACCTTTAGGAAACATGAGCCCCACAAACATTTGTGTTATGCTCAGTATTGATTTGTCCAAATACTTATAAAGAGTGCTGGCAAATTTTAGGAGCTGATAGATATTAGTTCAATGAATGAGTGAATAGAAATTACCTCTATAGCATTTTTCACAAACCATTCCTACCAGTCTATCATTCCTACCACCCTGAGCTTCTTGGGAGCAGGAAGAAGAGTATGTAATATTTAGCAGGTCTTTGATAAGTTTATTAATAAACAGTTAATAATAGGGTTTATTCCAATAATAGAACATTTTACATACTGAAAGTTAGCCACAATGCTTGCCTTTTGGTACACATAACCTATCAAGATTTATGCTCCTATCTACAGTTCTTTAATCAGATTTCTAGAAATGGAAGTACAGCCTAATTTTTTCTGTTTCCACCAGACCCCAAAGAAGACATGCTCTCATATCCATTGACTGACCAGGGACTCTGATGGATCTGGTAGAAGAGAAGGAGCACTGGGATTGATGTACTCAGAAGAGGCCACAGGAGAATGTGAAGTGTGACCAGATGAAAAATCTGGCTCAAATGAGCATCAGCACTTGTCTCCTGACCTTCCTGGTCAGCCCAGCCCTTAACTCCACACAAGGACTTAGGCTCGAGCCCTGTTGCAGAGGGTTCTGTCAAACTGTGCCTGCCCAGCTGTAGATTTGGGTGCAGGTGGCAGGTGCCTGGGTAGCACTGTGTGACTACAGCACAGAGGTAGGTGGCTGAGTCTCCATGCTGCACGGCTGTGATGTTCAAGCTGCTTCCACCCTTCAGCAATGTGGCTCGTAGTCTTCCCTTCTGCTGCACATCCCCAGCTGAATACATGGAGAAGAGGTGTCTGAGACCTGTCCCTTTGTCTTGTCTGTACCACTGCAGACTGTTTAAAGCACTGACTGAATAAGTGCAGCTCATGGAGGTGCCATCTCCCTCCCAGGGTCTCAAGGAAGGAGGACTCTGCTCCACCTGGTTTCCTCCTTTCACCCCTATTTGAAAGACAACAGACACAATATTTAGCTTTAGTTCAGACCTTTCATAACTTTGTGCCTAAATATCCCCCCAAAAGTGCCAAATAATTTCAAATTACACCCTCATCTGTCCCCTAAGTTTCAATGAATGTCCCCTGGAGCTCCCAGCTCTAAGAACCCCCCAACTCACAGCCAAGATGAAGCCAAAATATAATTAGCATGGATCCCTGCATCTTCTCCATCCTGATACTTTGTCTTGATACTCGAAATGCTGCCTAAAATTAGGTAGCCAGAAGTCTTTCTTTCTTGGTCCTTTGGATCCAGTAAACCAGAGGGCTTTTCTGACTATGTGTCAACCAGTCAGAGATGAGCTCCTCTTATGTAAACCTACTTTCTAACCATAAGGAAAGGCCTAGTCAACAGAGGGAAAGAGAGCCAGTGTCACCTGGTGGCCACAGACAGAATCATCAGAGAAACATTACCACAGTGGGTGTGCACCTCTTGCGCAGGTGCAGCAGGGTGATTACTGCTCCTATATGGTAGATAGTTTTTAACTTTATAGACACCTATAATGTGGTCATCATACTATTTTATTTCCTTTCATTTATCTATGCATTTAGGTCTGAAGTGTGTCAGAGCAAAACTATCACCAGTGATTATAGAGCATGTGGGCAAAAGGGGGGAGAAAAATTAGATTGGAGTTCTCTTCAAAAAGCAACAACAATCTTAACTGATAAAATCAAGGATGGATGAAAAGAAAAAAAGAGGCTGAAACACATCACACACACATACACACAAAACAAAAAAAAACAACAACAACAAAAAAACACTGGAAGGCCAACAGAACCATATCAAAGAACAGAACATTGACAATGATATTAGGAAATCTACTTTTGTAAGTAACATGCAGCTTCAGTAGACTCAACATGGAGGGGCTGAGGATCAACAGAAATTATAGAGGGAAATAAGGGAAGATAATAATAAATTTTAATCACGAATCAAGACTGCAGTATGAAAAAGAAATGTCTTCCTGATCATGAGTAAAACTTCAGGACTTGAGGCTTCATTATTGTGTTTTTAAGCAACAGCAGTTGATGGCATCACATGAATTTAAGAATTAATTAAAAAATAGTTTGCTTCATATGCTTTGCCTCACTATTATCTTAATTTAAACTAAATTGTGAGTTGTATTTATATTTTTAAGCATACTGTAGTACACTACTATTGACAAAAGAAAATCCAACTGATTTTATCAATGCTATTTCAGATGACATTATAAGAATGCTCTGACAGGATAATTAAAAATAAAACTAGAAGCCCTCTTGGACTCATGCAAACTCAACATTGTACCCCTGGAGGTCATAACTATCCAACACACACACAAACACACACACACACACACACAGAAAAAGTCTAGTAGAAGTTTGTCACAGCTTTTCTATCTTATTTCTTCTAAAGAGTGAAAAGGCAAGCATATATAGCTGTGTTTATGTTCATAGTACAAATCCAATGTAGGCTAAGAATATTAATCCTTTCACCTCTAATCTGTCCACTAGGAATTAAATGTTTCCATTTGCCTAAAACTCATTTAACCTGTGTTTAACTGTAAAGTAGCTACATTTTATTTATCTTAATAACATTATGTCCTTTTGATAGGGTGATGATAAAGCAAGAATTAGGCAGACAGGCAGGAAGTATAGATAGGTAAATCAGGTCAGATCAAGGAGACCAATTTGAGTGTCAGGGAAGTTAGAGACTACCCCCTGAGAGATTAAAATTCCTTAGAGCCCTTCCTCCACCCTTATCAAGATAACCTGCCTGGGTTCCAACCTGTGCTAAGGTAACCTGTCCCAAGAACTGTCCTTCCCTAAATGGAGTTGTAAAAGTTGTTCATTAATGTGTCCATCCAGCCCATCCCCCACCCATCTGCTTCTCACCATTTGACCATCCTACTGGAGCATCCCCTGAGCCTAGTTATGTATGCAGAAAGGAGAGAGATAAGGGGAAGAGAGCAGGAGAACAAAGGAAGCCTAGGACATATATGTATATATTAAAAAAAGGCAAAACACCCTAGCTTCTTGGGATACCAGGATACCAGCAATGGCCTACTTCTCCCTCCTTGGAGAAGTCTATGTTACCCCTTTTTAAATAAACCCTGCTTTATATGCTTGCCTCTGCATGCTTCTCTATTGTTATACTTCAACATGGGAGGGAGCAGAACTTGTCACCTCTAACTGGTGGTATTAATGATGAGAATCAATCAGGGCCAAGTTTCACTTCCCCAGATATGGAGATTGAACACCTGAAAAACTAGAAGCAAGTGTAGAAAGCAAGTTTTATTTAAACATTAGAACAGAGATAGACTTCTGTGCAGAGAAGGGGGCCCAGAGCTGGGTGTCCCAAGAAGTGAGCGTGTCCTGCCCCTTTCATACAGTATAGAATTCCTTTGCATTCCCTCCTTCTTCCCTTATCTTGCATCTCTCCTCTCCCCATGCTGTAGGTGACCAAAAGGTGGCCCAAAAGGTGAAGGTGGAGTAATATCAGGGCTGGAAAGAAGCTGTCTAGGTTTATGGGCAGGAAGGGACCAACCCAGGAGACATTAATTAGCAATTCTTACAACTCCCTGCAGGGAGGAACAATTCCTGTGGCAGTTGGTAAAAGTTTAGAGAAGGAAGGGGAAGGGCTTTGAGATATCAGCATTTGATTTCCTTTGCTTTCCAACTAGCTCCCATCCTCCTGATCAAACCCAATTATTTATTATCTAAACTGTCTTTTTGCCCTCTGGCCTAACTTTTTTAAAGGCCTCCCAAAAGGCAGTTTTTCAGACATAGCCTTTAGATAGTCTTTCTCCAGAAAATGATAAAAAGGATGAAACCAAAGTTAGTGCAGGCTGGAAGAAAACCAGTAGCATAGATGGATGTCCCCTCTTCCAGGGGAATAGTTAAGTCTGAGGGAAAAAGAATATCTACTTTGAATGGAAGATGAATGTGTTGCTCTATGAATGATGTATGACCAAACTGCACCATGAGATCAGAGAAAGGTTACTAGGCAGAAATAGTGGTAAAATATTGGGATTAAGCATCAAATAAACAGAAGTCACATCTAACTTTTGTGCTGGCTATGTCTGTGAGCCTGAATATGAGTATTTTATATAATGTCAATAAGAATCAATTTCATCACAATAAAAAGTTGAGAAACTGATGTGACTCCATTTTCCAGAAACCAGCCTATACCTCAGAGCAAAGCCTGTCCAAGGAAGGGGGCGTGACCTTTGTCATTGGAAAAACCCACAGAGCACTCCTAGGCACATACCCACCCTGCTGAGTTATTTATCTACAAATAACAGGAGAGATCTGGGGCACCAGGTGTCCTTGACTCAGTCAGGCTAGGTGAGGACCCATAGCAACCCCCAAGCAACCACCAATCAGCATGAAACAGGGAAAATACCAGGAATGCTAAATGACCCTCCCAGTAGTTTATGGAGGTTGATAACATGTTGGGAAACCATGTAGTTCAGCAGGTACACCCCTCCCTTCGTGTCCTAAACCAATCAGTTCAAAGGAATCCCCCTCTTATACTAACCAATCACCCCTACCCAACTTGTTCCCACCAGTGAATGTGCTAATCACTGTTCAGAGTTGTTCCCGCAGTGTGTGGGTGTGTGAGGATTTGCTAAGAGATGCTATGATATATGTGAGGTCCCTGCCTTCCCCAAAGAGTGTACAAAACTGCTGCAAACCCTGGGCTTGGGGCCTCTCAGCATCACCAGTTGCTGTGTGTGTGGAGGACCGAGCTAGCTCACAATAAACACCTCTTTGTTGCTTACATTGATCTTGGTCTCTGGTGGTCTTTTGGGGGTCCCAAACTCAAGCATAACAAAGTAAACTACCTCAAATATTGTTATACAGATTGAGCTTTTAAAAACTTTTGTACAAATTCGAGCCCTGTGCTTGACATATAGTTATAACTGAAAGCTCGATTCTTGTCCCCATGTTAATCCAAGAAAGAAGACATCGTTTGTGCAAAAAAGGAAAAATAACGTTTATTGTTTTGCTAGCAAAGGAGAAAGCACAGGGGACTCCTGTTCCAAAGGCTGTGATTCTCCCACACAGAAAGGACAGGGGGATGTAAGGGTTACATTCCAGGTTGCTCTAGTTGGAGGTCCCAGGGTGCCCTGATGGTGGGCTGGGATTTACTTATTAATTTGAGAGATGTTCACTTCCCATATCCTCAGCAGGCATCTCCTTCCTGTACTGGGTGTGCTCAAGGGCAGTTAACTAGGGGAAGAAAAAGATAACACTGTCTCCCTAATCTTGTTAGAGACGGGGAGGAGAGAGAGAGAGAGAGAGAGAGAGAGAGAAAGAGAAATGTTCTTAAAAAAATAAACCACCTCAAAGCAATGAGGGCTACAATCAGATGATGAAGGAATCATTGTTATATTTTCCCACTGTCAATTCCTACTTTCCATTTCTATGGAAAATTGGGCAAGGACATCTCAAAGCTACTTCCTGCTGAGAATGGGCAATGAAGGGGGTTTTTATAATGGAAGGTTTTACTTGTTGTTACCATGTTTTCTTCAGGTCTTTGGTTGCATAGTTGAAAACGGAGAAGGAGAAACAAAATTAAACAGAAAGATACATACACAGGAGCAATGATAAATAGGATAGTAAGAATGAGGTGGAAGAGGCCTAATAAAATAGATTTAATCCCTCTTGGTATTGTTAAACCCCAATGCAAAGAAAATACCACCGACTCCAATTTTAAATCAATTAAAGCAAGCTTGTATTTGTGTACACCAGAGATGGCCAATACTGTCTCTCCCAAAAACCCTGGGCTAGAGGTCAGCACCCCAGCTTTCCAGGAACATGATTTTATAGCACAAAAATTTGCAAAGAGGGGTGTCTTGAGAACTTACAGATAACAGGATTTTGACAAGTATAATAGAAAGGCAGTTAGTGGGTTAATGATCTACATAGCATGATATTTCAAAGTAGGGAGTAAATTCAGATCCCAACATCAGAATTTATGAGGCACCACTGAGATTTCAGAGAGAGTTGTTTTCTGGTCAGAGAAAGCCAGGCATCGGTGAGTTCAAGGCATGGGCAGAAATTCCAAACAAGTTTAGAAATCACGGTCATTTATAGTAAAACAGAAATTAACTTTTCATGACTTTTTGACAAGATGGCTCCCAATCTTAAAATGGAATTAGGCATCTTGTTAGCGCAAAAAGACCAAGAGGATCACAATCTTCACAAATTAGCTCAGTGCTTTATTCACTAACAAAGTTTCACACAGGCACAGGGGATTCATGGACGAAATGATGCCATGGTGGGACCCACTGGGTTCATCAGTATCCAGGAAAAAAATCCCAGAGAATAATCAGTTAAGCCTAATTCCATCCCTTCCAAAAATTGTGTGGTGGTCAAGAATTTCTTGCAGCCAGGTTGCTCATTGCCTGATCTGCAGGGGCACAGAAGACCTTTGTTTATTTAAAGAAATCCAGTAGGTCTCCAATGAGGAAATAGCCCCCAACTTCAAATGCTATTCATTTTATCCAGGAATAGTCTGGGAAAGCAATAATCAGTTACTGCTGTTCTTTCCTCTGTATGAAATTGGGTAACTTTTTGTACATGCAAAGGTAATTGTTCTTGTTCAGGAGGGAGCCTCATTTCAAGATACTCTGTTATTTGTATTCTGCTATGGACCAGGTAAGTGGTATTAGAGGCAACAAGAGAAAGAGTGAGACAGGGAACATTAGAAACAGTTTCAGCTGGGTAATGCATTGCCTGAACCCAATACATAATAGTGAGAGCTTTGAGGTTCTGTGTTTGTGTCCAGCCTTCATTTGGGATCTGAGTGAAGTTCATAATTGAATGTACAAAGGGATCACAATGGTCCATGAAGGATTTGGCCCTGGGAAGACAGATCAAGCAATCAACTGCATGAGTCCAGATGGCTAAGATCTGTGCTATTCTGAAAAAAACAAAACAAAACAAAACAAACAAACAAACAAACAAAAAAACCAACAACAACAACAATCGTCCTCCCAGCCTAGAGAGGAAATAGGGGAAAACAACAATTAATAGAAACATAAAATCTTTCATTGCATTTTCCTGAACAGGTATTTTAAGTCCCCTAATGGTTGTGATGTCCATGTGGGAGAGGTACTTTCTGGCAAGTCTCTTGGGCACCTCTTCACTCTAGTGTGGTGGACCTGGGGTTTTATTCCAATGAGCTTCAGAGATGATTGAGTTGTCAGAAGCATGTGAAAAGGTCCTGTCAATTCTTTCCTGGTTGTTGCTCTGGTCCCTGTTCTTTCCAAATCTTGACTAGCACCTGGTCCCAAGATTGGAAGCAATGGAGAGGTGATTCCAAATTTGGAGGGGACCTGGAAGAAGCATACTCATGCACATTGGGGTCAGACCAATCTTTCAGGCAGGAGAATTAGTCCATGGGAATTTTGTCTCTACCTGGCAGTATTATCCCAGGAGTCAAGCAAGGTATCAAAGCCCCAATTAATGGATTTTCCTTGAGCCCTTCTGGCTGCCCTATCAGCAGCTTGATTTCCCCTGGCCACATAAGTATCTTATGATGACAGTGGATGATTTCCACATGCTTTGCTTCTGCCACCACTTGTATCTGCCAGTATCTCAAGGTCATATTTAGTGTCCTGTTTTTAGCAGTGAGGAGACTTCTTTCTTTTCAGATATCTCCGAGTGCTTGTACTACCATAAAATCATTTTATGAGTCAGTGTAAATATTTACCTTTTTTCTTTTTGACAATCTGAGAGCTCTTGTTTGGGCAATTATCTCAGCCTTTTGAGCTGATGTTCCCAGTGGTAACATCTAGGCTTCCAATATATTTTTCCATGGCTACAGCATATCCTGCTACTCGTGTGCCGTTTTCCATGAAGCTGCTTCCATCTGTGAAGAGGTCCCAGTCTGGTTCTGTGATGGGCTGATCAGACAAGTCCAACCTGCTAGAGTAGACAGTTTCAAAAATCTCCAAGTAGTTATGTAGTACTGTCTGATTATCATCTAAAGACAGAAATGTTGCTGGATTTAAGGTGGACACGACTTTAAGACTGACATTGGGGTTGTCTAATAGGATGGCTTGGTATTTCCCCATTCTCCCAGCAATTATCCAGGATCTTCCCTTCTGTTCTAGTAGGACCAAAACTTGGTGAGGGACGAACACAGAGATGGGTTACCCTAGAGTGAACTTTTCAGCCTCCTGTAGCAAATCACAAGCGGTTGCTACTTCCCACAGACAAGAGGGTCATCCTTTTGCTATGCAGTATAGCTGGGTTTTTGTTTTGTTTTTAGCTGTAGTTGGACACAAGACCTTTATTTCATTTTATTTTTAAGTGGTGCTGAGGATCAAACCCACGCCCTTGCACAAGCTAGGTAAATGCTTTGCCACTGAGCCACAACCCCGGGTCCAGCTGTTTTGTGCAGGGATTCTGACTGTGGAAATATACAGGGAAGCATTCCTCTGATGAGCAAACTGCTAAGGGGTAACTGGCACTCTGTATCCCACCCTTAGAATGCCCTGCAGTTTCTCCTAGGAACTAGTAAGATAACTAATATGCTATGTCTAGCTGCTGTACCTTGATCTTAGGTACACAGCTCCTGGAAATAAATAAACTCTCTGGTTAGAAAACCACAAGGTTTCACTAAGTATAACCCTATCCACATAACAGTAACTCCATACAATGTACTTATTGAGAGCTACACAAATCTCCTAACATTGTACATTGCAACTTAGTATGTAACTGAGAAATAAGCTCCATAATGTTGCTAAGTCTATAACCTACCTAGTAATACAATGAACAGTATGTATTAATGATGCCAATGACCTAAAGTAACAGGGCCTTACAGGAACTCAATATTGTTTATTAATTAGTCTGGTTGGTGATATACAGACAGCTTATATATACTGACTTGTTTAGATATATTCGGTATTGATTTGTGGTAAGATTAATGAACTAGAAAGATGAAAGCCCATTATTTTATTATTGTTAACATCCTCCATTTAAAATAAGATATTTAGATTAGGTGACAGCTAGAGTATATTCTAGCCCTCAAATTCTAATTTTTTAATTTTATCATGATCTTCCCCTATTTTCCTACCTAAAGTCTTTTATCATGTTTAACCTGTCAGCGCAAAAAGACCAAGAAGATCACAACCTTCACAAATCAGCTCAGTGCTTTATTCACTAACAAAGTTTCACACAGGCGCAGGGGATGCACCGACGAAATGATGCCGTGGTGGGACCCACTTTCCTGGTGGAAAATGAGCGACTGAACAAAGAAAGAGCTTGGGCTTACATAGGTTATTCTGAGAGGTGGTCTAGTGAGCATATCAATTTTATTTGGGTACCCGAGAATTTGGAGTTTGTTTTATCAATCACTGAATGGGTCAGTTTTAGTGCTTAGGAATTTGGGGTTTGTTTTACAGGGAGAAATGGGAAGGAGTCTATGGTTGGTGTTCAGTTCTGAGGATTTATCTTAATGGACCTGATGGAGGGCCTGAGGTCAGTCATTGGTGCTGTAAGGTCAGGAGCCAGTGAATAAATGGAGGCACCAGTGATCAAATGCTGGAAAAGACTTTATTGAGATTCACTCCCAGGCAAGACCCTCCAGTCCAACAGAGCAGGTTCAGGGGATTCGCTCCCAGGCTCACCCAGATTGGAATTTTATCGGGTTTAGGGCAGGAAGGTAGGGCTTGAGACAGGAAAGGGAGGTTTTTAGAGTCCTTTGTCCTCCTATGGTTGGTCAGGGGATCTTGCTAAGATCCCTGACATTCCAGGATTGGTCAGGAGACCCCGCTGATGGACAGGTAGGTGGTTGAGGCACCATCACTGCTGGTCTGTCAGAGCCTGATTGGTGATTCTTTTGCTCTGTGGGTTGCCTGATGCTTTGACTCTTATCCACCTCAAACTGACTTAACAGGTATCTGGACAGGGTTTGTTTATGGAAGAATTAATGCTTCAGCCTCTTCCCAGAGACTGCCTTTCCAGGTTTGATGGACACCTCTTTTCCAACCCCAGGGTTTGTTTTATGACCAGGAAAGAATGTACTGGGAAAGGATCAATGTTCCCAATGTATGGCTTTACTTCTCATTCCCCTTTTCCCAGTTATCACTACTTTTGGGGTGTATCATTTTCCATATCTAATATGATCTACACTCACACAAGGAATGCATGATCACATCATTATGGTGGTGACTTCATGTGACCTACAGTAGACGAAGACACCAGCCCTGGCCCCCAAACCTGCAAATTCTGCCCTTGTTGCTGGAGCTAATGGCTGACCCTGCCATTCCTCTTTTTGTAGATGTCATACAAAGCATCAGTGTTTATTTTAATACTGTATGTTTTTTACTGCTGTTGTTTTCCTTTTTTCTGAAAAAGCCTGGAAAGTGACTGAGACACTACAAATTCAGTGTAGATACTTTGTTGCCTATCTATACCCACAGTTTAGTCAAGAGACAGCACACTTCCACCACAAACCAACCCCATTCAAGCTTCAACAGTACTTTAACACAGAAAATAGGGAAGACTAAAAACAAACAAACAAAAATCACCAACAACCAGGCACAAAGTAGGAAGAGCTGGGGAGGACCTCAGGTCTCATCTTAAGCATCTGCTCCTACAACAAAAACAGGGATTTCAAGACACAGGCTCAGAGGAGCCCACAGCATTGTAGCAGCTCTCCAAGAGTGAATTAAATTAGCAGTTCTGCAGTAGCAAATTGAGACTTTGGTTATGTTGTTCCCAGGTGTTGAAACTAAGATATAGCAACAGTGCAGAACTTATTGCAAAAGAGATAACCAATACCAAAAGACACCGTCATAAAAGAGGAAGAGAAAACCATCTTAACAGATGCACAAACCCAAGAACTCTGGAAACATGCAAATAAGTCTCCCTATAAAATTTACAATTCTTCAGCAAAGAAGTCAACAGATATGAAAAGGTATGAAATTCCAGGGAAACATTACCAAAAATAGATTATTAAAATGATTAATAAATTAAAAGAAAATCTGATGAATGAATTAAGAGAAACACTGCATCTGCCAGAAGAAAGCATAAAGAAAACGCTCCATCACATTGGCATAAACATCTACTTCCTTAAAAAACTCCTAAAGCTCAAGAAGTAAACCAAATATCAATAAGTGGGATAGAATTAAATTAAAAAGCTTCTGCACAGTAAATGAAACAATTAAGAGCATGAAGATAGAACCTAAAAACAGGAAAATCTTTGCCAGCTAGTTCTCCAACAGGGTTTTAAAATTCAGAATAAATAAAGAACTCAAAAACTTAACACCAAAAAATTTTAGTAACCAAATTAATAAATAGACTTTTCTCAAAAGAAGAAATAAAAATGACTGACAACATCCCTAGCAATCAGGGAAATACAAATCAAAACAACACAGATTTCATCTAACTCCAGTTAGAATGGTAACCATCAAGAATACAAAGAACATTAATTGCTCACAAGGGTGTGGGGGGAATGGTACACTTATATACTGTTAATAAAAATGCAAATTAGTACAACCATTTAGAAATCATTGTGGACATTCCCCCAAAGTTTATGAATGGAACCACCACATGAGCCACCTCTCTCACTCCTTGGTATTTATCCAGAAGATCTTAAAGCAATACACTATAGTAATTTATGCATACCAATGTTTATAGCAACACAATTCACAATAGCTAAGTTATAAATCAACTTAGGTGCCTGTCAATGGATGATTGGATAAAGAAAATGTGGTATATATACACAATGAAGTTTTACTCAGCCATAAGAAGAATGAAATTCTGTCTTTTGTGGATAAATGGACCTGGAGAACATTATGCTAAGTGAAATAAACCAGATTCAGAAACACAAGAGTCAAAGTTTTCTCTCAAATGTGAAGCTAGAGAGAAAGGGGGGGAAACAAAATTTAAAAGGGGATTCTCATGAAAACAGAAAGAATACCAAAGGAATAGATGAAGGGGATAAGAGGTGAGGTCAGGGGAAATACTAGGGAATAAAATCTAACAAATTATGCTGTCTATGGATGACTATACCACAATGAATCTGACACATTGACCACAAGGAATAGTGAATAAATAATGCACTAATTAAAATAATAATAATAGAAAGCATATCAGTAGAGTTGAACTAGTGGATTAGGGGAAGGAGAAGGAGAGGGAAAGGGGAGGTACTGGGAAAAGAGTTTGATCAAATTACGTTATATGCATACCTGAATATGACATAATGAATCCCACTATGGTGTATAATTATAACTCACCAACAAAAATATCTCACTGGGTAAAAAAGCATATCCTTCATCCCCACTCTCTGGCATTCTTCAGGGTGTTGCTTGTTTTGGAAATATTAGATTCTGAACCTCAGAGCTACTTGAGAATCACATATTTAAGTCCATTGTTTTCATATGAGGAAATTGAGACCTGCAAACCTCACAAGTTTTTGACAGTCATGCAGTCAGCATCATAGTTCTGAGACTGATGAAGGATCCCCTGCTCCTGGGTAATCCAGAATCATTCCCCCACACTTTGTCACTTTAAAGTGAGCTCCCTTCCCTTTTATTTTGCACGAGCTGTGGCAAGTCTTTGGGGACAGCACAGTCCCCAAAGACATCAGCTCTGTGACTGGAAGAAGTTACAAGTTTATGTACAGGAAGCTGTTGCCAGGATGCTGCTGTGAGCCAGGGCACAGAGGTAGGTGGCTGAGTCTGCAGGCTGGGAGGCTGTGATATGCAAGGCACTCTGTTTGGTGGTGGTATCAAAGATGACTCTCAGTCTTCCTTTCTGTTTTTCACTCTCATTTTCACGTACTAGTATCAAGAAGAAGAGGCCTTCCCCTGGATCTTGTCGGTACCATTGGATGGACTCTGGAGAATAATTTGTATAGTGACAGGTCAGAGAAGCATTTTCACCCTCCTGGATGCTGCAGACCTGAGGATTCTGTTCCACCTTTTGGCCATCAGCCCTTGGAGAGAGCACAATGCCAGAAAGGAGAGTTAGTCACCACATTTAACAACTCTAGGAGTCAGCTTTCTTCCCACCACCCCAGATGCAACCAAAGAGGAAGTACAACAAATCCTGGACCTTCCCCTCTGTTCTGTGTGCTATGTCCCTGGATCTCTCTGTCCCTCTCATCAGGAAACCACCAACTCACTGTCCACGTGAAGCCACAGCATCACCTGAATCACGAGAACACCTCCCAGGAATGGCTTCATGCTGCTCCCAGCTGTGACCTGGTTTGTGGACTCAGCCTCAGTCAGAAGCCATGGTCTTCAGCAGTGGGTGCTACTGAGGTTCTTCTATCCCTAGGAGGAAGCTTCTGCCTTCCTACCAGCCAATCAGCATGTTCAGCCCTTTGTTTACACTCACTGGCCAAATCCAACTTCAGGGGGAGCTTCGTTTCAAACATGAGAAAGGCTGGATGAATTGACATTCCCACCAACAGTGTGTAAGAGTCCTTTATCTCCACTTCTTCACTAACATTTGTTATTTATCATCTTTTTGATAACAATCTTTCTAAATGGGCTGATGTGATATCACAACAGCATTTTGACTTGTACTTAACTGACAGTGAATGAAGTTGACTATGTTTCATAAATTTGTTAGCCTACTGAGAAGTGTTTACTCATATTCATATCCTTGGGCCATTTTGAATTGAATTATTCAGTTTCTTGTTAAGTTCCTTATACACTCCTTTATCAAATGAAAAATTAGCAAACATTTTTCTCCATTCTGTAGCTTGTCTTTTCACATTGTGAATGGTTTCCCTTGCTGTGTAGAAAACTAGCATAGCCACTATGGAGAACAATGTGGAAGTTTCTGCAAAAACTAAAATAGATCTACGGTACGATCCAGCTATTCCATTTCTGGGTAGATATAAAAAAATAAATGATATCAGGCAATAAAAGAAACACCAACATGCCACAGCATTCACAATAGTGAAGAAACAGAATCAACCTAGATGCCATGAATGGATACATGGATAAAGCAAATAGTATGTATACACAATGGAATGTTATTCAGCTATGAAAAGCAAAGATATCCCATCATTTGCAAAATGGATGAAACTGAAGACATTATGTTTAGTGGGGAAAAAGATAAATATCAAATGCTCTCTTCTATATGTAGATGCTTTAAAAAGTCCGTTGGAAAATATAATAGTGACTACTAGAGACTAGGAAGAGTGAGGAAATAGAGGGAGGTTAGATAAGGTTGAGGTAGTAGTCACAATGGGTTGAGTTTAGTTCATCATATCCCCTCATATATTTTCTAAATAATTAGAATAGAGGAACTCAAAAGTTCCAAATAAAAAAGTAGTGATTGGAGATGTAAATATTATTAACTCTGATTTGATTAGTGTATGTACATATGAATTGAAATATCACACTTTTCCCCATATGTACAATTATTACTTGTTAATCAAAACTGTTTTAAATGTTTAAACTGATGGAAATGTTAACTAACCCGATCTGATCATAGCACACTGTACACATGTATCCAACTAAAACACTTCACCTGTACAATTTTTAAAAATTGAGAAAGGCTCTGGGGTATTAGGAAACTCTGCCCTCTTGTGTTCAGAGGGTTGTTAGGCTAATGGAATGGGCTCTAGAGCAAAGCTTCTCAAAGGATGAGCATTGGAATCACCTGGAGATTTTGTTTGTTAAGAGGAAGATATTCCATTTGGTCTGGTATGGGCTGGACAGTTGACATTTTAGCAAGTTTTTTGGAGATGCTGGTGATGCTAGTTCTCAGAGCACAACTCTAAGTAGCAAGCCAGCTGAGTCTCAGTGCTTGAAATGGAATTTGCAGTATTAAGGTTGGACTTGGGACAAATGACCAGGTTTCCCAGAGCCTCCATTTCTTGCCCAGTTGAACTGTTCTGATCCAACCACACAGGAGAGGTTGTCATGTATTCTGAGTAATGTAAAGCACAGGGGAACCCATGCTCAGATCTGGGTAGTGAACCCCCTCTTGCCACCACTCCTGGACTCCCATAGGAAGTTCATTGACTTCAAAGGACTTTTTCTTGATATTACTGGACTAGCATAAGTAGAGAGTCAGTTTAAATCCACCAAGAATTCAATCAGTAAGGATTTTTTCAGTTTATGCAAAATTCCCTATGAAGAAGTACTTCAAATTGTTTTTTTAATATACCAGTTTTCTGGTGGTTTATGTCAGAATTTCTTTCTTTTCTACTTTGCTATTGCCAGGGTGGATGTACTGTAGTCATTTCATCAAATATATTTAAGCCATTTTGTGGAGAGATGGCTGAAGAGATGGATAGATGGAAGGAGAGTGGGCTGGAGTGTAGTGGGAAATCAGGAAGGATGGAGAGTTTGGATCCAGAAAACAGAAGTTTTTGAATGCTGAATGAGTTTGTAGGTTTAGCAAAGAATTTCTGAGGCTTTTGAGTAAGTGGGTATTGTTATAAAAGTGGAATTCTCTACACTTAGTACTCCTCCATAAGAATAATTGGAAGAGAAAAAGATTGATGAGCACTGTGGAAGAATTAGTTAAGAGATTGTGTTCCAGGGCCAGGATTGTGGTTCAGTGGTAGAGTGCTTGTCTAGCATACATGAGGCACTGGGTTTGATCCCTGGCACCACATAAAAATAAAAACAAATAAAATAAAGGTATTGTGTCCATCTACAACAATATATATATTTGTGTATATATATATTTGTATGTATATATATATATTTGTATGTATATATATATAGTTGTATGTATATATATATAGTTGTATGTATATATATATGCACACATACATATACATATATGTATATATACATATACATATACATATACATATACATATACATATATATATGAGATTGTTTTCCAGCCTCAAACAGATCTGACTTTGAAACCCAGCTATTTCATTTACTCTCTCTGAGTGGGCTTGGAAAAGCTACTTAATTGTCTACAAGTATAATGTCCTTTCTGTAAAGTGGGTGCCAACAGAATACTATGAAATGGGCTAGATGGGATAATGCACATAAAACACTTTGAGAGTACATCATATACAGTAAGAACACAATAAATGTTAGAAATTTACATAAAAATAAGACTTAAGCAAAGGCTGCACAACCAGTCAGAAGGCACTGCTGTCTTCTATTTGAAGTTTAGGTGACAAGAGCAGCATCACCAAACTTCAGGACAAAGAGGAATTTTAGAGAATTAATAGGAAAAAAATGGATCAGAAAACACTTTTAATTAAATAAGATTATATGTTGGAAAATGTGTAAAATCACTAAGTATCCTATCAATCAAAAATCTGCGCTATCAAGATCTTAAAAGGGGACTGGTGTTGTAGCTTAGTGGCAGAGCACTTGCCTAGCATGTGTGAAGTACTGAGTTCAAGTCTTAGCACCGTTTATAAATGAATGAATAAAATAAAGGTCAATTGACAACTAAAAATATATATTATTTTTTTTAAAAAAATCTTGGAAGGTCACATTCCAACTGTGGTACTTTTCATATTTCTACCAAGCAGCAATCACACATGTGATATGACTATTTTTCATTTCCACTTCTCAATAATCACTATACTTGTGTTTTGTAAACAACATTGATTTGCTACATAATATTCCATTTGGGTCATTAGGTCTTTCCTTGTAAGATTAGACACTAGGGTTTTCAGTTTGGGGGTAACATAAGTCTTTCCAGTCTATTAATTGACAAAATGGCTTACAAATTTACTTTCCCACCAAATTTATCTATTTCAATGCTTCCTTTCTAAATTCTTTCTTTTGCTTTTATAATTACTATAATTCCATAATGAGTTCTTAAAGCTATTTGTTTGCGATTTTGTGACTACCAATAGATTTAGACATTTTCCATGTGTTTTGTACCATGTTGTTTTCTCTTTGTAAATAGACTCCTTATATCATCTATGCATTTTTTTGTTTGGATATTGATATTTTCTTGATATTCTTATAAAAAGTATTTGGTACAATTGTTAAATTAGCAGCAAAAAAACAGTAAACAATTACTTAGATGATTTCTTCCCTCTTACATAGTTTTTAAGTCAATTCTGAAAATCCTCCCTCAGATTTTTTAAGTAATTATATATATTTATATTTTTACTTATAACTTTGTGATAATTATTTTAATTCCTCCAGACTTTATTTCATAATTTAAAACATTTAATTTATAAATTTAATTAATGTGTGTTGATTGCTTGGTGATTTTACATTTTTTAAAATATTTGACTATATGCTTCTCAAACTAGACAGCTCTTGCCTTTACTACAAAACTCAAGATAAATAGGATGCATAATTTGAGAGCATTATTATTACTAGAGAATGAAAGCAACAGGTAAATATTTAAAAGCTGTACTGCCCTGAAGTTAATAGGGATATATCATGCAGTAAAATAAAAATGATCACTCAAGTATTGTAAAATGAACAGGAGATGCTCACTTTCAGCAAGTACTTGGGATCTCTGTGCCCCCATCATACAGGTTTTTGGAAGGAAGAGGGCTGTGCTCATTCTCCCTGGTCTGCAGAGATGCTTCAGCACAAAGTCTGAGGATCTCTGACTTAAACAATTAATATAACACAATTTGAGGAATAATCCTGGTCTTCTTCATTAATTTAAAACTCTTCTTGTATCCTGTGCAAAACTCTTTTTATTTAATACATTCCTTGTGTTTTCTTTTTCCACTGGCTTTGTACTAATCATCATTATTGTTGTTATTATGGGCTAGCTATTCTAATCCAGTGATATTTCTTACAGCAGTAACAAGAAGGCACTGTCCAGGATGGGACTGAAGCTCAGTGGTTGTTGAGAGCCACAGCCGAAGGGGCCCCAGCAAACTTCCAGCTGCCAGCAAACTTCCAGCTGCCGGCTGATGATTGGCTCACAGCGGCCCCAGCAACATCTAGCTGATTGGCTCCTCTGCGGTGATGCTCATTGGGCTGTTTCCCTGCCCTTTCAGACCACGGAGCTGCTCATTGGGGGACTTTT
>NW_025999900.1:36577436-36684767 GCF_001458135.2 Marmota marmota marmota
GTTTGAATGTATGTATGTCCATATATCATATATGATGAGCGCTCATGATAAAATGGATCCAAATATTTTTTTTTCACATGATTTATATGGTTTAATTTAAATTGGGTAAACAACTGTTGAGGATTGTTTTAATATGTAAACAAAAAAGAAGGTTAACAGATCTGTTTGTTTACTTTCAAAAGGAGCCGTCAATTGGCTTGGTGTATCTTCCTCCCTTCTGCTTGTCATGATCGTCCAGCTAAAATTTGGGGGCCAACAGAGGTGAGGCAAAGAACCTCACCCCCCCGCTGGTACAAAGACCTCTCCACAGGTGTGGCTGTATACTGGACCGGTAGTCAGTGACGGGTAAGATCCAATTGCAACGGTACCAACCTAAGGACCATACGTACTATTGGACAACCTAAGGCAGGCACAGTCCCTAAGCCACATGCTTGTTGTTTAAACAGAGAGGGGGAGATGTTGAGAGCCACAGCCGAAGGGGCCCCAGCAAACTTCCAGCTGCCGGCTGATGATTGGCTCACAGCGGCCCCAGCAACATCTAGCTGATTGGCTCCTCTGCGGTGATGCTCATTGGGCTGTTTCCCTGCCCTTTCAGACCACGGAGCTGCTCACTGGGGGACTTTTTTGGCTCTGCCCACGTGACCCAGCCAATCGGCCTCAAGAGCAGGAGGATTGTGGGAGGTGGAGAGAAGCTTGTGTGGGAGAGAGAGGCTTGTGGAAAGCCGGTGGTGGCAATTGAGGCTCTGAGGGTTTTTCCTGAGAGGCTGTTTTGTTTGGCTGTGTGGTTCTAAAAATAAAGTTAGTTTCTTTTGACAAGTGGCTCCTGATTGTGCCCAGCCAGACTGCGGCAAGTGGTAGCACACTTGCCTGGCATGTGTGAGGCACTGGTTCAATTCTCAGCACTGCACATAAATAAATAAATAAAGGTCTATCAACAACTAAAAAAAAATACAAAAAAATAAGTCATTGTCTAATGTGACAAGTATCACTTTCACTATTCTTTATCAAAAAGAAAAATCATTCATTCAGCTTTATTTAGGGCCTGGCATGTGACAAGCTCTGTTCTTTATGATTGCATCATAAAGGGGAGAGAAAGACAATAACATATGAATAAATAAAATAGAATATTATCTGATAGTGAGTGCTTTGGAAATACTAAACAGGAAAGAAATAGGGGGAGAATAGCATGAGGAAGCTTGTGATTTAAATAAGAGGGCCAGGAAAGGCCTGAGAAGGAAATCATCTGATACTTTAAAAACTATGGAGAAACTTGAAAATAATGGACATGAGACCCTAGAGTAGTGTATGTTTGAAGTCAGCCTCAATATTTCAGCCCTAACTGAAGGAATAAAGAAGGGAGGAAAAAAACGTCATTTAGAAAAAGACAGCTTTTGATTTTGAACATGTTTAATTTTCTACTTTATGTTTTACTGTTTTTCCTATGCCATGCAGTTAATAATTATATAATAAGAAATAGCCAGCAAATACTATTATTAAAAGACAAGGGGCTGTGGTTGTAGCTCAGTGGTAGAGTGCTGGCCTAGCATGTGTGAGGCTCTGGCCTCAATCCTCAGCACCACATAAAAATAAATAAATAAAACAAATGGATTGTGTCCATCTAAAATTAAAAAAAAAATTAAAAATAAATAAAGGACTTGTCATCAAGAAGACTACTTTCTGATATTGACATCAATATGTCCTGGGAGAAATCTCAAAGGCACCAGAGAAATGACCATAGAGCCTTGGCATCTAAGAAATCACCAACTCCCAATAAGAGTTCATTTAAACTGCTCTAATCCTTTTTGGGTCATTTTGCGACAAGTTTGCAGCATGTTTAAGAATGTTGAAAATATATACTGAATGTATTGATAATAAAATATAGGAAAATCGTGTTCTCAAAGATGAAAAAAATAGTGTTTCTTCAGCCCTGCTGCAGGTTTGGTACAGGATGCAGGTGTCTGGGGGAGCACTGTGCTCTTGCTGCACAGAAGTAGTTGGCTGAGTCTCTGGGATGAGCTGCTGTGATGTTCAGAGAGAGATGTTTGTCTTTCTTACTCAGGAGGACAGTGAGTCTCTGGTCTTGCTTTCTCTCCATACTTGAAAGAATCTGCATGAGCAACTGCAGACCTGCTCCAGGCTTGTGCTTATACCAAAAGAAGTAAGTGGAGGCACTGTCTGTGTAAGTGCAGTGGATGACAGCGCTGTCTCCCTCCTGGACACTCAGGAAGGAAGGATGCTGCTCTACCTTCTCTCCTCTGCTCACACCTGGGTAAAAGGAAATGTTGGACAAGATCATCAGGACATCATTTCCCAGGGTTTGTGCAACCTCAAACAGACTGGAAGAGGCCAGTGTCCTGGTCAGACTTATAATGAATATTACCAAACACCTTGTTTCCCAAAAGCTCTCAACTCACAGTTTAGCTGCAGCCACAAGAACAGGAACAAAGGCCCAGGAAGGGTCTTCATGGCTCCCCTTTTGGGACTGCAGTCTGCAGCTTGAAAGGAACTGCTAGTATCAGTCTCTCTTCTTTTCCTCCAAAGCACAGCAGTTTCCTAAACTGCCTGCACAGATATTAGCTCCTTTCTGCAGCCTGCTCTCACAGAAGTCAGCCAAAAAGAACCTTCCATCCGTTCTGCATCAGCAGAGATGCTCTGCCATCTTGTGGCCAGATCCGCAACTGCTAACTCACCTCATGAAATCCTCTTCTACCCTGTGTCTATGGGAAATTCTGACACACAAAACAGCAGCAGATCAAACAAAGTAAGTTCCAAGTGTGTCTCCAATCTGAAATTATGTAGATTAGCAGAGAGCAAACACAGTGAAAATGCAGAGTGCAGAATTCCACCTCATCTTCTCAGCACACTACTTAGTCATTTTAAATAAATTTCAAGCTTCAGGTTTCCCATGTTTATTTGGCATCATGTTTAGTCTATATGATATCAGGAAAATACTGTGATTAGGAATCCTCAGCAATTGAAAAGTAAAATTCTTACTCCTCTTATTCCTCTCCTCCTTTTTTAAATTGGCCAGAGGATCAAACATCCAAATCAATCATCTTGGTTCTACTCTCATAGATGAAAACTATGTAGATGACATTTAAACACAAAAACAGGAGTAAAGCACAGAGTCTCCCTAAATATGTCAGATGCTATTGCAGGCTCTGCCTCTCCAAATCTAGTCTAGGTATCAATCTTGCCATTGCCAGGACATGGACAGTACCATTGCTCACAACATGAATGTTCTTTAGTAAAAAGTGAAGTAATAGAGAATAGGAGGAGGAGAAAGGCTTCTATGAGTTAATAAAATATTCTAACCAAAGGAAAAAAGTTAACTGATAGTGATAAGAAATCTGTGTGTACTTTGAAATCTTTTCTACGGACAGAACAGAGTATCTGAGATTATGGGTATGTGGCTTACTTACAAAGAACTGATATAAGAAAGTAGAAACTCAGAAAGCATCAGGCTACATCCACTTTGCACAGCTTATATATCTCTAGACTGATTAGGTAGGATCACTTTCCTAATATAGAAATACATGTATATATTATGAAATACATACAGTAAACATAATTAGTTAAATTGTGCATTTGTTCACTCATTCATCATTGAATATAAATTCCAAATATTTCACCATGATATTTCTTGGTTGCATTTTTCCTGTATTTGCTTTGACACATTAGGCCAATATCCTTTTGGAATATGGAATCTATATTGGAAAATGTGATTCAATATGATCTGCTTATGGCACATGGTTCCAACACAACTATAACCCTAGAATAAATATTCCTGGGACAAATTCTCAGCCCCATCACTTTTTTACTGACTGTTGTCTCATTATCCGAAACAATGGTATGGAATTGTCCCATTTTTCTAGTAATGACGTGGACTCCAACATACATAAGCAATGCTGAATTTGCCCTCAAATTTTTCTTACTTTTTATTTTCCCTTGATTTTTTCTCTCAGACTGTGTGCAAAACATAGTATATTTATAAATATAGGATAATAAATATAATTTATAAATTAGTAGTATAAAATATAAAGTAATGTTAGCTACTATGCAAGACATGAATTTTTGGAGCAAATTCCTACATTAATGCACTTTCAAAGTATACTTTTCTTTTGTTTTGGCAAAAACTTTTGGAAAAACTTATGAAGAACAAACTAAGATCATTGAAATCAACAAGTCACTCTTTTTCTTTTAGACTCCTAAACTTGGCAAATCAAACTGAGCATGCCCAGGAGGGTTCAGTTCTGCTATCTTACCTTATAACATGAGCTCTATGACCTTGAGCTGAGCATGCCCAGAAATGTGTCCATCATCTATGTTTCTTGAACTATGACCCTGAAATAAGCACACTCAACAATGCAAATCCTGAACTGAGGATTCTCAGCAGTGTGTTCACCCCTAAAGTTTCTTCCTATATGAATACTTAGAGGCTTTCTAAATAAAATCCCCATAATTGTGTTTCTCAAGGAGGAAATTACTTTGGAAATAACCCATGTTCTCCTTACCAGCTACAGATAATAAATATTTCTCCTTTCTTTTATTTCTTGGTTATGCTTTTGGCTTTGCACCCACCCAGATGCAAACCCATTGTACTTAGTTACAGCAACAGCTGCATCTATTAGCCCTCTGTATACTGCCTCTTAAGGACAGCAGTCCCAGAGGGGTGAAACTATGTGTGTTGGCAGGCCTCAGTCTCACCCACCCCCACACCAGCAAAGAAGACCAAACCAAGAAAAGTTCCTGGTCAGGACAATGCCAGATAACCTCCATTCACTAGATTATTTTAAACCATACCCAGGGACAGCTGGGGGTAAAAGGGACAGACTTGTGACTTGCAGAATCCCTTCGCAGAACAACTAGATTAGGAGCAGACATCATGGAAGAAGCAGCATGTCTTTCCTCCACACTGATAGCCTTTGAGGCAGCTTTCCTCCTGAGCTCTGTCCTTCATAGCAGACACCAAAGAAATGGGAATCTCTCCCCAGAGCTCTGATCAGACACCCTCTGACCAGGGAGTGGGTCTCACAGAGGTGCAGATCTGTGATGAGCTCCCAGTTTATTCAAGGTTTTATGTTTCACTCTCTGGAATCCCACAGTTTAGCAAAGTCAGGACCAAACATCTGATGTATTACCTCTCTAAACTTTATTACCCTGTGAAGAAAGAAGGCTTGTGGCCCTCATCTCATAGGTGAATAAACTAAAGCCCAGGAGAAATATTTATCCAAGGTCACAGTTCAAGTAAATGGCTAAAAGCCTAAAGGTAAGGAGGCCATGTGACCTCTCCTAAGCTTGCTGCTTGGTGCATCGTTGTAGACATCACAGGATCCCATTCTGGAGAAACTGACATCACACTGTATCTCTGCTGCCTTTCATCCTGGGCCATCTGTTCAGAACTGGTGCTCCACACCCATTCCTGACCATTGGGCTTCAGGAGGATCCTCAAGGAGGGTTTCAGAGGGTACTAGTTGGTCACTTAAAGTACCCAAATTTGGATAACTTGGTTTTTGTTAAAATGGAAATTGAATTTTTTTTTCTAAAAGTGAGAACAATCATGTTATTGATGAACTGAGCCTAATTCCATCTTAACACTGGTAGCCCTCTCTCAATAAATTCATAAAAAGTTCATTTTTGTTTACTATAAAATACTAGGATTTCTATTTGGCCTGACCATACTCTGAGGGTTAAACTTGTTTGAAATCCCTGCCTGTGCTCTGAATTCATGCATGCCTGGATCTCCTTGACCAGATAACAACCCTCCTTAAGACCTTAGTGGCCCCTCTTAAATTCTGGATATCCCTGACCAGATACAACCCTCCCTAAAACCTCAGTAGCTCCTCATAAATTCTAAGGTTAAAATCTAAATTTACTCCCTACCTTGAAATGTTAAGCCATGTAGATCATTAACCTGCTATCTGCCCTTGTATTAGGCTTGCCAGAACCCTATTAGCTCTAAAGTTCCCAAGACGTCTGACTTTATAACTTTTTGTACTATAAAAACCTCCTTGTGCTTAGACCAGCTACTGTACTCTGGCCCAGCCTCTGGGTGAGGCAATTGCTGATCAGCTCTCTTGTGTACACAATATAAGCTTGCTTTAATTTGTTTTAAAATTGGAGTTAGTGGTCTTTTCTTTGTATTATGGGTTCACCATTACAACTCTTCAGAAGAGATGTTAGTGTATTTTCCAAGTTAGCAAATATAACAAAGACTAAATGAAGAGATGATCTCCCTGCCTCTAAGGGGTTGGTGCTGCTCTCAGGTGAGGGCTGTGGATGTTACTGAAGTCCTGGCTCAAGGCGTGGCTCCAGGGCAATCCCAACAGACCTGTCCTAGCCATTCACCACAAAAGTGATAGTGAAGTGAAGCTGGAAAGCAGTTTATTCTTAGTATGGCTGTACCAGGAAGCCAGCATTTAGCTGTCTTCAGGATATCAACAGTAGCTCTGGGTATAGATAGGGGAAAAACAAAGGCAAGAGTGGAGGGTCTTTACCCAGCCAGCAGTCTCTGTCACAGGCAGTTTCAATTTCTGTCACAAGAAGTTTATCCACTAGATCTGTGATTCTGGAACTTTTGATAAACTGAGGGAAGAAATAACTCAGAAAATACCAGGAAAGAGAGGAAGGAAATGTGAAAAGGGAGAAAAAAGAAAAGAAAAAGTCAAAGAGACATACAGGCCAGAGAGATAAAATGGAGTTAGTGAGGTCAATGACTGGGTCCTTTGTGGGACAACTTTCTGTGAGGCCTCCAGACCGAGGATCCTCCTTCACTCCACCAAGGTAGAGTGTGCTATTATTTTGGGAAACAATGTTTCTAGAAGGACTAACATGGTAAGAAAAATGAGAAACATGAGGAAGTGTAACAATCGTTGAAGTGAAAAAGAAGAGTAGATATGGGATGTACAGTACACTCACACTTTTGTTAAATACACCTTTATTATCTGTGACTAAACAGGAAATCCTGCCAAATCCTAATAATTTCTCTCAGATATGAACTAACAGGTAATTTTCTTTTCTTTTATTTTTTGTTTTCCTAAAGTTAAATAACTTTTTTGTACAACTAAGATTTCTTTTATAAGCAGAATAATATTACTTGAAATTTTGTAGTCATTCAAGTTCTTCTCCAATAGGAATTCAACTACATGGATAACTGAAATGTCATTATGACTGAAGAGCCAACTAGATATATCAGGCCAGTACATGGAGGTCAAGAAGTAAAACAAAAATTACAGTTTCCACTGAGAAGGTCTTTGGCATCTACATAGAGTATAGAGAAAGACTTTATTTGATACTTACTCTTTAACACTGAGAAAGACATGTCACCTCTCACATATTCAATTTTCTTGTCTTTAAAATACCTGTCATGTTCTGTTGGCACTGGACTAGGTGTTCATCACCTCATTTGCTTCCCATAATACAATTTTGGTTGATACTACCAATCCCCACAGGAGGAACGATGAAATTAAGCATTAAAATTATTAACTAATCTGTCCAATACCACCGAGCTAATGAGCAACAGGCTAGAAATGCAACCCAAGGCTATGGTGTCAAGAGTGTTGCTTCACTGCTGTGCTAAAGGAAGATGTGACCGACCTCAAAGAGTTCCAATAAGAATTAAATAAAAACATATGTTCAAATCATCTAGAATAGTTTCACGGTCTGGGGCACTGAACCAGATCCTCCCACATAAAATATTGGGGATTGGGAAACTCAATTAGAAATTGCAGTGTAGTCTATTCAAAAGGCAAAGCTCACAATATTCTTCTGAGGTGTATTTTGCAATTACAGAGCAGAATCTATATAGATATCCATGGTCTATCTTGCTTCTTACTATGAGAACTCAGTGCATTGCAATACTGTGAGATTGAGTGGAGGTATATTGTCACAAGCCATTCATGGGCTGTGTGTGGAGTGTCGCATATTGCAGCCAGTGAGAGAATAGGTCTGGCATTGTGAACTGCCGGTGGCACTCCCAATAGACTGCCAGATTCAGATGAACTTCTCCCTCAGCTCTGCAAAAGATCCCACACAGCATTGGAGATGGAGTGATCTGCTAAGATGCCAATCAACCTGCTGACTGCAAGACATCACAAAACAAGACTCCACCCTTGAATCCTTACCCCTACCTTTGATGTACCTCCTTAAATGAACCACTTGAGCCATTTTCTATTTGTCTAGTTCCAGCTTCTGTGTGGAACGGACTTATCAGGGGCTCCAACTTCTTTGAAAATATCTTTTGACTTCTTGTCTTTTGTTCTTCACTAATTGTTCCAGATTTTAATTTCTCAGGTGGAAGAAGAATCCCTCAATTAGATGCTGGCCCTCTCCCCATAGCATATAACATGAAAGGTGTCTACAACACTGTGTTCCCTATAATAGCTCATTATTCTCCATCAGTAACTTGTTCTTTTTTTTTCTTTTCTTTAACTATGGATTGAATTCAGGGGTGTGCAACCACTGAGCCATATCCCCAACATTTTTTATTTAGAGACAAGGTCTTGCTAAGTTGTTGAGGCTGACTTTGAACTTGTAATCCTCCTGCCTTAGTCCCCAAAGTCCCTCAGATTACAGACATGCACCACTGTGCCTGTGAAGCCAGGTTTAAATATAGGTAGTTAGTATAGTTAGGTAAATTGGGTCTAACATTGAGTATGATAAAGAAAATGGAGACCATATCAAGAATGGAGTCAAGGAAACCAGAACAACACCTGGGGAAACTGAAATATTAATGTCCCCAAGGCTTGGAACCCATCCTAAAAACCACCCCAGGCCCTTCCTGCCCAGATTACTCCTCTCTGCCCCATAAATCCACCAATCTCCCATCTTTTTGCCTTCCACCTGCATTCTATCACTGCAGGATAGAGGGAAACAAAGGACAAGAATGTGGAAGGACTAAAAGAAGACCCTAGATATAAAAAGGGAAGACCTTCCCTTCCCATGGATTTCGCCTTTCGGGTCCCCCTCTTCTTCCTGGAGGAAGTCTCTTCTGCTATCTTTTAATAAAGCCTCCCACTTTCCACTCTACATTTGCCTCTGCGTGTTTCTCTAGTGTTATACTTCAGCATTCGGGGAAGGAAGGACTCCTCACTGGAAAACAGCAGTAACACCTGGCCATCAATGACTCTTGTTCCCACTTCTCAAGATACCTCTTTAGTACAGTAAATAATAGAATAATAAACACAATTTCACTTCACAGAGAAAAACCACCTACCTTGTATAATATGTAAAGCTTAATTTCCACAGTATCCAACTGCTCTCAAGCCCAAATCACCTCATATATTGCATCTGTTATTTCAAGTCAGTTAGTTTCATGTCTGGAAGGGCAATAGATCAAAAACTAGCCAGCCCTCCTGAATGCTCTCTGGCTGAATCCTTTCTGATTACTGCTATGAGAAATTCCCTGGCTTTCGTTCAGCAAAGCCCTGTTGCCAGTCGGCTTCACCACCATTTAACCCATGAACACTAAGGGCAGCTAGGTCAGCCAAAATCACAGAATATTTTGTCTGGACACCAGGTGGCAGTGCTTCAGTTAAGAATTGTTCCCTTTCTCCACACAGGGAGGGTGCTAAAACCTGATTCTCAAAGAAGGAAGATTTATTTAGATAAAGATTTCACAAAGTAGTGACAATTGAGTAATAACATAGAGGAAGTACAGAGGTATACCATATGGATATTTCAAGGGCTAGCATTGCAGACAGAGAGTAAAGGCAAAGGGCAAAGGTACTGATATGGAGACATGCCTGGGAAGTTTCAGGAGTAATCTAGTCCCTTGTACCTTCCAGCACACTGTCATAAAGGAGACTGGCTAATGGACACAGCACTGCTAACTGGTTAGTTGATGACTGTTTTAACCTATTATCCCTTGGGGAATTTGTATCTGGTTTGTCATCTTTTTTTTTTTTTCTAGTTCGCTTGAGCTCCTTTTGCAATCAGTAATGTCACTATCACTGAGACATCCAGCCATCCTGCTCTGGGGCTATTACTTCTCCATAGGCAAAACCTCATTCTTTAGAGACCTCTAGGACACTACACCTGGATGACAAGAAAAGTTAGAGATGCTCTTCAAAATAAGGAAAAGTTAGGTCTTGTCTCCCAAATATTAAAAATAAAAATAATAAAACCTATGGCATAGGGTGTTGATGTGTAAATTAGATAATGATTCTGAAATGTAATACAGTGCCTCATGTATGGTAAGCCCAATTAACATCAACATTGTTTTTTCATAGTAAAACCTGCCTTTCCTTCATTGCCCAAGTCTGTGATTTGCTAAAGTTTTTTCTTCTTTCCACATGTTGGAAACATCTGACAACCTTCCCCTGGAGGTTGTCATTATATTTCCCTAAATTGTTGGGGCCATGTCCTCCTGACTACACTAATATACTTAGGATGCTGAAAGAACACAGATGAACACTCAAATGGACTTTTATTTAATTTCCCCAATGAATAATGATACTAAGTGCTTTTGTGTGTTTATTAGATATTGAGGATCATATTTCTACAATGGCTAAGTATTTGCCATTTTTATTGTCTCTTTTCTTATTGGTTTTAAGAACATCCTGCATTTTAGTTATTTTCCAGAAATACGCATTGCAGAGCAGGCACCATGCTATGCATCTATGGTCCCTCAAGCTCAGGAGTTCAGGGCCAGCATGGCAACATAGTGAAAACCTGCTTCAAACCAGGAAAAGTAAGATGTATCACAAAAAAAGTAAGATGTATTTCAAGTCAGTCAGTTTCACATCTGGAAGGGCAATAGGTCAAAAACTAGTCAGCCCTCCTGAATGCTCTCTGGCTGAATCCTCTCTGATTACTGCTATGAGAAATTCCCTGGCTTTGGTTCAGCAAAGCCCTGTTGCCAGTAGGCTTCACCTGTGAATGGACTTTCTACTTTATTTATTTAATTCAGTGAATGGACTTTCTACTTTCTTTATTTAATTCAGTAAACTAGCAGGTTACAAGATCAACATACATAAATGAGTCGCTTTACCATACTCTAATAATGAATCTACTGAAAAAGAAATTAGGAAAACTATCCCATTCACAAGAACCTCAATAAAATACTTGGAACTTGATCTAACAATGGAGTTGAAGGACCTCTACAATGAAAACTATAGAACACTGAAGAAAGAAAATGAAGAAGACCTCAGAAGATGGAAAGAAACCCCATGTTCTTAGACAGAGTCACTATTGTCAAAAAGGCCATATTACCAAAAGCATTATATGTATTCAATGAAATTCCCATAAAATACGAATGGCATTCTTCACAGAACTAGAAAAAAAAGAGTTTAAAATACAAGAATAATTATAAGAGACTCAGAATAGCTAAGAATACTGAGCAAAAAAGAACAGTACTGAAAGCATCACAATGCCAGACTACATTATACTACATTATACATTATACTACAGAGCTCTAGTAACAAAACATTATACTACAGAGGTATAGTAACAAAACAGCATGGTATTGGCACCAAAACAGATTACAAATACCAGTGAATAGAATAGAAGACAAACAAGTGAATAGAAAAGAAGACAAAGAGACAAACTCACATAGATACAGTCACCTGATACTTGACAAAAGTGCCAAAAACACATGTTGGAGAAAAGACAGCCATTTTACCAAATCATGCTGGGAAAACTGGACATCTGTATGTAAAGAATGAAACTTGATCTCCGTCTCTCTCCCTGCTGGTAAATGGGTGGAACTGGAGAACATCAGGCTAAGTGAAATAAGCCAGACCTAGGAAGTCAAAGGTCAAAAGTTTTTTTCTGATCTGAGGAAACTAGACCAAAATAAGGACGAGAAAAGAAAAAGAAGGGAAAGGAAATCTCATGAAAATAGAAGGGATATCAGTGAAATACATGAAGGGGACTTAGGGAGAAGGAGGAGAGATGGGAAAAGGAAATAACTGTGGAATGAATCTGACCTAACCTTCCTATGTACGTATATGAACATGCCACAGTGAATCTCACCTTTATATGTATCCTCAAGGCACTATTTTAATAAAGAAAAATATAAATAAATAGAAGAAACATCAGTTAGAATAAAGGAAAAGGAACAGAGAGAGGGAGGAGTACAGGGAAAAGAGAAGTACTGGGCAATGAATAAGAGCAAATTATATTCCATGCATGTATAATTATGTCCAAGTGAACCCTAATATTATGTATAACTAAAATTTTAAAATTGAAAAAAAAGTGTAATTTTTTTTGACAGAGTCTAGCTAAGTTTTTCAGTCTGGACTTGAACTTGCAATTTTTTTGCCCTAGCCTCCCAAATAGCTAAAAGGCACAGACATATGCTGGCATGGGCTGCTGTGCCCCAGTTTAAGAGCAATTTCTTTAAAAAAATTAAAACATATTTTATATTCATATGAAGCTAATTTAAATGTTTTACTTATCTTCCTTTAGTTACTTTAAAAATGCTTTTCTGAAGAATCAATGTTGAATTTATTGCTTCAAATGAGAAGTCAGGCATTATTCATAATGTTATTTCTCAGAATATACTGTACAAATTTCATCTGCCTTTTTGGCAAGATTTTAGTGTTGTCATTTTCCTCTTAACTGGGTACCCCACATGTGAATTTGCCTTCATTCTTTTTTCAAAACCAGAGTAGTGGACTTACAGAATTTCTTATTCAACTTTCTGACCTCACACATAACATTGTTTCTGACTGAGGTAGGTCAAGTGTGACAATGGGTGGACATGCTTGCTGGTTATGGACAGAGATTATGGAATGGTTAACAGAATAGATAGTTGTAAAACCAGCTTCAATCACATGACCATTTGTGGAAACAAAGACTATAATAGTTATGAAACATTTTTGTTTTAACATGACTTTATTCTGATATATGTTAAGCATGGTTTACTCTCCTCCCATTTTTCTTCATGTACTAGCCTAACATGTACTAATGAGAGTTAATCCTATATCTCTTTATATCTAGTAGTTAAGCTACAGGACATTAGTGGAAGAGTATGATTGAGAGAAAAGGGGAATAACTATCACTCTGAGATGGATAAATGTACTTTGAATCCTTAGTGGAGAGGGTTAGCATGCTTTTGGTTGAGTGAGAAGTAGTGGCATCATATAATCTGGAGGAATGATTTTTTCATTGTCTATTTAAACAGTAAGTGTTGTTAAAGAAGCTCCATATTGATGCCAAGTTCACAAGGGGCTGCTATGGCAGCTTTGTATTGTTTCAGCTAAACTACATGCAAATATTTTCCCATTACTTGCTTCCCAATATTGTTCTGGTTTAGCATTGTCCACAAAAGAAATGCATGAGACTGGAAGGTGGGCAGCAGCCCTCCCCTACAGGCACTGCAGGTTTGGAGCATTAGCCACTGAGGCAGCTCAAACATGTGCTGTGATCTGCCAGCTCATCTTACTGTGGATTCACAGCTGCTTCACTTCCCACCACACCTCCCCCTGCAGCTCCTCTTTGTCCTGTAGTTTGATGGCAAATGAATTGCTTCACCTTAAAGTCATAGACCAAATAAGACTGAAGGAGTTAAGGGACAGATAGGTTTAGTTTGTTCTTGTACCTTCCTATTGTCTTCAGGGGTTCCACAATATCCTTATGTAATGGCAGATTTGTGGGACCCCAACAGACCTCCAGGAGCTGTATGCGATGCACTCACACAAGAGTCTTTATTGCAAGCTCGAGCCTCGACTCACAACCATTCCCATTGCAGCAGTCCCAGGGAGTGGGTCCCAGTCTTTTGTTCAGTGATGATTTATAGTTTTTTTGAGGGGATACTCTGCATCAACATCACACAGCAAATCATTTCACACCGTGGGAAAGTCAAACAACAACTCTTAACATTGATTAGCACATTCACTGGTGGGAACAAGTTGGGTAAAGGTGATTGGTTAGTACAAGAGGAGGATTCCTTTGAACTGATTGGCTTAAGCCACAAGGGGAGTTCATGCTGAACTACATGGTTTCCTAACATGTTATCAACCACCATAAACTACTGGTGGGGTCTTCTGGCATCCCAGTTATTTTCCTTGTCTCATGCTGATTGGTGGTTCCTAGGGGGTTGCTATGGATCCTCACCTAGCCTAACTGAGTCTGGGGCACCTGGTACCACAGATCTCTTCCGTTATTTACAGACAAACAACTCAGCAGGGTGAATATGTGCCTAGGAGTGTTCTGTGGGTTTTTCCAAGGACAAGGGCCACGCCCCCTTCCTTGGACAGGCTTTGCTCTGAGGTAGGACTGGTTACTCAAAAATGGAGTCACATCAGTTTCTCACTTACAAGTCATAGTTCATCCAAGTTCATGTCCTCTTCCATTTTTCCTTCCTAAATCTAATCTAGCAGACCTTTGATAAACTCGGGCTCATTGACAGTTGCAAAGACAACAGCTTGGTAGAAACTCTACCATCAGTGCCAGATATTGGCTGAGATTTAATCCTTAATAAGTAGTCTCTTTTTTCTCTATCACCCATTGTGGTTATTCTTCTCTGAATATGATACTGCTGGTTACCAGTGATGAGTCCTGCTCCCTCACATGTTGAAGTATAACATTAGAGAAGCACACTGAGGCAAGCATATAAAGCAGGATTTATTTAAGAAGGGGTAATGTAGAATTCTCCCAGGAGGGAGAAGGGGGCCATAACTGGTATCCTAGGATCCCAAGAAGTGAGAGTGTTTGCCTTTTTGTATGTCCTAGGCTTCCTTTGTTCTCTTACTCCCTTGCCCCTTCTCTCTCCTTCATGCTCATGTGACTAGGCCCAGAAAATGCTCAGTTGAACGGCCAAAAGGTGGGAAACAGGTGGGCTGGAGGGGCCATGGAGTAGTCAACCAGGCAGAAAGGAGACCCAGGGCAAATTAAGTAGCAACTTTTACAACTCCATTTTCAGAAGGACAATTCCTGGGACATGTTACCTTAGCAAAAGGATGGAGCAGGGGCACATTTTGATAAGGGTAGAGGAAGGGTTCTGAAGGAATTAACATTTCAATCCCTCCATTCTCAGGATTTAACCCTTGCCTAAAAACCTACTGGCTTCCATTGTACTTAACTAACACAAAGCTAAGGGGAAAGGGCTAAGAAAATAATTTTCATTTCTATTCCAAATAAGTAGATCAAGATTTGTGCTGTGGGGCCCAGATCCACCCACAGTGGCCTGTGTGGCTTCCAAGCTCACAGTAGGTCCAGTCCACCCCCTTCCCCAGTGGGGCAGACACCTGTCAGAGCCTAGCCTCTGGCACAGGACCACCCTTCAACCAGCAGACCATCCCAGGGAGGTCAAGCCCAGCAGCCCAGACCCACCCACACCGACTTGAGCAGGACCCAGATCCAGGATGCAGTAGCATACATTGAGGTACACCAGCAGGGTCTAGAAACCCATCATCAAGGTGAGGTACAGACAATCTGCACAGGTATTACAAGAATATAGGAAGAAACTGTAATATCTCAGACCCACACTGCAAGAAAGGAAGACAAATAGACAACACAAAAAAAAGGGAGGAAAGTGCCCCAAACAAATAAGGACACTATAATAAACAGAACCCATGGACAGCAAAGTTGATGAAGTATCAGAGAAAGTTTCCACAAGGCTCATAATTAAAATGATCTGTGAATTAAAGAATGACCTAAATGAGAAAATACAGGCAAAAATTACTCACTCTAACAATGAGATAAGAGAGCAAATACAAGTAGCAAAAGATTACTTCAAGAGAGAAATAGGTACTCTGAAAAAAAAAACAGTCAGAAATCCTTGAAATGAAGAATACAATAAATCAAATTAAAAATCTCAATAGAAATCATAGCAAACAGATTAGATCACTTGGAAGAAATAATGTCAGATAATGAAGACAAAGTATACAATCTGGAAAATAAAGTTGATCACACAGTGAAGATAGTAAGAAACCATGAACAGAACATCCACGAATTATGGGAAGCATCAAAAGACCAAATCTAAGATTATTGGGATAGAGGAAGGCACAGAGTTTTAAACCAAAATAATGAAACCTCTTCAATGAGATAGTATCAGAAAATTTCCCAAGCATGAAGAATGAATTGGAAAACCAAATACAAGAGGCTTACAGGACACCAAATGTACAAAATTACAACAGATCTACAAGAAGGCACATTATAATGAAAATGCCGAGCATATAGAATAAGGATAGAATCTTACAAGTCGCAAGAGAGAGGAATCAGATCACATATAGGGGGAGACCAATTCATACCTCAGCAAATTTTTCAACCTAGACTCTCAAGGCCAGGAGATCCGGGAACAATATATACCAAGCTCTGAAAGAAAATGGATGCCAACCAAGAATCTTATATCCAGCAAAACTAAGCTTTAGATTTGATGATGTAATAAAAACCTTCTATGATAAACAAAAGTTAAAAGAATTTACAACTAGAAAGCCTGCACTACAGAACATCCTCAGCAAAATATTCCAAGAAGAGGAAATGAGAAACAATAATGAAAGTCAGCAATGGAGAAACTAGACTAAAGGAAAATATAATCAGAGGAGAAAGCAAATCATGTTAAATACCAAAAATAAACAAAAATGGCTGGGAATACAAATCAAGTCTCAATAATAATCCTGAATGTTAATGACCTAAACTCACCAATCAAAAGACATAGACTAGCAGATTGGATCAAAAAAATAATCCAACAATATGCTGCCTCCAAGAAACTCATCTCATATGAAAAGAGATCCACAGAATGAAGATGAAGGGTTGGGAAAAATCATTCCACTTATATGGAATGCAGAAGCAATCAGGGGTTTCCATTCTCATATCAAATAAAGTAGACTTCAAACTAAAGTCAATCAAAAAGGATAAAGAAGAACACTACATACTGTTCAAGGGAATGATACACAAACAAAAATTAACAATTATAAATATATATGCCTCAAACAATGGAGCATCTATACCATCAAACAAACTCTTCTCAAGTTCTAGAGTCAAATAGACCACAACACAATAATTTTTGGGAACTTTAACACACCACTTACATCACTAGATAGATCTTCCCCCTTCCCCCAAAAAAAGCTTAAAAAAGAAAATATAGAACTCAATAATATGATCAGTAACTTAGACTTAACTGAAATATATAGAATATTTCATCCTTCAATGAGAGAATACACTTTCTACTCAGCAGCACATGGATCCTTCTCTAAAATAGACCATATACTATGCCACAAAGCAACTCTTAACAAATCTAAGAAAGTAGAGATACTACTCTGCATTCTATCAGATCCTAATGAAATGAAATTATCATTATTATTATTATTACATCATTAACACATAAATTCATTTTAATGAATTATGGCAAAATCATCATTTTAAATGAAGAAAAATTAAAGGCATTCCCTCTAAAAACTGGAGCAAGACAGGGATGCCCTCTTTCACCACTTCTGTTGAACATAGTTCTTGAAACACTGGGGAGAGCAATTAGACAGATGAAAGAAATTAAAGGGATACACATAGGAAAAGAAGAACTCAAATTGTCACTATTTGCTGATGATATGATTCTACACCTAGAAGACCCTAAAATTTCCACTAGAAAACTTCTAGAACTAGTAAATGAATTCAGCAAAGGAGAAGGATATAGAATCAACACCCATAAATCAAAGGCATTTCTGTATATCAGAGATAAATCCTTAGAAATGGAATGAGGAAAACTACCCCATTTAAAATAGCCTAAAAATTAAAATAAAATACTTGGGAATCAACTTAATAAAAGAGGTGAAACATCTATATAAGGAAAATTACAGAACCCTAAAGAAAAAAAAATCAAAGAAGACCTTAGAAGATGGAAAGATCTACCTTGCTCTTGGATAGGCAGAATTAATATTATCAAAATGACCATACTTCCAAAATCACTATACAGTTTTAATGCAATTCCAATAAAAATTCCAATTATATCCCTCATAGAAATAGAAAAGGCAATCATAAAATTCATCTGGAAGAATAAGAGACCCAGAATAGCTAAATCAATCCTTAGCAGGAAGAGTGAAGCAGGTGGCATCATTATACCAGACTTTAAACTATACTACTACAGAGCAATAGTTACAAAAACAGCTTGGTATTGGCACCAAAACAGACTGGTAGACCAATGGGATAGAATAGAGGACACAGACACTATCCCACAAAATTAGAATTATTTTATATTAGATAAAGGTGCCAGGAACATGCAATGGAGAAAATATGATCTCTTCAACAAATGGTGCTAGGAAAACTGGAAATCCATATGTAACAAAATGAGATTAAACCCCTATTTCTCACCATGCAAAAAACTCAACTCAAAATGGATCAAGAACTTAGAAATACAATGAGAGATCCTGCATCTAATAGAAAAAAAAAAAAAAAAAAACAGGGCCTAATGTCCATCACATGGGAATAGGCCCCAACTTCCTTAATAAAACTCCTTTGGCGGAAGAATTAAAATCAAGAATCAATAAATGTGATAGACTCAAACTAAAAGTTTTGTTTTTTCTCAGCAAAAGAAACAGTCTGTGAGGTAAATAGAAAGCCTACATCTTGGTAGCAAATCCTATTCCTCACATATCAGATGAGCACTAATCTCTAGGTTATATAAAGAATTCATAAAGCTAGGCATCAAAAAAAACCCCAATCAGTAAGTGGGCCAAGGACCTGAACAGACACTTCTCAGAAGATGATATATCAAACAACAAATATATGAAAAAATTTTCAACATCACTAGCAATTAGAGAAATGCAAATCAAAACCTCTCTAAGATTTTATCTCACTCCAGTGAGAATGGCAGCTATTATGAAGACAACAATAAGTGTTGTCGAGGATGTGGAGAAAAAGTTACACTCATACATTGCTGGTGGGACTGCAAATTAGTGCAGCCAATATGGAAAGCAGTATGGAGATTTCATGGAAAATCAGGAATGGAACCACCATATGACCCAGCTATCCTCTCTTCTTGGACTATACCCAAAGGACTTGAAAACAGCATACTACAGGAACACAGCCACAACAATGTTTATAGCAGCACATTTCACAATAATAGTTAAACTGTGGAACCAACCTAGATGCCTTCAATAGATGAATGGATTAAAAAAATGTGGCATATATACACAATGGAATATTACTCAGCAATAAAAGAGAATAAAAGCATGACATTTGCAGGTAAATGAAAAGTTAGAGAAGATAATGCTAAGTAAATTTAGCCAATAGCAAAAAAACAAATGCCGAATGTGAATGTTTTCTTCGATATAAGAAGGCTGCTTCATAGTGGAATTGGGAGAGGAAGCATGGGATGAATAGATGAATTCTAGGTAGGGCCGAAGTGTTGGAGAGTAATGGAGGGGACATGGGGTTATAAATCATGATGGATTGTGATGATCATTATTACCCAAAGTACATGAATGAAGACTCAAATTGGTGTGAATAATTTTGTATACAACCAGAGATGTAAAAAATTGTGCTCTTAAAAACAACTAATTGTTTCTCTATATCCATAACCTATACAAATGCTTGGGTATAAAATAAATGCTCAGTAAATATGTTTAATTAATAAAACATGTTAAGGCCTTTGACATTTGTATTTTAGAATAATAATGTATAATAAATGCTTTAGTGCTTTTTCCAACAACAACAACAAAGATGTGTGCTGTGAACATCTTTAAGTGAAGCTATCATTTTAAACTATGATGGGGCAAGATATTTCAAATTTAGACAGCTTTAAGCATTTTCTGTTTGATCTATTTTAAGCCAAACATTGAAGACTGAGAATGTTTTAGAAGAAAGTTGCTGCAGAGACCTCTTTCCAAATGAGATAGAAGCAATTATTAGTTAGAATTGAATCTTCTGATCTAAACCACAGAGTAGGCAGCCACAGTCACTACCTTCTTGTCTGGGCTCTGCAGGTGCATCTCAGCTGGCTTCTGCAGCAGGGCCCCATCTCCTTATAGAGCTCCTGAGTTTTTGTTCAGCTTTTACTATCAATTCAAACACTGTGGGTTCCCTCAGAGCACATAAATACTTTGCTGAGTCTTCCCGCTGTAAGGGTGAAATGGTAAGGCTGATGTATTTATCTGCTCTCCTGAACTGGACAGAATAGCGACCTTCTCTTCTATTTGCACCAGAAGAGCTCTGACGAATAAGGAGCATCATCTTTCCACTGGGAAGTTCTTTGTACCAAAATAAATTGTATGCACTCCGACTTGTTTCATACGAACATTCCAGGGTGACTGCTCCTCCTTCCTGACCAGATGTGGCTGGTGGGACTTGAGTCACTTTCTGGGCCACACTTAATCCTGTGGGAACAATCAGAAAACAGGGCTGAGCCTCTGATGTAGTGAATAAAATATTATAAACATTAGACTAATTTAGGACACAAAACCAAAACAAACTGGAGCCATAGATTGCTTTCCTACATTCCCCGTTTCCTCCTTGAGGCCACATGGAGCACCATATGCCCGTGTGCAGTCCTTTCCTCCTTAACATCCTTAGCCATGTTTGAACCAAACGTACTGGAGTAGAAGTAGATAAAGGCCATGGACACCCACAGCAGGCGGGAGAGCGGCATGTGGCTCATATCCCTCTGCACAGAAGTGGTGATTTCTGCCTCAGACCAAGATTTCAGTGCCTGAGAGCCTGGCAGTGTACATATGTACTTCCTGGGTTCCCATGCTACACCCCCAATAGGAAACGGGGGTTCTTACATTTATAGACCACAAGGTCTGTGCACAGATGTGAGAAAAAGTGTGGTTCACCCCAAACTGTTACTTTGCCTACTTCTCTTTCCCTGGTAACTAAGTTAGACAGAAGCTACACAGGGAGCATGAGAAAAGTCATTAGTGTTGAGGGTTAGAGCTGAGGGAGCTGCAGACGGAACTGGTTTACACACACTGATGTTATTCAGTGGAATAATTTGGAGTATCCATTTAAAGTAGAATTTATTATGAGTCATAGAGTCTCTTTGTAATCTATTTATGGGTCACAAATTTAACACATATTTACTTTTCTCCATTCAGAACCTAATGAAATTTAAAAGAAGAAAATCCTCCTGGGAATTTGTCTTTCTCCATGAAAGGCAATGTTAATCAAAATAGTTACATAATCACTTTCTTCTTCCTTACTGAGTTCTGGAGCCTATTTAAATTTTAAAATTAATAAAGATACATCTAAGTCAATGATAAAAGTGTTGAACTACTATGTAAAGACCACTGACTCCAATTTTAAATCAAATTAAAGCAAGTTTATATTGTGTACACAAGAGAGCTGGCCAGCGACTGTCTCACCTGAAAGCCGGGCCAGAGAACAGCATCTGGTCTAAGTGCAGGGAAGTTTTTATGGTACAAAAAGTTACAAAGGCCAGTGTCTTGGGAACTTAAGCTAATAGGGTTCTGGCATTCATAATACAAGGTCAAATAGCAGGTTAGTGACCACATGGCTTAATATTTCAAGTTATGGAGTAAATTGAGATTCCAACATCAGAATTTATGAGGGGCAGCTGATATTTTAGGGAGGGTTGTTATCTGGTCAGGGGGAGCCAGAATTTATGAGTGTCCACTAAGGTTTTAGGGAGGGTTGTTATCTGGTAAAGGAGAGCCAGGCCTGGGAGAGTTCAGAGCACAGTCAGGAAGTTCAAATAAGTTTAACCCTCAGAGTATGGTCAGGCCAACTAGAAGTCTTATAGTCAAACAGAAATGTATTTTATACATTTTATAGTAAAATATTATAGTAAAACAGAAATGAACTTTTTATAACTTTGTGATGAGATGGCTTTCAATCTTAGAATGAAATTAGGCTGGAGTTCTCAAAAGTTCAATCCTTTGACTTTTAGCAGCTCTTCAGTTGATTATGTTTTTGTAAAAGTACAACAGGAATGAAATATCATTTTTTTGAAAATAAGATGTTGAATTTTATTTACTAGATTTTAAGAGGATGAGAACATTTAATCCTGCTGCCACCACAAAAGGAATCACACTTATTAGATCATATTTTAAAGAACTATTTTTATACCACACATTCTATCCCATTGATCTGAATAATTCAACCTCACTTGCTAAATGGTGTCTATTTTTCTATATTTTTATTTGTAAAATAACATCTTCATAAGCATGCCAAGTCTTTCTGTGACACAAAGCTATAATCTAATCCTGCAGAATGTGTGATTGACTGCAATGATTTAGGGGCCTGTCAACACCACAGAACTTGGTGACTGAATTTCTGCATGCTGCTATATGATGGTGTGGAACATAGCTGTTGATCTTTCTTTTGGTCCCATTGTTTTACTGGGTGAGTGAATATAAAGAGACCAAAAGACAATTGATGAATATAGTTGCAGATATGTTCTCTAAAACAGCTCCAGTTACTTGATACAGATCAATTTGTGGTGCAGGGAAGCATTTACAATAAATTGAGCTATACTTCTCTGTCTCATTTCTCTCTAGGTGCTCATAGGCAACTGGTTTGCAATTTTACAGCATTTTTCCTGAAGCAGATGGACACTGGGATGCCCACTGCAGAAAGGAGAGCAGCATGACTGCAGAATTACCCTCCATTGACCTGTTCCTGCTCTGTGCTGCTGGCAGTTGCAGGTGCAGGGTCTTAGCAGCAAGCGGCAACTGTTTCTGAAATGTGGTTTCCAGGAGGGTCTTGTTTGGATGGGCTAACACTTCAATTCCAAAATTTGTCCCATCCTTGACACTTTCTTTTGATGTAATTGACAGATAATATTTGGTAAAGTATAAAGCTTAGTATTTAAGGAAGCATTTGAAGAAGAGTGATCATTTAAAAATCTCCAACATTAGTTAATTAGACTGAGATCTCAGGGGCTTGTCTGAAACAAAGTATGAATTCTGACTGTGACTGCAAGTATTCTCTCAGGTTTTGATTGATCTCTTGCCTCCCGTCAGATCCTGCAGTGAAACATGCTCACCACTCCTTGGTTTTCTTACATAATCCCTCACTGCCTGTCCCTCCCACTCACCCAAACCATGAGACTGAAACCTTTACAGAAGCACAGCATCTGCTCAGACAAAAGAGATCCAAACAGGTTCCTGAGTTATGAAATCTCTCCAGTGACAGAAGTGACAATGGCAGCAGAAGTCCAGTCATATTATTTATAATGTAACTCTGTGCTTAGTTTAATTAGAAGTACTGGAAAGGAGCAGTGGTGGACCCCTGAATCCCAACATGCAGCCACATTGTTTCCAAGTGCACAGCTGTCTGTGGTCTGCAACAATCCTGCTACTCTTGTTAAAGAGTTTTCAGGAAGACAAAACCTCTCCCAAAATTCCTTTTCATCTGTGAAACATTCAAAATTGATAATTGTATAAATTTTGTCCAAAACAAAATTTTTCCTTCTTTAGACATTGAATTGAGTAAAGATTCTTCTCCACTTTATGCTGAAAATTCATCTGGAGAAGAAGTTTCTGTTAACTCCTAAATTCCAAAAATTTAGTTTTGTTTGATTGCCCCATAAAGAAACCCAAATGGAAACACTTGAGATATTCTATGGAAATCGGTCCTCAGACTCTCCCTGGTTCCTTAACAAAATTCCCAAACCCACATACCACATGAAGGCACAGAATGAATAGTAAGGTTCCCAGATCATCTCAAATCTCCCACATTTTACATCCTTGAAAATGCCTCAGCTCTAATGCTGACCACAAATTCCAAAACATTGCACCCTGTTTTAGTCTTGTACATTTCAAAACAATGAAAGCTACTCCAATCATGTGCAAAATCTATTCCAAATTAATTATCCAACTTTTAGAACTCCTAGAAAAGAATGTAAAACACACTGTGAGTCATGGGAGTTTACATACAATGTCTATGGCACATCTCTTATTGGTAAGAGCCAATTGATTTGGTTTTTCTTTTTCATTTTTCTCTTTCTGTGTATTGAAAAACTGTGCACTGTGGACTGGTCAGGGAGCTTCTGGCTTCTGTGTTTCAGGTGGACCAGTCTTCATGTTTTGTTTTGTTTTGAGACAGGCTCTCACTTTGTTGACCTGGCTGGCCTTGGAGCCCTGGACCTGAGATCTTCCTGCCTAAGCCTCCATAGTGGCTGGAACTACAGGGGCACTCCACCCCACCAGCTGAATACCCTTTAATTCATGAACTCATTAAAATATTTTTTTCTCGAAAGAAATATTGTTGATATGTGTGTAGCCTAATGAGAATACATCTTGCAAAAAAAAAATAGTTAATAAGGATTCCCTTCTCCATTTGGTGGGCAGATGGAGATCATAAAAACTGTAGTTGTTGCTCTCCACTTAAAATGTTTTTTTTAATTTTATTTCATAAGTCCCACAAGCAAAAGTATAGAAAATTATGTAATTGACTCCTTTTCATCCAGAATATGAATAAACACACAGTAAATTTTGTTATGTTTTCTCTCTCTGTCTTCATTTTTCTCAAGCATTACAGACAGAGCTAAAGGAGTGTCTTCTTTTCCTTCTTCTCTTCCAAAGAAGTAGTCACAATTGGAAAGGTTCCCTACAGGTCCTTTCACATTTTACTCTTACAACTAATTTTGAGGTTTCCCCTAAATAGTTCTATGCGCTATATAACATTCTGACATTTGCTTTTTATATTCAACACCATATTTTTAAGATTCATCTTATGAAACTATGCGTGAAACCACTTCTTTGCTTGAAATAGCTGTGTATTTGCATTGTATGAGTAAACTACCCTTGTCCATCCCATGACTGATTGATTTTTACTGTTATTTTTAAATACTTCTGTATTATTGTAAATGTCTCCTTTCACATATATGAATTTCTTTAATGTAATTGGAATAGCAGGATTTTTAGATTTGTACCTTTTTAACTAGTTGAGGCTAGTTGTTTTCATAAATGGCTGCATAAACTGTTCTTCATGTGGTTGTTTTTCTTCTCTGGAAAAGTAGAACTGCCCCATCTTCCCATATGCTTGACAACTTGATCAGACTTTGATTTTGTTTATCTGATACAAATAACACAGCAATTTCTTTTTTTTCACCTTAATATTTTTTGGTAAATACTATGGAAGTGAATGTCTTACATGTCACAAACATTTCTCTTTCCACTTCTTTGAACTGCCTTTTATAATTTTTTTTCTATTTTGGATGTTTTTTTTAAATTTATTTACAGCAGTTCCTTTTCTAAGCTTAATTCCTACTATTGAAAGAATACTTGCTAAATCCACGAAAAGTCAAAGGACCACACCACACACCGGAATCTCATGCAAGAGATTTATTGTCAGTAGCATGGAGCAAACCTACAAGTCTGTCCCTCCAAGGAGAGCAGCAGCCTTTCAGCATTCAGAGCACCTTTATAGACCACAAGAGGAATTTCATAAGCATGCTTAGGGGTTGCATCATGGGCTGGGATGAGGTCAACGTTTTAGCAAGCACATTCAGAATCGAAGCCTGGAAGTCTCTAGATAAAATGGTTCCTAAATTGAAACCTGAGATCCCTGAATAACATGGCTTCCAAATCAAAACTTAGGAGTTCCTAGATAAAAATGGCTCCCCACCTAAATGACAGACCTGATGCCAATATTGATCTGATGCCAATAACTATTATCTGGGTTATGTGGTTGGCAAATATATAAAAGAATGTTTCTTATTTTCAATTTTGTGGTAGGGCACACATGCAGGTTAAGAAATTAGATTTTCTTATAAATTCTCTGGGTTGTTATTTCTAATTTTCAAATGACTTTGATAAGTATAAATCTCCTTAGTTTTATAAATTACTCTTCTCTTCCTTTTGGAAATATGTATTTTTTTTTCATCAAAGTTGTTTTCTTTTCCTAAGAGCTTTAAATTTTTTATTGGAGCAAATTGTTTGTAACTTTCTCTTAATAAATTTTAACTTCTACTTCATACAGTTCTGATTTTCAGTATTTCATATCACTCTTTTTATTAATTTTCCCCCTTCCTATAAGAATCTACTGTCAACTTGGTGGCACAACACAAAATTATTCTCTTAGCACAAAGGGATACATATCCCAAGCAAGTTTTATTAGGCTAAAATCAAGGAATAATTCAATATTTGCCTTTCCAGCTTTAGAGGCTGTCTTCATTTCCACATTCATTATAGAGTTTTTGTTGTTGTTGTTACTCTATTATCTGTCTCTCTCTTATAAGGATCGCTGTGATTAGTCTGGATCTACTGGGTAATCTAGGACAATCTCTCCATCTCAAGATCTTTGAGTTAATCACTCCTGCAAATTCCTTTTTTCCATATACTATTTTATTGAATTGTGTCCCTCCAAATCATATTTAAGTCCTACTTTTGAGTACTAATGAATATCATCTGATTTGAAAATAATATTTTTTGCAGATGTAATTAGATTCAATGAGGTCATGCTGAAATAAACTGGATTGCCAGTAATATATGATTAATGCCCTTATAAAAAATAATGTCATGTGAAGAAGCAGGGACTCACACAGAAGGAAAATGATGGGAGGAAACCCAGAAAGAATATGAGCATCTACAAGCCTGAGACTATCAGAGCTAGCAGACATGCTGGAACAGATCTTCCTTAGAGCCTTCTAGGGGCATAGACTTGCTTGCACCTTGATTTCACATGTCTGGCCTCCAGCACTGTGAGACAATGAATTTCTATTGTTTTAACTCCCCCAATCTGTGGCACTTTGTTATGACAGCCCTAGAAATCTAATATACACCATGTAAGGCTACAAATTCACACACTTTGGACATTGTGATATGGGCAGCTTAGGTGCCATTATTCAGCCTATCACATTGCCCAAATACTTTCTGTTTTCCATTATCAACATTATCAAGTTATTTTTTATTTTTTTTATTTCTTCAAAAATAATTAGCATTGAATTTCTCCTTCTTTTGCTTTGCTTTTGTTCCCTGTTTGATTAATATTTGTACATTTTATTATTTATTGAAGTATGGATTATACATTAAAAAAATGACTGGTAAGTATCAAATTACAGGAGACTTGAAAACTACAAACAACCTTGAAAACTACACTCCTGTCAAGAAATAGAACATTTCCTTCCTTTATTCCATCAAGATCACTTGTGTCTAAACAAATCCTGCTCCATAAATATGACTATTTTCTGCTTGGTTTCTCCATGAATTGTTTTGCTTATTCTAGAATTTGACATAAATAGAATCAAATAGTTTGGACCATTTTATGAGTGGCAATTTTGCTAGGCATAATGTGATTGAGATTTATTTGTATATAATTATGTATATTAATCATTCAGTCCATTTTATAGCTAATTAATATTACATTAATATATACAGCACAACTGATTAAATCTTTTCTTTGTGGGCATTTTCTATATTGATTGCTATTATAAACAAAGCTGCTATGAACATTTTTAAACAAGTATTTCATGAACACAAGTTTTCTCCTTTAAGAAAATGCCTGTAAGTGGCATCCTTGGGTAATAATAGATGTATCTTTGCTATTTTTGCTTTTGTAAGAATTTGCTGAAATGATTGCCCAGTTTACATTCTCACCAGCAATGTAGAAGAATCTAATTTTTTCACATACTTGTGTTGGATTTTGAAATCTCTTTAGACTCACTCAGAAGGTGCAAAAACAATGCACAGTGATATTATTCACCCATCTTTCTCCACTAATAATGCATTATTTAATCATAGCTATGCACCATTATCCTTATGTACTATTATGAAAACAAGGGAATTGATATTGACACAATATTATTCATAAAAATTTAAATCTGATTCTGACTCTTCATTTTTTCTACTATTCCATGAAACTTTTTCACAGCTATAGTTCTTTGTAACCACCCTCCAATCATGACCCAGAACTGATTCATCAGTCCAAATACACTCTCCATGCATACCCTCCCCCCACACAAACTATGACTATTCTGCCATTATCTATATCCCTATATTTTTTCCAATTAAAAATTTTATATAAGTCAAATCATGCATTACATCTTTATGTTTAATTACTTTTTGAGATTATCTCTTCACTCTGTATAATGCTCATGAGTCTCATCCAGATTTTTAGTGTATCAATGGTCCATTCTTTATCCTTGATAAATAGTTTTCTACCATATGGGTGTAGCACAATATATGTATCCATTCATCCAATGAAGCATACCCATTTTTAGATCCATTATTTGTTACGTGTATCATTAGTTTAACCCATTTTTACTGTGTGGTATTTCATAGAAATTCATAGAATTTATTTATAGAAATACACAACAATTCATAACTCCAGATAATGAGCATTTTGTTGTTTCCATTATGGGAATGTGGGTTATTATGGATAAGACTACCTTAAACAAAAATCCTTGTGTAGATATTTATTTTAATTTCTCATGGGCATATATATGGGAATAGAATTTCTGTCCATATAATAAATCATTTTATAAAAAAGTGCCAAAAGACTCTCCAGTATGGTCAGACCAACTTGCATTCTACCAGCAATGTATAAAAGAACCACATGACCTAGAACTGCTTAAATAATGATGACCATCCCAAATACTTTATTATGAATAAATTTTTGCAGGTTGGTTACTCATTAAGTTTATTTTATTTACTCTAACAACCACCCTTCCATGCACCTGCACTAGTGAATCCATACATTTACTCCATCACCTATCTGTGCAAGTGAAAGCCAGTCTGTGTTTCTGTCAGTCTAAGCCCTACAGCAGGGCTTTGCTTGAGCCTCAGCTGCAGGTTTGAGTTCAGGCAGCAGGTGCCTGGAGAGCACTGTGCTCCTGCTGCACAGAAGTAGGTGGCTGAGTCTCCAGGTTGAGAGTCCTTGATGTGCAAGGAGATATGTTTAGCACTTTTGTTGAAGAAAACTGTGAATCTTCCAAATTCTTCTTTTATCCTGACTGAACGTATGGCTACCAATAATGTTGGGCCTTTACCAGGGAACTGCTGGTACCATGGGAAGTAGTCAAATAAACTGTTCTCATAAACACAATCCAGCACTGAAATCCCTCCTTCCTGGACAGTCAGAGATTGAGGACTTTGCTTCACTTGCTGCTGGTCACTTTTTCCCTTCTGTTGGCCACTCACCCCTGCTTGGAAAGATGACAAAAAGTCATTAGGCCAACAAATTAATATTTCCCTCTTAAATCTCCTACCTGCAAGATTTGTCTGTGTCCCAATTTTCCATCTCCCGGTATTAATCACATGAGCTGGGGCTTTTCCTCCACAACTCACAGGTGAGGTGAAGGCCAAGAATTAAAAGTGATGCTCCCAGGATCTTGTCCATTCCTCCAGGAGCCACAGCCCAGTGAGAACCCAGCTGGTCTTCTAGTCTCCCCAGACAGCTGAGCTTCACTCTAAGTTTGCGAGCACTGCAATTCTATCAACAGACTCCACCTTTGCACAAGTAAGTTTGCTGAAACCTTTCTGACAAGGAAGCACTTCCTGTTTTGTCCAAATTTAGAATTGTTGAAAACACATTTAGGGGGAATCAAAAATCCCCTCCTTACACATGGATAAGGATCAGTTTAAAATTTCTCTCTGGTAATCCCCTTCTACTTTTACTTCATTTCTCCTGGAATATTAAAAATCATACTCTATGACAGTTGGGTACATCAGTAGAAATCATTGTATATGACAATAGTGGAAGAGAACAAATCCCCTGAAGCCACAAGATTAGCAAGAATAGAGGAATTTCATTTTTAGTACAAATATTAATAACAGTTTTGAGGGACACAATGGGCATAATACTCCCTTGCAAGCTAAGAGCATGGATCAGAACACACAGAATAAATAGTCCCTTTCTCCTCAGGGAACTTCAATGTGCCTATATTTTACATGACCCTAGAAAATGATAGAAGATAATTAAATAAATGTCAATTTCTTTGTATTATAAAATGTGGATGAGGGAAATTAAATATTTCTAAGAATATACCTGAAGTAAGAAACTAGGAAATACTGGGATTATCACTGCTGGAAGGATTCTGATCTTGAGATAGACAAGAGAACTTGGAAAACTTCTTAACTTCAGAAGATATGAGGCCATGGTTGCCACCCAATAATTCAGTGTTTTGGGTAACTCTCATTCTGAGTTTGAATAAGCATTTAATGCTTTATTCACACTTTATTCTCATGGATAAATTATGAGCCTATGAAGAATCAATTTGACCTTAGAGTCAGAAACTGAGAATAAATTCTAAAGTAATCCAAAACATAGGGATGGGCTATATTATAAGTAATAGAAGTTTAAAAATTAAGGTAGCTATTGTTATTACTAAATCAAAGAGTATATTTTGCTGTATCTATATTTTATGTCCTCTCAAATCTAACCAAAGAGAAATATTATCACAGTGCAATAGGAGACAATGGTCCACATTCCTCAATCTGTCTATTCCCATTTCATTCTAATATCCTAGAATTTTGTGTTGCTTATGTAAGTTTTGTTGTTTTCTTTGTTATCTACTCACATGTTTATTTATTTGGACATGTATTCAACGTAGAATAGTACCCTCTTCTCTATAGGAGATGTTTTAAGATTTCCTGTTCATTCATGAAACAACAAATAATACTGAACTCTTTCTACTATTTTTTTCCTAAACTTATATACCTATAATGAACTTTCTTCTTTCCCCAAAAAGGAAGCACTTCATGGCTTTTCCTTGGCTTATCCAAATTGCCAGAACCACTACTCTTGCACTCCAGAATACTTGTTAAATAAAATAAGGATTACTTGAACAGGAGCACTGTGATAATGAATGCTCATTCTGATAACGGAGATGCTAGTAACTGACAAATGGGCAGGTAGCATATGCAGCATGAATGTGCTGACAAAGGGCTGGATTCATGTCCTGGGTGGGAAGGAGCAGGATGGGAGGAGATTTAGTCATGCTAATCAGAATGTTGGCAATTTAAACTTATGAATTTCATATATCTTAATTTCCCACTTAATAGTCTGACCTCATTTGCCTATAGGAACCTGGAAGACTGGGATTGAAATTGAGGATAAGAAGGGACTGCTAAATATTTATTTGCGAATCTAGTAAATACCTACAAATGAATAGTACTAGCATCTCAGTCATGAAAGACATGGTTCCAATCTTCAGTTGGTCAGTCCCAATAGTCAAGGAGAGCAAAGTAAAACCCACCAAAGAGACATGTGTGTCTAGACAAAATGACACAGGAAAGAATGAGGAAGTCTACTTCTGGACCCAGTCAGAGAAGGGTCTTGACAGAGGAGGGGCTTGGACTGGGTCTTAAACCATGAATGGATTTCCTAATAAAAAGACTAGATTATTGGCGGCGGTTGTGGCTCAGTGGTAGAGTGCTTGCCTATCATGCTTGGGGCACTGAGTTCGATCCTTGGCACCAAAATAAAGATATTGTGTCCACCTAAAACTTTTAAATAAATAATTAAAAAAGACTAGATTATGGAATTCTACACATAGGTTAACTCAGTGTGTCAGGAGATTAGACCATGTAGGGAGGAGAGCATTATAAGCTTTCATTAGAAGTGTTAATATGGCTCTGACCTTGAAGGACATCATGTTCCTTCAAAGAAGTGTTCCCTTCCAAAGTCAATTTCAACCCTGTGAGACCAGGACAATAGATACTATTTAGGTAGATGGATAGATAAACAAACAGATACATGTTTGATGTCCAAATATATTGAAGCAGAGTAGGAGATAATTTACTAGATTTTTAAAGAATGAGCACTCCCTACTTATTAAATATGTGTAAGAGAGATAAACATTAATCTTTTATTTTTAATTTTTAGTTATTGATCGACCATGTTTTTATTCATTTATTTATATGTGGTGCTGAGAAACAAGCCTCACACATGTGAGGCCCGTGCTCTATCACTGAGCCACAATTCCAGCCCAACATTAATTTTCACTAAAGCAGCATTGCCCCTTTGTGGCCATATGTGGATATAACACTGTACAATTTCCTATAGCTTCTTCAAATTTGGGGTTCAACCAAATAAATAAATAACTCATTAAATAAATGGGAAAATGAGCTAGACAGACACTTCTCAAAGAAGAAGTACAAGTGGCCAAAGATTATATGAAAAGATGGGCAGCATTTTAACCATCACAGAAATGCAAATCAACACTATGCTGAGATTCCATCTCATTCCAGTCAGAATGGCCATCTTCAAGCATACAAATATCAATGAAGGCTGGCAAGAAGGTATGGGGAAATGAACATTTATATGCTGTTGAGAGGAATGTAAATTAGTTCAGCCACAATGGAAATTAGCATGGAGGCTCCTCAAAAGCAAAATGGAGCTATCATATGATCCAACTACATCAATCTTCAGTATCTATCCAAAAAGTTAAAGAGCATACTTTAGAGATGCATGCATTCCTATGTTTATTGAAACACAATTCACAATATCCAAATTATGGAACCAGACTAGGGGGTTGTCAATAAATGGACAGATAGAGAAAATGTGGAATGTATACACACAAAATGAAGTTTTATTCAGTCATAAAGAATGGAATTTTGCCATTTGTAAGAAAATGGATGGAACTGTAGAGCATCCTGTAAAGCAAAATAATCCAGACTTAGAAAGATAAGTGTTGTATTTTTTTTTCATATATGGAAGCTAGAGAGAAACATAGGATTAAAAAGATCTCATTAAAATAAGAGAGAGTCCATTAGGGCTGAGGAAGGGGATCAGAGGAAAGGAGGAGGGAAATGGCAAGGGGAAGTACTGGGGAATAAAAGTGATCAAATTGTATTCTGTTTATATACAAATACACTGCAGTAAAATCCACCATTCTGTATAGTTGTGCACCAAAATTAAATGTGCAGCAAAATTATTTTTAAAGGTTGTGTCCAGCAACCCATGGATCAATCAGAGCACTGAAGTACATCTGAATCCTCCTGTTGCGGCCATGATTTCTTCTAATGGAAGGAGATTTTGCCTTTGGTGAAGTCAGCTAGAAACATTTGGTGCCCTCCATTGAAGTGAATCACAGACGGTTCAGAAGGAGTTGGTTGGGATGTTGGATATATCAGGAAAGCATAGGGCTACTGAAATATGAAATTTGCACCACACCTGCCCTGAGGTCTCCTCAGAAGCACATATTGGTCCTCAGGTAGAGTCATTGCATAGGCCCTTTTCCCTCCTATAATATTAATGTCATATCAGAATGAGCCCTTCACACTGAAAGGATCATGTCCCTAAATATATTCTAATTTAGATAATTGTTTTACACCTTTGTAGATACTTCATTTAGTCATCTGTTTTTAACTAGCAATGCTGTGTGTGGTATCTTATTGTGGTATCCCCTTGTATCTTCCTGATGATTTATGATGTTGAATAGAGGTCAACAACCCTTTGCCGTAGACAACCATATCATTTTCAAATTTGAAGGCTATTGATTCTCTGGTTCAACTACTTAGCTCTGCCACTGCAGGATGAAAGCAGTTATTGACAGTATATAAACAGATAGCATTGCTTTGTTCCAATAAAATTTCATAAAAATAGTGAATTTGGCTCATGGTTCATATTTTGTAGAGTAACTTTTCATGTGCTTGTTGGTCATTCATATATCTTCTTTTATTAAGAGTCTGTTCAAACGTTTTGCCCATTTTAAAACTTAGATCTTTGTACTATTTTATTGAGTTGAAAGAGCTCTTTACATTTTCTATATAAAAATCCTTTGAATAATACATATTTTTAAAAGTTGCTATTAATTACTGCCTTGTCTATTTGGTTTATAAAAATATGTTCAAAACATCTGTCTAGAAAAGTTTAAAGAAATACTGACACAAAGTAAAGAAAGCTTAATAATTAGAAAGATCTATCATATTATGAATTGGAAACCTCAGTAGCTTTAGGTTCTCCCAAATCCTATAACAAATTCAATGCAATTTCACTCAAAATTCCAGTAGAGTTTTTGTAGAAACTGATAAACTGAGTTCATAATTTATATGGAAATGCAAACTTGCTTGAATAACCATAACAGTTTTGAAAGGAAGAGGAAATGTACAAGGATCCGCAGTGTTCTTCAGAGATGGTAGTGGACTTAGTTTTCCATTCTGTTTTGTCCCTGATGGAATGCAAAACAGGTTGATAAGGCCTCCTCCAGGATTTTGGTGAAACCACTGCATGTTGATCATAGAGGTAGAAAATTGCACAGAGTGCTGCTGTGAGTTTCTCACTGTGGAACTGGCTTCCTCCTGGAAGATCAAGGCTGGAGGACTCTGATCTATCTACCCATGTCCCTCTCACAACTGATTAAAAACAAGGAAACAGACACAGGTGATGGTTACTGCATCATCTACAAAGCCCTGAAAATGCCCCATCAATTATGAAAATGATAGAAAGTTTGCAAGATTTTGAGCTCCTTTTCCTCCCTCTCCTCCATATGCTGCAGCTGCGGAAATCCTTGATTTCCTCAAAATCAAGGCAGCCCAACTCAAAGCAAAGATGGATGCACAAAAGCCCCAACAGAACACCCAGCAGCCTCTTCATGACCTCACTTAGTGTCTAAGACCGGTGTATCCACCAGACCCTGGGGAGATGAATGTCAGGATTTGACTCTGAAAGGGTTCCTACTCCTGCAACCAACTAATTCCACCTACAAACCCTGCTCAGACCCAGAAACAGCAAGTCCCTTTATAGCCCCTCTGTGCCTGGAGACCCTGTGCCAGCCTAACCCTGGCTGAGAATCTGGGTGGAGCCAGGTGGACTGAGGGGGGCAGGAGCAGGTCATTATACTACTTGAGGGACAATTTCCGATATGCCTGGAATTGTAAGGAGGGTGCAGGGACCTATATGAGGAAGGAGAGGGTCTCCCCCAAAGGAGAACTGCCTCCTCTGTGCAGTTAGATCCTGCAGAGTATTGTGAGACGGTCAGCACCTCTCTAGGGTAATTTTTCCTACTCAGGAGGGGATAAGTCACCTGAGAAAAATATAGTCTGAAGTAATTAGTGAAGAAATAAGAGACAAAGCCAGAATTAGTTTAAAAAGCAGAGCACCTGATAAATTCTTCCAGTCCTGGTAGAAGCTGGAATATAACAGTTAAAAAATGGCTCCAATACTTAACTTTATTTAATGGAGAGCATCAAAGGCAGGGATAAGGTTTCAGCAGATGGAACTTGCTTCATGGTGTCTTGCAGTCAACTGGTTGAATGGCATTTTGACAAGCCACACCCATCTCTTGAGAGGCTGTGTTGCTATGTGGCTGCAGCAGGTCATCCCATCTCCTGAGCTGTGCAGTATCTTTGGCAGAACTTGTTAGGAGTTCATATGTATTTGGCTCGTCTCACTAGTCAGAGTGCCGCTGTGAGTTCCCAGTACCGGACTTTCTCACTCAATGGCTTCCATTCTGATCTGGTCCACGCACCATTCAGCGATGGCTCTTGACAGGGGTGGATCACAGAACATCTGCATAGCTCAACCCAGAAAATAGGTGATTATTCTGACTAAAGGATACTGACCTGTGAATTGATTTAGGTCAAAGTCATTCCAGTCACAAAAAGAACTAAGAATATAAATGCTATCTAGTATATAATTAATGAATCCTTATTATTGTCATATAAAAAAAAGTGGACTGGGACTATTCTGGAATAACCAATATTTGTGGTATATTATTATAAGAAATGGCCATATAGTAGGAGAGAAGGATGGAGAAAGGTTGATCAGTAGCCACTAACTTACAATTAGGAGCAAGTTGAGGTGTGATATTGCACTATAGGGTGACTGGATAACAGTAATTTAGTGTATATTTTAAAAAAGTTAGAGGAAAGGATTTAAAAGTTCTCCCGGTAAAGAAATGACAAAGGTCTAGCTTCCATATTTTCCTTTTCTTTGTACTTTCTCTCTCTTCTCAGTACTGGAAGGGAACAGAAGGAATATTAAAGAAAAATGATATCAAATAGTTTTTAAACAATTTTGAGCCTATACAATAAAGTTTGAATTTTACTATGGTATGTTAAAAAAAAGCAATAAAATTTAAAATCAGAAGTAAAAACAAAGTGTGTTTCTATTCTTTGGAATTCTCCATTTCCTTTTTTCCTTTACATGATTTTCTGTATGATTTGGGAATGTTTTGTGACAAATACAATTAATAATGGAGATTAAAGTTATGATAACAATGTATTTATATATTTGCATTATAGTTGTAAGTTTTGAGGACTTCCATCAAGGAAAAGTCTCCTGATATAAAAGTCACTGGTCCTGTTTTAGAAGGCAGAATTAATGCTTGAAAGGCATATAAAACATAGTCAGCAAAAAGCAGGTTTCTTATGATGATATAGTTTGTCCTCAGACACCCTCATTCTCCCCTCTTTATTATTTATTAATCCTTATTGCCATTCTCAGAGAATCCTTATATCATTCATAAAATATTAAAAACTAGATCTCACAAGGGAGTGCCTCAATTTAAGAAGAGCCTGTGTCAAAATATTTAAGAATGCTCTAGACCTGGAGAATGCAAAATGAACAAGTCAGTAACTTCCTTAATAGTATTTGTGATGTCCTGGGAGAGACAAACATCTCCCTAAATTCAATAAAGGCCTAAATGATACCATAACAAACATGTGCTTTAAACAATGTGTCTTGTCAGGAGCAGCAAGACAGGAACAGGAATGTTACTTCAAGCTTCTATTACAAAACTCAATAAAAAGGTGTGTGCTGAATGCCTTCTGTGGAGGTGACAAAATTGCAGTTACAAAAATAGAGATGATGATGTCTGAAAAGTGATCCTTTGTTTAAGGACAAGAAACACACAAGATGAGCAAGGATGTAGACAGTGCCATCCTTAGACTCTGGCAAGAGGGCCCCTGCCCAGAGCCCCATATTTTAAAGGACCAGCCAAAAAAACCACACTCAGAAAATGTACCAAAGAACAGAAGATGTCTCTGCCACTCACATACAGACACAATCTGTAAACTTACACAACCTCTGTACTCATACCTTCAGGCTCAAGGAAAATACTCCTTCACATAACAGACCCTTGTCTTTGAAAGTGCATTTGAGTAGCAGGAAATTTGGGGGGCTGTGCTGCTGCTAATGTAGAAGGGGCACCTTGATTTGGAATTTGGTGGAACTTTAGGGAAGAGAAAGAAAAATTTGTGAGCTAGCCCAACCTTCCCTCTCAGATGGTGTGGGTACAACTTACATTCTTGCATAATTGTTTTTTATTACTATTTCCCACTATGGGTAAGGATGCATTTTCTTATCTCTTGTCATCTTTACTCAACTGTGCTCCTGAAGAGTGCTAATGAAAACACAATATTCACAATAGTTGCTTATGATGCTAGAAAGTTTTGCCCATTACACAATATTATTTTAATTATACATATTTGTACATTGAACCTGGATAATGATACTGATTATTTACTTCTGCAATTATATAGACATTAAGAATGAGAACGATGAGTAATTGCCCTTTTATCAAAAATATAATTTTTTAAAATTTAAAATAAAATTTTAGTTTCATTTAAATACATTTTATTTCAAATATGAGTTTTTAAGTATTATGTGCACTTTGCTTGTCATCTTTATTAGATTTTAAAAATTTTTTTTAATTTTTAGTTGAACATGGACACAGTACCTTTGTTTTAGTTATTTATTTATTTTATCTGGTTCTGAGTATTAAACCCAGTGCCTCACATGTGCAAGGCAAGAGCTCTACAACTGAGCCAAAGCCTCAGCCCCATTTTTTAAAAAATGTTTTGAAAGAAAATTGTTTTAGAAAAGTTTACATGAAAATATTTATTTTGTTTGCTTGCAAAAGCTAAACTAATTTAAGAATAATCTCAGGGGCCAGGGATGTAGCTCAGGGGTAGAGTGCCTTCCCAGCATGCAAGAGGTCCAGATTCAATCCCCAGCACCTAATCATCATCATCATCACCATCATCATATCATCTCCTGTAGATGGAGTTGCAGACAAAGGGAATGGAAATGAGATAGCTTCTATTTTCACTGAAGTAGAAAATGAAGTTATCTACAGACAATGAAGATGAGATGAACTATTTAAAAAAAAAGAAACACTGTAAGTACACACTACAGGCATGGTGGGGAATAGTGCAGGAAGTAACTTAAGCAGAATAAGGAATCACTAATTGTCCTTGGCTACTCAAAAGGTATTAGAGAAACTGAATTGGAAGGAAAGAAAATAGGCTAGTTTGTAGCTCAGTGGTACAACATGTGCTTGGCATATGTGAGACCCTGGGTTTTATCCACTGCACCAAAAAAATAAAAATAAAATAAATTACAAAATCCCCACAAGATATAAGAAAAAAGATAAAGTGTTGGGGAGCTGGGAAAAAGGAGAGGATGGTTCTGTTAAAGAAAGTGCAGGCCATTCATAAAAAAACAACCTGAAGCTTCCACCTGGAATTTCTGAAGGTCTTTGTGTTTGATTAGGAATGCCTGTTCCTAGGACCAGTGCATAAAGAAGATCTTTTTCTTCCTACTATATTGTCTTTGGAATGGTGGCCTTATACATTTCCTTTAATGTCCATTTCCATGAACTTACCCAGCTTCAAATGAACTTACTCACTTCACTTGAGTGAGTGAGTGAGCTGAAATCTTTTGAAAAAGACTCATTAGAGGAATTTAGCCAATTGAAATCAAGATACTGAATAAAATAATCTCTAGATAATGCAGTTTAGTGGAAAAAAAAACAGTTGTTCTGGGTTTCTTGATGGCTTGAGAGAAGATATTAATGCTGAAGGCAAACCTCTGATTTGTCCCACACTAATCCAACTGCAGGCTTTCCAGCAAGCTATCAAATGACATGCCAGAAAGTAACCAGTTTTTGAGAATCCTATAGCCTAATGTCCTGGAGAATCTTGACTCTCTAAGAATGCTGCCATTCAGAAATCAGGATCCTTCCTTTGCAAAGTGGCAAACACACACTGAGATCTCTTCAGGAACCAAACACTTCCTAAGATTCTACTTTCTCTTTACTGTTGCCTTCAGAGAATAGGCCAAATTCCTGAAATAATTGAGCCTGGGACCCTGCTTCTTTAATCTGCATGTTTCTGGTGGTTTGTGTTCAACTCTGCACAATGGGACTCAGGACATAGAAGTACTCAGCAGCATTGCTCCAATGATCTCAGGGTTTCCTCTGTTGGAAGGAGTTTGCATTCTTCTCAAATTCAGCCTCAAAACAAGCCCATTTCCTGACTGGTACTTAGGGAGAGGCTGGAGGCCAGGACATGCTTGGCATGGGCCAGTAGGGATACGGCTTAGAAGATGAGTAGTTGTGCCTTGGCTCAGAGAGGCTCCTGCAAGAGGGCCTGACTGGACTCTGCATCCTCCTGCAACATCAGTACTGTGCTCAGCTAACACAAGAGTTCCTATTCAGTCAAACCAGGCAGTGTTCCATCCACTGACAAGGCAGTAGAGCAGAATGACATTTCCTCAGGACCAGGGGCACCTTCAGCACAGCAGGGATGCACCCCAAGATTATACATGGCAATAGGTGAGGAAGCAGCAGGCTTCTTCCTGGGCGATTCCTGATAAATAGAATCAGATGACTGGGGACTTGGACTCAGGGGGCTCTGAAGTTAGGGAAGAATGACAGGGGATTCAGATTTCTACTTCAGAATATTGAAGGGACTGTTAGGAAAAGACACTCTCATGAGAAATCTGCCTGCCTCTGGCCTCTAAGATTCTTTATATGTAGTGGTCTAAAAAAATGTTTGAGCAGAGTTCTTCCTTAAAATGTAGGGAAGGAAGGTGTTTTGAGTTTATTCCAATCTACAGGAAAACCAGTTCCTGTTGAGGCAACAGCATCCTCCAGGGGCCAAATAGAAAGCTAAGAGATTTACTGGTTTTATGAACTTTCCACACCTCCTTCCAATCCTCCCAGGGTTGAATTTCAATGCTTTATGATAGGGTACAGAAGAGTATTTATCCTTACAAAAGGATTAAAAAGCAACTTACTAGTCTTTTTTAAAAAGTACTAAACTATGAATTGATAATGGCATGAAAGAATTTTTTAGAGTGAAAAAATAAAATAATAAGAAATATTTTAAATTAATCTTTTGAAAAATAAAAGCCACAAACATCATAGAATTCAGAAAATTAGGTAATATTTGAGTACTTATTATCTTGATGTTATTATATAACAGTTTTTGTTCCTTCCCTTTTTGATGCCATTTTATTTGTTTTATTTTTGTTTTTCAGTGCTGGGGATAGAATTCATACTTCTTAATTGGCTCTCCATGTGACCATACATTTGTGATATTTTCTTTTTTTTCTAACTTGTGAATAAATTTTATTTTTGCAATCAAATTATAACTGCAACCATATAGACTTATTCAGATTTTTGTAACATTTAATTTACAGTTTTGTCAATCCATTTAAAGCTGCAATTTAAACTTAACCTTTATAAGGAAAAGAACAACAGAGAAGAAAGAATTATCCTATTGACCCTGGGAATCATTTCTTTTCCTTCCTTCCTTTCTTTCTTTCTTTCTTTCTTTCTTTCTTTCTTTCTTTCTTTCTTTCTTTCTTTCTTTCTTTCTTTCTTTCATTTATTTTTACGTGGTTCTGAGGATCAGACCCAGTGCCTCATACATGCAAGGCAAGTGCTCTACCACTGAACCACAATCCCAGCATATGTTGTTTATTTATTTATTTATTTTTATGTATTTCTTACATACATGACAATAGTGAAATGAGATAGGGAATAGGGGTGGGAGGGAAAGGGAGGGAGAAGGGGAATATCAAGGATGGTGGCAGGAGACGGTCATCATTATACAAAATACATGTTTGAAGATGTGAATTTGGTGTCAACATACCTTATATACAAACACAGATATGATAAATTGTGGTATAAAGGTGTATTAAGAATTGTAATTCAAAAAACAATAAAAGAGCTCATGTATAATGGCGTGAACATATTTTATATACAGAGTTACAAAAAATTGTGCTATGAATGGATAATTTGTGATATTTTCTATGGAGAGAAAGAAATTTAATGTGGTCATCTTTAACCCCACCATCGTCTTTCAGTTTTGTAATTCACATGACATTAAGATGGTGTCATGTAAATTTTTATAAATATGGTTAAACTGGGGCAAATGTCCATCAAGTTATAAGATTTCTTTGCTTATCAAGTTTTCATCAGCTATAACAAAAACTGTGAATACTCATTGAGCAGTTTATTAGGTCTGTATTAATTCTTCATTGCTGGGGATCAACACAAATCTAGGACCGACCATGAAACAGCATCCACTTATTGTCTTACAGTAACTAGCTCAAAAACCTAGGAGCAGCTAAGCTGGATTTCACAGGCTGCAGTCAGTCAGCTAAGCTCACAGTCTTGTCTGATGGCTGGGACTCTTCTTCCAAATTCACATGGTAGTTGGAAGAATTCATCCCCTTACAGCTGCAGAACTCTTGGTGCTAGCTTCCTCTAGCAGGAGACTCTTCCACCTATCAGGAAGAGCCTGAGGACTATGGTAAAGAGCCCAGCTGATTAGATCAGGATCACCAAGTCTAAGCCCCTTTTGATGAACTCAAAGACAAATTGATTAGGGACTTCAGTTATACCTGCAAAATACCTTCACCCTTTCCATGAAATATAACCTAATCACAGGAGTGACAGCCATCATATTTAAGGTCCTGACAACACTCAAGGGGAGGAAATTGTGCTAGGTGTGTTTACCAGGGTGGAAAATCTTGAGTACCACCTTTGATTTCTGCTACCATAGTAGCTAATAGCCTTAGTTTATTGGTGTATTATGTGTGTTACATTACCCCCCAAAAGGTAAATACTTTATTAACATTGTGAAATTAATTAATAACAACCTTATTAAATATGATTGGACAAACCCATTTTATGCCAAAAATACTAAGAAATACAATTTATATAGAGGAAAATACATAAAATTAGTGACCTTGGAACTAGTCTGAGATGCAGAATCTCAGGTCCTACCCACATTTTCTAAGTTGGAATCTGCATTTTAATGTGGTTTATATGCACATTAAAACTTGAGAAACATTTGTCAAGATGAGGCAACTTAGAAATATTTTTTAGATTTAATGATGTCATTGATGGCTTTTCAGAAAACAGATTTTAAGATGCATTATGGCCTCTAATTTAAAAGTTTATAGGCTGGGGGAATAGCTCAGTAGTTGTGTACATACCTAACATGCGTGAGGACTGGTTAGATCCCCAGTACCACAGAAAGACACAAACACACACTCACAGACACACACAAACACACACACACAGTTTTAAATAATATCCTCAGTTCCCTAACATAATACTCAAGATATCCTGGTTTCAATCAATAACCACTCACCATAGTAAGAACAAGGAAAATCTCAGCTTGAATGAGAAAGCTCAATCAACAGACACCACAGACATCAACACCTAACTGACTCAGATATTATAATTGCCTGACAAGGGTTTTAAACAGGCATTTTTAAATGCTTCAACAAGCAATTACAAATTTAAATTTAAAAACAGAATGTCTCAGCAAAAAAATAGAATATATAAAGAGGAAAGGAATAAAATTTTTGGAAATATGATAATTGAAATAAAACACTAGGAAATGAGCTCAACAACAGGACGAATGGGTCAGAGAAAAGCATCAGTGAACCAGAACACATAACAACTGAAAATGCTCACCTGTGCACAGAGAGAAAACAGGCTGAGAAAAAAGCAATCAGAGCCTCAAATATCTGTAGGATTGGGATGAAAGGTCTAATATTTGTATTATCAGGATCCTCATAAGAAGAAGAAAAACGAAATAAGGCTGAATAGATACTCCATGAAAAAATGACAGAAAACCTCTAGTTTGGATATGAGGTGTTCCCCAGAAGCTCACATGTGAGACAATACAAGAATGTTTGGAGGAGAAATGACGAGTCCTAACCTAATCAGTGAATTAATCCCTAATGGGATTCACTGGAGGCAGGTGAGGTGTGACTGGAGGAAGTGACTCAAGAGTGTGGCTATGGGGTATATATTTTGCATCTGGAGGCTGGAGTCTCTCTCTCTGCTCTCTGATCACCATGTGAGCTACTTCCCTTTGTCATGCTCTTCTGCCTCATGTCAAGCCCAGAGAAATGGACCTAGCTGTCTATGGATTAAGACCTTTGAAACTCTGAGCCTCCAATAAACATTTCCTCCTCTATAAGTGTTCTGGTTGGGTCCCTAAGTCACAGCAGGGAAAAAGCTAACTAAAACAACTTCCAAATTTATAAAGAGTTATAAATATACTTCAAGGAGCTAAAAGCATTCTGATCAGAATATACCTAAAGAAATTCATGCCGTCATAAAAAATCTGAAAGCTTTTTAAAGAATAAAAAAATCTTAAAGGCAGCCAGAGAACAATGACATCTTACCCAAGAAAAAAACAATTCCAATGACAGTAGATTTCTCAACAAGAACTAGGGAGGCCAGAAGGAAGTAGCCCAGTATTTTTTCAACTGCAGAAAGAAAACTGTCAATCAGAATGAAATATATATGAACTGATCTTTCAGGAATTAATATGAAATCAAGACATTCTCAGATGAAGGCAGACTAAGAAAATTTGTTGCCAACAGACTTACCCTCTGAGAATGTCTAAAGGTAGCTCTCTACTAAACACAAAGAAAATGATATAAATGTACCTTGGAATATCAGGAAAAAAGAAAGACACAATAAGCAAAATTATAAGTAAATATAATAGATTTTCCTTTTTCTCACATTTCCTAATTTATGTCTGAGAGATGAAGCAAAACTAAAACAGTATCTGATGAAATTATATATATATATATATATATATTGGGGGACCATAATGGAAGATAAATGGAGGTAAAAGGAGACAGGGCCTTTATACTTCATTCAAACTGGTGACATGATGTCATAAGTATACCATGACACTTGGAGGTAATGTGATACATAAGGCAATCACTGAAGAAACCTATACAATAGATACATCCAAAATAGCATAGAAAACTAAAATAGAATTTTTAAAAAAGCCAAACAATGAGGAAATCAGGGAACAAAACTGGGGAAGCTGAGAAGTCAAGACGAGGAGGTACAGTGTGGGCTCTGCACATGGCCATTGATTTTCCCTGTCACTTTACACTCCAAAAAACTCAGCTCTGCACCATCACCTTGTCCTCACAGGAGCTCTTAACAAAATCACAAATCATATCCATGATGCAAAATCCAGAGCATGTTTTCATACATGCCTCTGGTTTTTCTCTGACTGCCCTCTCTGCTCCTTCTCAACCCATCTTACTAGCTGATTTCCCTCTTTCTGATCTCAAAACATGATGTTACTTCACATTTTGATTCTAGATCATCTTCCTGTCTAATTTTATGTACTTTTCGTAAGGAAATTTCTTCCCTCAAGGTTTTCAAAATATCCATAAGATCTTGATTTCCAAGTTTATATATACAGATGGGAACAGTATTCTGTGATATGAACCCATATAATCAATTGCCTTTTCATATACCCATCTAATTTTGCACATGATATTGCAAAGTATATTCAAATATGAAACATCTCAAAGTAGACCATTCAATTCTCCCTTTCACATCTTTACTTCCCCATGATACCTCCCACAGGAAATGATCTTTTGTCCACCAGCCTGCTTATCTCTTACCTCCTTGTTCTCTCTGCATGTCTAAGCTATCACCAAGTGCTGTCAAATTCAGCTCCAAAACCAAGCTTGACTCTACCCATTTCTATGTATTTGACACTTTCCTGCATAAGAGCAGTGGTTTCTCTGATCAAATAATCTACTCCCAGATAAAGAACTGAAGACAGATTTTTTTGATGAATGACAGTGTGGAAATGTTCTTTGAGCCAGGGAGACAATGTTTTCCTTAGGGTAAGGTTCCCCTTTAAACCCATCCCTGCTGACAGCCTCTGATGATTCCAGTCCACCACCCAGGTGATCATTGCTGGGGGAGGCCTGGTGTTGAGATCTGAAGGTTTTGTAGGGCTCCTGCAGGCACCTGCTTCACTGTGGACTCTCTCAGAGCGCAGAAATACACTGCCGAGTCCTGGAGCTCTAAGGCCGAGATGGTGAGGCTGATGGAGCTGACTGACTTCTATAAGTTCAGGGAAAACTGACCCTCGGTCACCTTCTCTTCCCTGTAAGACTCCATATCGATGAGGAGGATCATTTCCCCACTTGGTGGTTGTTTGTACCAGAATAAATAATAACTAAAACTAGTAGCATTATATAAATAATTCAGGGTCACAGCCTCCTTCTCTAGCATAGAAATTGCAGCTTGGTCTTGTGTTACCTTCTGGGACATGCTGGATCCTGAGAGAGACCAAGACAGACATTAGACTGATTCTCCCTGTGGCATCGTCCAGGGGGTCTTGAGGATCTAGTGTAGGAGAGCTCTGATTCCCACACCCATCACTCTACTCTCCTAACCTCATCAGACAATAATATCCTGTCTCTGCCCCCACCCTCAGAGCCAGGTCCTGAGTCTGTGGCGACCCTCACCATTCTTACCAAGCCACATGGAGGCTATGACTGCCCTCAGCAGACAGGGTACCTGCATGTTGAAAGCTTCCTCTGTGAGCGAATGTGCTCTGCTCTGTCTCAAATCTAGGTCTGAAGGTCTGGCCTGTGTCTCAGAAAGCAGGTGCACAATGACTGAGTGCTTAGATGCTTCTGTGTCAGAACAGGAAATGCCACTTGGTTTCATTTTCCCTGAGCTCTGCCATGGCTTTTGACATGACCAGAGAATCTAACCTGCCTATTTGGTCTTATTGTAATTGAATGTAAAACAGTTACTTTGGGGCATGTACATGAGTCACTTTAAATTGAAGGCCATTGACAATTCAGACATTTGCTACATTCAGCCACTGCATCTAGTGTGGACTTGAAAGTTTTAGGAGAAATACATTTTATTATGGGTTGTGGTGACTACAGAAATAAAAGATGATCCATCTTTTCACATGCTGTAGGATTGTTTGTCTCCAGCAAAAAATCTATGATGAAATGTGTTCATCAATTTTTATTTCTGATGGGAAGATAAAATTATTCACTCTCTATTGTCATAACTTTCGTCCTATACTGTAGTAAAGGATTCTAGGAAATTTACACTGGACTAAGTTATTTGTCTGTTTACTGATATTATAGCAAATTTCCTGAGTGTCAGCTTTAGTCCAGTTACACGTGCACAATGGTAATCAATAGTAAGTCTGTGCTAGGAAAAATCTGGCTTCCAGATTCTGCACCCTGCAGTCAAAATGAGAGCAGACAAACTCACCAGGTCAGGCATCATTATTCTCCTGCTTTAAAAAAAAATAAAGCAATTTAAAAACTGCAATGCTTCTCTCAGCCCCTGTTATGGCAGGTGTGGCTCAAATTTTTTCCCTGTAGATGCACTGCAATTGTTTTGTGTTTTAGCAACATGGAATTTATTGAATGATTTGCTTGCCATTAATGTGCTAATGTATGTGTGTTATTTAGTTGATTACCACTTTTAATTACCCATGGATGTAGTCTTCCATAAATGAATACATAAATTTAGTGACACTCAAATTCTTATATTATGAAAAGATAGATTTTTTTAAATGTGCAAGATGATTCAATTAGTTGTACTAGTATCAGAAAGTGGTTGTCTTCAAGCAAAGAGATCAACTGGAAAGAGGAAGGAGGGTTGTGTTGAGGTAAAGTAAATGTTCTGTGTATTGCCTGTTATGCGCGTGAATTTAGTTCTTAAAAAACACTAGACTGAATATGTAAGAGAATTTCATTGCAGAAAAAGGCTGCCCTATTAAAAAATGAACCAAAATATAATAAAACATACCCAGAGAAAATCAGCATTCCAGATTTGTCTAGTTTCAGAAATGTATTAATATTTTTCTAATTATTACAGAACAGCTGTGGTCTTCCATGATTACAACCTTCTCTCAGATCCTCCAACAACTTCCAAAGATGTGGAATCAATAAAGTATTGGCAGGAGTGCAGTGTGACTCAAGGGTCTAAATGTAAACAAGTGAATGATTAAAGAAAACTGAATAGCATGTAGCTCTGAGAATAAAGATCTATTGCTATACATAATAATATGAGTATTATAAAGTTAAGATTTTATTAAATATACCAGATACAAGAGCACATACTAAATGGCCCCATTTACAAATATACCAAACTGATCCAGGCATGAAAATGTCAGGATGGTGGTTACTGGGATTGTAGAGAGGAAGCAGTTACAAGAATGGTCTGGCATGCGGACAATGCCATCTTCCATGATAGCTGTGCTGGTTCCCTGGGCTTTTCCAATTTTTGAAAGTGTATATCTTTCTATAATTATGCAGGTGCTTATCTATCTATATAGGTTTATTTTATTTTGTTTCTTTTTTATTAAATGTAATTCACATAATGCACAGATACTGTATGTTCATTTCAATGAATTTGAAAATTTTTTTACACCTGTGTCACCACCATCTAAAGCAGTATGTAAACTATTCCTATGATCCCATAAATTTTGTGCCCCCTTCTAGCCAATCCATACTTCCCAGAGGAAACCATATATTTTACTGCTATTACCATCATTGTTTCATTGTTGTTGTTTTTGTTGTTGTTGTTGTTGTTGTTGTTCTTGAATTTAATATAAGAGGAATTACACTGTATATTGGGGGAAAAATTTGGTTTCTACTGCTCAACATGAGGTTTTAAAGACCCATTCATAGTGTTATGTATAAGTCAATTCTTCTTTTCAATTGTTGAGTAAAATTCCTTTGTATGGACATACCATGATTGTTCACATATTCTCCTATTGATGGACATTAGAGTTGTTTCTAATTTGTGCTAAATATGAATAAGGCTGGAACAAATAGTTTTGGATGGTCACTTGTGGTCCTTTGTTTTTACTTTTCTTTGCTAAATACCTATGTGTGGACCTGCTAAACCAACTCAGGTCCCACAGTGATTGTGACATTTTACACTCCTACTAACACTGCACAAAATATCCAGTTGCTCCAAACATTTCCCAATATTGGAGTTGTTGGACTCTTTGCTTTTTACCTTTCTATTTGGCATGAAGGCATCAGAATGTGCGTGTAATTTGCATTTCCCATGACTAATGATGTTTAGCCTATTTTATGTCCTTGGCTTCATCTGTTGAAGTTGCTGTAACAAAGTACCATAGACTGGGTGGCTTATAAATAATTGAAATTCAGGTCTGATGAGGAACTGATTCCTAGTTAATAGATAGCAGTCTTCTATAGGGTGGAAGGAGCAAGGAAACTCTCTGAGGCCTCTCTTATGAGGACAGTGTTCCCATTACCATCACTTCTCCAGGGCCTAACATCCAAATACCATTACATAAGGGATGAGGTTTGTTATAAACTTGTTTAATATACTTGCTGCTCTGGCATCTACATTTAGGACTGATATAAGTTTTTTGAAACCCGACTGTGCTTTATCACATTTGGCCTAGTTACAAATCCCCATGTTATTATTCCTCATCTCATTGAACCAAAACCCAGAAAACCCAGAGTGCTGACCATAGAAAACCTAATAGTAAACACCAATATCACATAAATAATTTCCCCTCTTTATGTATATTTTCTTTTATCTAGCCAATCTTCAATCCCTCTGGGAAAGCTTAATAAAGAGATAGACCAAAAAGCCCTCTATCTTTCTCTCTCTCTCTCTCTCTCTCTCTCTCTCTCTTCCACCCTCCTGTAACAAGAGGTTGAACTTCATGCCACCTCTAAACTTACCATTGGCCTCTCATTGAAATCCCTAACCACTCTGAGACCTGTGAATGATAAATTTGTTTTATTTTATACATTCTCTTTTCATGATCTCATCATTTTTCTTCTGAAAAATGGACACAAACTAACTTACTCCCAAGTTAAGGCTCTCATGGACAGTATCCATCTTGACTTATGGCTACTCTGAAGCAAGACAGAAGTCACAAACCAAATTTTACAATATATATATGAATGCCATTCAACAGATGAATGGATAAAGAAAATGTTGTAGATATACACAATGGAGTATTACTCAACTTTAAGGAAAAATGAAATGATGGTATTTGCAGGTAAGTGGATGCAGCTGAAGAATACCATGCCAAGCAAAATAAGCCAACCCCAAAAAACCAAAGGCTGAATGTTTACTCTGATATGCAGATGCTAATTCACAATACTGGTGGGAGGTCATGGGAAAATAGAGGTACTTTGGATTAGTCAGAGAGAAGTGAAGGGATGGGAGGGCATGGGGGTAGGTAGAATAGTAGAATGAATCAGACATTATTACCTTATGTGCATATGTGATTGCATGACTGATGTGATTCTACATCATGTACAACCACAAGAATGAGAATGTATACTCCATTTATTTATGAGATGTCAAAATTCATTCTACTATCATGTATAACTAATTAGAATAAATTAAAAAAATATTTAAAAATCACAATAAATTAAAATCACAATAGGTTCTAACATATGAATTTGTGGGGAGACAAAAACATTTAGCCAACAGCAGTACTTATAATTTGGTGCATGTATTTTATTATTGTGTAGTCTTTCTATTGTTTATTTGTGAGAGTTCTTTATATAGTCTGGAAATCATCTTTACTACCTTTCTTGAATATTATTCAGACTGGGTTTCTCATAGATTTTCTTAATATTATCTTTTGATTAACACCATTTTAAAATATTTCTTATCTATTATTATCAGTCTTTCCCAGAAGCTTCTTTCTCACTCTCCAGCTCTTTCCCAAGGCCTCAGAGTCCTGCCTGTGTACCATGAAGATATCAGAGAAGCTTGGTGGAGGCTATAGACTTGCTCAGAGGCTGCAGCTCCTCATAATTCTGATCTCTAATGCCAGCCAAAAGATGGCCTTTAGGATTCCATAAAGATTTGAATGATTTCCCTTTATCCCTCTCTATAGAATCTTCCTCTACCATTCACTATTTTTACCTTTCACAATTTCTTTCTGGAATTAGTTCATTTAAATTTCTTTGCATCCTCAGCTTCCTGACAGTTTGTTTTGTTCTATTTGTGACTTTGATTTGGTAGGTTGTCAGGCTTATATTGGTAGTAAGGGTGAGAGTGAGAGTTTCTTGTATTTTCTACATTCAAATTATAAACATAAATTTAAACATGTATTTCCTATTTACAATGTTAATAATTTCAAATTTCCAGTCATGGATAACCACAAATGACTTCTCTAAATCTAAGTCTTCTTAGGGAATAATAGTAGCACTTATAACAAAGCAGAACTGTAATAGTTGAATATTGGGACTTGTGATGAATAGGCATTAGTGTCTAAAAAAGGCTATCTAAAAACTACGATTATTATTATGTCATAAAATAGTTTATATTCCTTAGGATAACATGAGAGTGATATGATGACAAAATAATGATTTTTTTTTTTGCTTTGAATTTCTCCAGACATGGAGTACATTATAATTTAATTTGGGGGTGGGTACCGGGGATTGAATTCAGGGGAACTCAACCACTAAGCCACATTCCTAAGTCCTTTATTATATTTTATTTACAGACAGGGTATCACTGAGTTGCTTAACACCTCACTTTTACTGAGGCTGGCTTTCAACTCATGATCCTCCTGCCTCAGCCTCCAGAGCTGCTGGGATTACAGGTGTGCACTACCATACCTGGCCATCATGATTAATGTTATTTCTAATCTTGACTAGGCTAAGGGATTTCCAGATAGCTGGCAAAACATTATTTCTTGCTGTGTCTATGAGGTTGTTTCCAGAGAGATTATCACTTGAATTGGTAGACTGAGTAAAGAAGATTCACCTTCCCCAATGTGGATGGCATCATACAATCTGTGGAGGACAGGATACAATAAAAAAGTAGAGTGAGGATGATTCTACTGTCTCTGCTAGAGCTGGGAATCCATCTTCCACTGCCATTGGATGATAGACACCTGGTTGGGTCTTTGGACTAAAACTCAACCTCCAGGTGCCGATAGGAGATCATGGGACTTTCCAGGTTCTATAATCATATAAGTTGATCCTTCTACCTCTCCAGTTCCTAAATGTTCTGTTTGTCTTAAGAAAACTGACTAATACATAGGATAACTCTACAGTCCAAGATTCTAGTTCACCAAGGAAAGGACCCTCTTATTATGTGATAATAGTCCCAAGCCTATCAGACTGAATGACCATATCACTTCTTAAATGAATTTGGTTATAGATAGAAACAGTAACACCTTATAATATTCATTGTTGCTTAGTTGTTTATTAAAACTAATTTAATAGTTGTTGTTACTTAAATTATACTTCAAACTATGTATATTCCATACATATCTATATTATGGGAGTATGTAAGTGAATATATTCTTATATGCATATTCCAATAATAAGCTCTAATATATCAGTTATTCTATACTATATTAGAATATATATAAGTATATAAGTGTGTGTGTGTATGTGTCATAAAATTGGAAAAGTTGAAGCTAATGATATTTTAAATACCAGATTCTGAAACTGAAGGTGAAAAGAAAGATGTTTCAACAAACAGAAGAAACTGAGACTATGAAAACACAGTCATCTAGAAACACTAGGAATGTACTTATGAGCCCATGAAGACACACAGGGTAACACAGGTCAGAGGAGGCCCCCAGAACTCCACAGCACTCAGAGTCTCATATCATAGTAGAAAACATCTTGGGCAAGAGGGTGAGAGGATGAGAGTCAGGAGCATAGCAGAAGTAGAATCTAAATCAAATTTATGTCTTTATAAAGTAGGACTCACAGATGTAGGAAGGTCAAGGGAACTGACAGTTGCTAAACCCCAGGGGAGCAACACTAGGAGTCTTGTGCCATCCAGGGTGTAGGCCAGAGGACAGAGGCATGGTTAGTTGGAAACATGAGGGGAATTCAATGAAGGGCATGTTGAGAAAGGGGCTGGTCCAGGAGGGACCCAGCAAAGTGGTTGGCTGCCAGAGAGCAGTGGGTGTCAGTAAGACCCTCAGTCTGAAGGACAAGGGGTAAACACAGTATCAGCAGGAGCTGGAGCTGTGGAAGGGGGTCTTCCCCACAGAACTGCAGTTACAGGGTGCAGCCCATGTCAGAACCACCACATCTGAGCAGGTTTGGGGCACAGATGCTCAATAAGCCTGGTGATTCAGTTCACAGGGGTTAAATTACTACTGTATGGAGGACAGAAAGGGAGGAAGCATGGATTAGGGTAAAAGGGAAAACATAAGAAAAACCAGCAATAGAATAACTGACAAGAAAAGGGATGAACCCTGGTTGTCCTTTTTCCCATCTCAGTGAAGTCCTCAATTCACATGGAAGCTGAGTCATAAGGCCCATGATAAGAACCCAAGAGAAATGTCCAGTGATTCTTATCAGAACTCAGAGTTCATCCTGGGGTCTGAAGTTTGACCAGGGTTCAGGTTAGCGAGCCCTGTTTTTCCATGTATTGCTGCTTTAGTTCAGTTTTGGAAGTCAGAAACATGGGATTTGATTCCTTGGTCAATATGGGAGAGTGTATATCTTTCCTGCCCTTTTATACATAGACATGATACACTTGTGAGACGAATCTAAGGTCCTTGCATTCAGATCTTTCTTACCTTGCAAAGAAACATATAAGAATATTATTGTATTTAATTTAAAGTAATGCTTTGCTGAAAGAGTTGAGATTTTTAAAACCTGGACTCCTTTCTCCTATACCAGATGAATTATCAGAAAACATATGCCAACCCCAGGTGCATGACTGTACCACATACTTGAGATTTAAAAGTCAGGGTGAGGGCAGAGGAGCCCAGTCATGAAGAGGGAAAACTACTTGGACACAGCCTTCCTGATGTCACTGCCTCCCACCTAGTGTGTGGTGAGGAAAAGGAAGAAGATGCCTCCTCTTAAGCATCTCCCTACATCAGTGTCTCCTGTGTAGCTTCATGAAGTGAAGGGCTGGTGGGGGGTTGGGCTGAACTTTCTGCAGCATGAACCAAGGAGAAGCAGAGCCTACTTTGGTTGTGGAGCTCTAAACGGGATATAAGATCAGCATCTATGTACCTAGTTTGATTCATAAATATCTGCATGAGAAATTGAAGATCAGGGGAGATTTTATTTTTTTTTAATTTTAATTTTTTGATGGTAGTGCTGCAGGTGAACCACAGACTCTCTTTTTTTTAATTGATTTTTATTATTTTTTTAAATACATGACAACAGTGGAATGCATTACAATCCTTATTACACATATAGAGTACAATTTTTCGTATCTCTGTATATAAAGTATGTTCATGTCAATTTATGTCATTATACATGTACTTTTTTTGCATTTCAATTCTTTTTCTTTTAGAGAGAGAGAGAGACAGAGAGAGAGAGAGAGAATTTTTTAAATATTTATTATTTTTTTTTAGATTTCGGTGGACACAACATCTTTGTTTGTATGTGGTGCTGAGGATTCAACCTAGGCCCTACACATGCCAGGCGAGCATGCTACCACTTGAGCCACATCCCCAGCCCTGCATTTCAATTCTTAATACACATATATACCACAATTTTTCATATCTCTGTTTGTATATAAGGTGTGTTGACACCCAATTCATACATGTACTTTGTATAATGATGACCATCACAGTCCACCATCCTTGCTAATCCCCTTCCCCCCTCCCTTTCCCTCCCACCCCTCCTCTTCCCTATCTTGAATTAATCTAATCCTCCCATGTTCTCCCTCCCTACCCCACTATGAGTCACCCCCCTTATATCAGAGAAAACATTCTGCATTTGGTTTTGGGGGATTGGCTGACTTCACTTAGCATTATCTTCTCCAACGCTATCCATTTACCTGCAAATGCCATGATTGTGTTCTTTTTTAATGCTAAGTGATATTCCAATGTGTATAAATGCCACATTTTTTTTTATCCATTCATCCACTGAAGAATATCTAGGTCAGCTCCACAGTTTGGCTATTGTGAATTGTGTTGCTATAAATATTGATGTGGCTGTGTCCCTGTAGTATGCTGCTTTTAAGTCCTTTGGGTATAGTCCGAGGAGATTTTAAAATAGCTCAGTAGGTAAGATATCTTGGTAGAGACTAATCCAATATCAGAATTTTTCTGGAAATTGCTCTGAGAGTTACGATGTTCTGGAGGAGAGAGAAGCCTACAGGCTGTGCTGGCACTAATGAAGACCAACACTTGGGTTTTCTTTAACCCTGATGTCCACCCTACCCTATCTCAGGGTAATTAAAGCTCTCCTAGGTTTCTAGGATTCAATCTAAGTCTGGCTCTTGTTCTGGAGGAAACTAAACACTGCCCAGGAAGAGAAAATAACCCTCCCCTCCAAGGCCCTCCTGTGCCCCTGTGGGTTTGTGCTCAGCTCCCCCTGCAGTTCCCCTCACTGTGCCTTCCACAGCGCAGTAGTACACAGCTGAGTCTGAGGGTTGGACTGCAGGTTTCTGCAGGTGGAAGGAGTTCTCCTTCTTAAAAAGAGTGGCATGAAAACCTTGGCTCTCTGTCTTCTGGTTTTCTGTTGCACTCTTCAGGAGCAGCTGAGGAGCTTTATCAAGATATTGGACATACCAGCAAAGGAAAGATCCTGAATAAGTGGCCTGGTAAGTACAGTTCAAGGTCACAGGTGCCCCCTCTACAAGAGTAACCAGGCCTGCTGTCTGGGTCACCGAGTCTCCATTACTCCTCCCTAAAAGAAAAATCAAAATACTTTGTTACATGGGGAAAAAGGTTAAACTTGTCAGCATTGTACAAAAATGAAATATAATTGAGGATTAGAATAAAGTGTTACTTACTGAACATTAAGAGGGTCAGGAGAACTGAACCAGTGACATAAAGCATGTTGAGCGAAGGGAATGGTCCTTGCTACATGCAATACACCAATCACCTGGTGCCAGTCTCCAGATGGATCTTATAGAAACTCTTCACTCAGGAGGAAGAACCCCTTTTTGCATAACAGCAGTTATAACTACAAAGATAGTAGGTATGTTCTCCCTCTTGTGGTTTCTCTGCAATTTGCATCCCAAACTTGTCAGACTCCATTTTTAATAATTCAATGCCTCTGCCTCCTCATCCATAATAGCTGATCTCTAGTTTCAAATAATCCCAGGCACAACTTTGAAATGGAATAGTCTGAGGCCTCTTCCTTGCACAAGATCTCCAGTGGATGCTTGAAAACACAGTTAATACTGAACTCCATGTTTTCTTATCCACACATACTTTGATAAAGTTTATTAAATTAAGCACATTGTTCTCTGCTACAACACATTGCCATCAACTGGAACATGTTTTGTGTTCACGTCTTCTACCCACAAATGTAGTGTATTTTCCTCATTAGCTAAGCACTTGTCTTGCATTGTAGCTGTAACTTTTTCCACTTGATGGTGACCTCAAATCACAAACTGACTACAAATAGGGGCTAAAGAGCAGTCTGGATACACTGGACCAAGGGATGATTCAATCCTGGCAACACAGAGCAGGACAGTGCAAGATTTCCTCTTCCTATTCATAATGGCATGCAATTTGAAATAAGAATTATCTGTTTCTTGAAATTCCCACTTAATATCTTCATTTCACAGTTGACAGCAGGGAACTGCTTATAAAACTGTGTTCTAGAAGGATGGGGTATTTTAAACTAGCTTGAGAAAAAGGCAAAAAAAGAATTTAGCATTTGTTCATATGTTCCAACTAGGAATAATATTCCAACATTACTTCAGCATTCTCATCTTGGTGCAGAGATTTCTAGCTTCAAATAATCCCAGGCACAACTTTGAAATGGATTAGTCTGAGGCCTCTTCCTTGCACATGTCCCTGTGGGTCCCTTGGGTGCCTGGAGTGCCCCTCCCTCTCCTCCAGCCCACAACCTCATTCACCACCCTTCCCCCAGTCAGCATGCCATCTTGTAGGATGTATCGCATTATGTGATCCTCAATCTGTAGAGAAGGACCAGTGTTTTCCCAACACATCATGGACTGATACATTTGTAAATAGAATAAAAACAAGTTTCTGAGATGTCTGATTTACTGATAAAGGTTGAGTGCTATAGGGATTGACCTTCACACTCACTTTTAATCCTGGGCTGATTTGCACACATGTGAAGGACCTCTCCAAGACAAAGAGAAAGCAATAAGCAAAAATAATTTCCAGAGTTCACATAGTGCTGGGCATTGTGTGTGTTCACAGCAGCCAGGACTCAAGAGATATTTTAATACATAGGGCAGGCACTCAGAAGACTGAAAATAGAGTCATTCCAAGTAAAGATTAAAGTAACTCTCGAAAGATCAAACTATGGGCAAATTATTCACTGGCCTGAAATACATCCAATACCTTTTAAAGTAGTTTATACGAAATTCAGCATACAAAAATGTAAAGGGCACATATTTAGCATCATCAAAATTATCAGAAATAAGAAGAAGCAGAAAAATGTAATCTATAATCAGGAGAAAAATCAACCAAGAGAAACAGATCTAAAAATGACACAGATGATAGAATATTATAAAATGATATAATTATTATAAATTATTTAAATTATCTGTAATAAAATATATTAAGCAATATCAAGAAATATAGGGAAATAAAGAGTAGAAAAAATGGATAAAATATGTCGAAATGGATTTTATATAGATGAAAAGCATTAATCAATTGAAAAATAACTTGAATAGAGTTAGAAGAACATTAGAAACCACAGACAAAATGCTCAGTATAGTACAATGATAATAAAGTATAATATAGTAAATTGAAAAAAAAGTTCAGTGATCTTGATGAAAAAGCAATAAAAATTGTGCAAACTGAAGCATAAAGAAAATAAACTGAAGAAAATGGAATATAGTCCTCTAGGTATGGTAAAAATCAAGTGCTTTTATATGTGGAACTGAAACCTGAGATGAAGAGAGACAGAAGTAAATAAAAATATTTGAGGAAACAACAGCTGAAACTTTCCAGATTTAATTATTAATCCACCAATACAAGGCAGAATAAATAGAACAAACTTTATTCCAAGTTTCATTATAATTGTCTAGATCATTCTGTGTTGTTATAACAAAATATATGAGACTGGGTGCTTTATAAAGTACTGAGGTTTATTGGACTCACAATTCTGATGATGGGAAAGTCTAAACATCTTCCAAAGCCCCCCTAGCCACATCACAACACAGAAGAGGTCATCACACCACAGAAAAATATGTTAAAAGTGGGAAGTGATGTGTGAAAAAGCTTCAAAGGCAAGCAACATAGTAAGGCAGAAAGCAAAAAAGCCAAAGTCATTTTCTAACAACCAGCCTCACAGTGACTAATCAAGTTCTGGGAGACCTAACTCACTCCTGAGAGGCCTAGTTCAGTCTAATCCAGTCTTGGGAGAACTGACCTCTTCTCTCAAGAAAAACCTGAATCGATTCATCGGAGCTGTGCTGTGGTGACCTATTCATCCCTAAAAGGAACCACTCCCACACTGCCACACTGGGGATCAAGCCTCAAGATTAGCTTCAGTGGGGAAAAGCACATTCAAATGTGTTAGTCACTTTTTTGTTGCTGTGACAAGCACCTGAGGACAAAAGCTTAGAGCAGGGAGATTTAGTCTGGCTCGCTGTTTCAGAGGTTCCAGCCCAAGGTTGTCCACGGCATTGGGCCTGAGGTGAGGCAGAACATCATGGCCGAGGGTGTGGTGGAGGAAAGCTGCTCAGGTCAGGACAGCCAGGGACTGGAGAAGGAGAGAGAAGAGTGGGGAAGGAGAGAGGGAACATGCATAGTCCCCAAGGGCACACCACAGTGACCTACTTACCCCAACCAGGCCCACCTGCCCCAGTTTCACCCTACTCCCACTAGTCCATTAAAGTTATTGACCCATCAAGTGTATTAGTCCACTGAGGTCAGACACTCAGGATCCTATCACTTTCCAAAACCCCACCTCTGGACATCACTGTATTGGGGACCAAGCCTTCAGCACATGAGCCTTTGGGGACATTTCAGATCCAAACCATGTCAAAACCAGTAATAAAGTTTCTGAAACACAGTAATAAAGAGAAAAATTTTAAATGCAGCTGTGTTTGGGTAGAGAGAAAATGGAAAGGACACAGAGGATCAAAGGTAAGAATGACATTTGGCTTTTAACCAGAAACAATGCACACATCAGAACATAACTAAAGGGCTAAGAGGAAATGTCCTCCAAAAGATGATTGTTTAAAAGGCAAAATTATAAAACTGCATTGTGGATTTTTAACATACACAGGAGGAAAGTGGGTGGCAACAGTAGGAAAAAGGATGGAGGAGGAATGCTGTGTGTCCTGCACTACATGTGAAGAGGTGAAGCACAATTTAAAATCAGACAGGGATAACTTAAATCTGCAGCCTCTGAAACATCAGCTGTCAAACATGTGGACCTGAGGATCCCTGTGTGGTGTCACGACAAGGCTCCAACAGGGAGGTTTTGTTTATTCGGGATGGAGTGGAGACAGAGGTAAATTCCATCAACCATCAGAGCAAGGCGGTCATCCACATCACATGGGAACTCTGGAAAATGTGCATAAACAGCTGTGAGAATACACAAGAAAAAAGCAGACACTGCTTTGATGCCATTGTACAAACAGTTTCCGAATGCAAAAGTCTCCCTAGGGGTCCCTGGCCACTCCTGGATGGCAGTAGCCCTCTCCTACAGCCTTGAAAGGTGGGTCATGATTCTGCAGTAGTTCAAATACATATTTTCTTTTGGAACCCAGGTTTTAGAGGTTTAATGCAACTACCTAGGCTCTATTCATTCTGATATTGTGTTCAACTGTCTCCCTTATACTTGTTTCATTAGTGGTCTCATAAATCTAAATTAAAGGAACTATTTTCTTGGTGTCTGTTGTTCTGTTGGATAGTTGCTTTGTATCTATTTGAGCTAGTGAAACTAGCTCAGTAGAAGAATTAAAAAGACCAATTTTAGATCTCATTGCTTCTCTAGGACTGAGTTTTATTTATGCAAGTTATGATCATATCATAGGAGGAAGACATGGTGTGGCTTTCTGCTTACATAAACCATTTTGAAGCCCTGAAACTTGGCTATGCTATCTTCCAACACGACTCTGAGGGGTGGTGCTCCCCAAGGAAAAACAGTGGCCATGACTAAAATCAGTTAACATAACAATCACCTCCAAATGATTAATACTTTCCCAAAGTGGGTTTTTACACCAATTCAAATGAACTTTTAGGCTGATTAACTTATACTTAAATTATTATCATCTAGAATATAATTACTACACAGGCAAGATTCCCTGATAAGCAGATGACCCAGCTGCTCTCACACTGTTGTGCATGCTCAGGAAGCCCTAAACTGAAACATCCATTCCAGAAGCTGACAGAGTTACCTATGATGTATAAAGCTCTGTTAAAAATAAATATAGTGGCTGGGATTGTGGCTCAGTGGTAGAATGCTCACCTCGCAAGTACGGGACCCTGGGTTCCATCCTCAGCACCACATAAAAATAAATAAGTGAAATAAAGGTATTGTGTCCAACTACAATTAAAAAATAAATATATATTATAATATATATATGTACATATACATATATATATGAGCAGAAATAGATTTCTTTATGCACAGTGAAAAGGAGATAAGTAAAATGAATCATTTTCCACAGCAGTGCTCCCACCAGCCTGACCCCAGTGTGTGGAATGAAGGGTGGGACTGGAAATAGACAGCTAACAGCTAATAGATTCATCAATAGGCAAGAAAAGCCTTCTGAATATCTTGTCCAGTCTTTAAGTTTGCTTTTGTCCTTCCACCTCCTCCTCCCTCTCTTAGGCCTGCTGTCCAGATGGGCTCTGACCCCAGTGAGCAAGATGGAGTATGTTGTGGGAGGAGGCAGCATTACCTCATGGGGTGTCCAGACATCTCAATGCTTCCTTCTCTATTCTCTATTTCACCACATTAGTTCTCTGATGCTTCCAGAAATCTTTTATATTGTGTAGTTTAGTATAAAGTTTAAATTTCATATAAGCACACTTTTATTTTTACTAAACAGTTTCAATGTCTAAAAGTTCTCCATTTTACTTCCAAATAGAATTATTCAGGGAATGTTTTCTGGACTTCAATCTAGTCATTCTGATTTAATTGTGATGAAATGGTGGTTCTTGGAGCCAATTGCCACCCTTTCTGCTAGCCTCCCTTGAGAAACTTTTCAATTTAAACCCATGATTCAGAGGTAAAATCAAGGCTGACCTCACCTTAAAAGGCTGGTTCACATATGTCTTCTTACTCTGCAAAGCTAAATACTTTGGAGCTGCAGTGATAGGTTTCTTCCAACAATCAGTCTTTCTCCAGAAGTGCCATGGAGCAGAGTTGGTGTGCCAAAGTCTGTCCTTCAGCTGAGTGAGGACAATGCTGAAAGAAATTAATTACCTCTACGAAACAGCCCAGGTGACTTTTTTTTAGTGCTTCGAGGGATATAAAAGTGTAGGCATGTTTCAAAAGACCCATATTATTTGGGGGTTATAAGACATAAGCTCAAACACTGGGAATTTTCTGTAAGAACCTAGAAGACTAGAACAGGCTCTAACTTGGCTGAGTTCACTGGATCAAGTCTCTTCACCTCTCTGAACAACAGTTTTGTTTATGAAATGTATTTAATTCTCTGTACTCTGCCTTGTTCACAAATGTATCCTGAGGAATAAATGAGATAATGCTTATAGCAGTGCATTGTAAATTTAGGTGGCATAACTGAAATATTTTTAAAAATTGGATGATTTATCAGAGGCAGTGGTTGAGTGGCAGGACTTTCTGTAAGAAGGGAGAGTTGGCTGTGGGCCGGAGAGTTCAGGGATTCTTCATGAGACAAGAATGACTGGACAGTGTCTGGGGTCAGGAGGAAGAATGACGGCAAGCATTCAGACAGCAGTGATGATGGGAGCAAGGGGCCCTAGGCAGAGCTGTTGGTGGAGGACAGAGGGTGTTTCCCTGCCTCATTCTCATGTTAGAGTTCATTTGCTAAAGGAGAAAGATTATGACAAAATTCGTTTTAGTCAGCTTTCCCACTGCTGTGACCAAAAGACCTGACAAGAACAATATAGAGTAGGAAAAATGTATTTGGTGCTCACAGTTCCAGATCAGAGTCCATAAGTGGCCAACTTCATTGCTCTGTGTTTGAGATGAGGCAGAACTTTTGTGGGGGAAGGGAGAGACCATAGAAAGCCTCATCCAGAGGCCTATCTTACTTACATGGGTAGAGGATGGCTACTGAAGGGTGTCAAGCAGGAGACATATGTGATTTGTACTGTGTTTTGTGCAAGAATAAACCATTTAGAGAGAAGTAGGTTGGATTAGGGGTGCAAACCCTGGAAATAGAAAGGCCAGTTGATATGCTATTACAGAACCCCAGGTATGAGATTCTGTGAGCCTGAACTGGGAAGTACTCAGCAGGCAACAGAACAAATTTCAAGTCCACATGCTAACATTTTATACTCTTGGAACTGAGAGTAGGACATCTTTGTATATACACATAGCAACAGTCAAGTCCATCATTGGGTGAACATTTATTCAGCATCTTTGAAATGAGTGCACAGCAGGAAAGAAAGCAAGAATGTGAAGGTGGATTGAATATGAAATAACTTCTCAGAATTTAATCAATGAGGAAGATAAGGTATAATTTTAAGATCAAGTACAATATATATTCAAAAACAAGCATAAAACATAAGTGCAGAGTTTGGTGAATTTTCACAAAGTGAACTCACCCATGTAACTGACACCAGATAGAGAAACTGATAATTCCCAACACCCCAGAAGCCACCTTTGTCCTAACTCCTAGTGATTAGCAACTATCTCACTATAAAACCATCCTGCCTCGGTGTCCTGTGTTTTGCATATTTTTTAACTTCTTTTGTGTCTAACATCTTTAAACCAAAAATATTCGTGGGATTCATTCCACATGGATTATATAGCAAATTAATTCATTTCCATTTCTCTTCTGCTCCATTATCATAATTTACATACCCTTGAAACTGATGACAAACATCTGGGTTATTTTCCAGATCTGGGTATTATAATTACACATAATACATTTCTCATTCTTGTATATATATTTTTATGAATAAATATATGATGCTTATTATTGAGTATATGCCTAGAATTGGAATTTGTAGATCATAGGGAATAAATATCATCAGTTTTGGTAGAAACTTTCTTATACTTTTCAAAGTTGAACCAGTTCCCATTCCTTCTAGCAGTATTTGATAGTTCCTGTTGCCCCATGTTCTTGCCAACTCTTGGTACTGTATTTGTCACTTTAACCACAGTGTTAAAGTAGATATAATTTTAAGAACCATTATACAAAGGGTCAAAGGGCAAGTATTAATAAGTGTTAAACAGTGATTTGGAAGTTTAGAGGTGGAATGAATTCACCTGTTGTGCTTATGTCAAGAGACCTAAGTCCTGAAATAAGAATGGTGACTAAATAATAAGAATTCATACCCCATTTGAAACAAATGTATGATATATGATATGTCAACAAATGTATGATATATGATATATGATATGTAATGTTTTGAGCAACTAATAATTTTCTGATGTTAAAAAAAAGAATGGTGACTATACATTCTTCAGTGCCATGCTACAATTTTATAGTGTGCTTATAATTGTAAAATGACAATGCTTTAAGTTTAGACCATATCTCTCAGACTACCAAGCAGCAAAACAGGCATCCTTCATTACCTGTTGTGTTCCTCCTTCTAGAAAGTACAGTCACAGGAGGTTGAGGCAGGAGTACAGCCAGCAGAGATATGGAGACTACCTTTGTTCAATGGAAACATTTTAGGCACAGACACAAATCTGTGACCAGACAAAGTGGCCCCCAAAGCCTTGTTCCCTAGCAGAGAACAAAAAGATGTCTGTTTCTGGAGGTGGCTGAACCTTCTCATGGCTTCCTAAAGCAGGTGATAAATACCATCCCATTCCCAAGACAGCTAATGCTGAAACTGGGCACAGGAGAAGAACTTCTTCTGTCAATAATCACCTCATCTAAGAAAAGAAATGATTAAAGCAATCAGTCATTTTTCAATTATATTGAAAAAAGTACTAATCTACTCTTAAAATAAGAAGTGGGTGTACCTTCATGACCTATAGAGATTTAGTGTCTTAAAACTCATCTATTAGTACTATATTTCTCAGGGGAAAAGAAACCATTACTTCTTAGATTTTATCTTGACATGAGACATTGCTGGGTTGTCTATTTTGGTAGTACAAAGGCTGAAACAAAATCAGTATGAATACTGACATGAATATTGACTATATCACAGAATGTCTGCTTAGTCTTTCATCATAGATGAGAAAATTCCCCTTAAATTACCAAGGCAGACAGATTAAAACAGCCCTGCCTGCTCTCTGAAACATAAGCTGCTTCTCTGTCAGGGCCTGGGGTTTTTGGGAATGTGTGTGCTGTTGGAAGGGCACCTATGGATGGGGAAACTTACCAAGAAGCATTTTCCCTGATGGGGTGATTTTTCCAGGCTGTGCCAGGATCTCCTGCCTTATTTGCTTTCTGCTTTGAAAATCATGACAAAGAGCAGCATGGTGTTATGTAAAGAGTTCATGATTGAAATTGTTATGCTGATCCAAGAACCACCTCTATCCTTTATACTAATAATAGCTAGCACAAACTGAGTTTCCATTGTGTCAAGATGACATGCTCTCTGGTTGTGGTGGCACACACACCTGTAATCCTAACTACTTTGGAAGCTGAGGGAGGAGGATCTCAATTTCAAGGACAGCCTCAGCAATTTGACAATACTGTCTCAAAATAAAATTTTTTAAATAGCTCAGTGGTAGATGTTTACCTAGCATGTGTGAGGTCCTAGGTTCAATCCCCAGTAATGGGAAAAAAAAAAAAAAACTAGCAACTTTGTGTATTCATGCTTTTGTGTACACACACACACATATATATAGTGTGTATATATATTATATATGATAATTTATATTGATGTGTGTGTGTATATATATATATATATATAGTGTATATATAACTGATATAAATAGATATACATAATTTATATAGACTCATGGTTTTGTTTGATTCCCAACTCCACATGATAAGTTATATATCACCATTTTACAAATAAGTAAAGTGAGGCACCAACAGTTAGAGAGTATGTCAAAGATCATTCTACAATCAAGATGATAGGGTTTGAATCTAGCTGATTTCTATTTTTTGTTATATTAAGGACAATTTCAAATATATTTGAAAGTTTAGTGTATATAGAAATTAAGCCCCATGTACCCATCACTCAGTTTCACAATTATTAATTTATGACCAAACTTCTTTCACTTATTACCAAACTACTTTTTCATAAACCATTTTAAAATCCTAGATATAGAATTGTTGTCTTTGATAATTGTACAGCAAATCTCTAAATTATGACTTTTATAAACAATCACAAGACCATTATCACACCTAAAACTTAATAGTAGTTCCTTAATACAATTTAATGCCCAATATACATTCAATTTTTCAATTATTTTACAGTTTGTTTGATTCAGCATCCACCTAAGGGCCCATTGATTGATTCATTTTCAGAAACTTTAATCTTTAGGTTTCCTCATTCCGTTTAATTTTCTGAAGCTTATCGTTGAAAAATTCAGAGTTTTTTGTCCTGCAGAATTTTTTACACTACGAATTTTGCTTATGATATACTAATGATAGGTTTAATACATCCCTCTGTCCTTTGTACTTACTGTGAATTAGTAATTCTTCTAGATGGCAATATATTTTCAGACATAGTAAACAAGAAACAAAGAAATTTTTTTTTCTTCTAAAAACCCATTGGGTTGAGTAGTATTTCACATTCAACTAATTTAGTTTCTCTGTTGGGAAATGCTGAGGTAGGCTGAAGGTCATAGAATAATAATGATGTGAGACTTTACAGGTAACAAAGAACATATTTGGCATTGTGTTATTTACTTCCGAAGACATCTCTCTCTCTGATATGCAATTTTCCTCATTCTCAAATAAAAGGAAACTTCAGTTAAGAAATCAGGTGGGAGAGCTTTCAAAGATGCCATTTGGCATGAGCGGAGCCCTGAGCTGTTGAACCTGTTTCTGTCTCTGAAATAAGTTGGTGATAAGGGCCAATATCAAAAGGATAAAGGTGGAGAGCAGGCTGCACTAGGACCAGGTGAAAAGCAAATGCAACCAGTACAAAAGTTGAGGGATCAGAGGTGAAGTTCAGAGCTTATTTGTATCCACTTAATGCGTGTCTAATATTTACTTTCTTCTTTAAAAAATAAAATGTATGAGAGTGGATCTCATCCAAAAGTCATAAGAGCAACGTGGTTCAGGACCCTGGACGGCTTATTGAGAATGCAGGGACACTCCTGGCATTTTTGTTACTGACTGTTGTTACTCTCCTTTGATTTTCATATTAATTTCTATTCCAGGAATTCTGACACAACCCTACAGTGGAGATAGATGTGCAAGACCACAGCGTCTGAGATGTGGACATGGAGGTGACTAATTTCAGGGAGCACCTGTAGAGGAGGAAACAGGGCTGGAGCCTGATGGTCATTACCAATCATCTTATTCACTGGGCTTGTCCACCTGCAATAAGCTTGCAGCCTGACTCAGATAGGAATCAGGGACAAAGTGAAAGACCTTGAATCTTGGATAACTTATTGTAATCTCCACTCTACTTCAGAGAAAGTGAAGTTTACCATGTCACCTTCTTTTATCCTTCAACAACAAGGTCCAGTGCCAGTTAATACAGAATCAGGCTTCCCCCATTTTTCAAACATTTAGACAGTCACACTCACATCCAGTCTCCTGTAAACACCTCTGAGCATCTGCCTTTGCAGCCCAGGTCTAGATAGGTCTCTGATGCTGAAGGAGCCCCAACCACCTACAAAGTTCTTAGCTCCTCTAGGAACAGGGAATTATCTTCACTTTACAAGGACATTTGGCACTGCTGATTTAAAATGCCTGTCTCTCCATCTACCTTCGGACTTCTCAAGAGGCTGTGTCATCTGGAGCTCCAGGTAGCTGGCAAATGTCAGTGACCTCATGTTTGTCAAGTGGGCATTTTCTACACTTCTGATTCTCTACATGGAGGAAAGAAAGTTTGTCTGATAAACTGTGAAAGAGACCACAACATCACATTTAAATAGAAGCTGCTTCATTCATGAGTGGACACCTGTTCTCTCCCTCCCTCCTTTCTTCTCTTTTCCTTTGTTCCTCTCTCCTGATCCCTCAGTTTCATCCTTCCTCCTCCTTCTCTCTCTTCTTTCCTCATTCCTTTCCCCTCCTCATTCTACTTCCTTTCTTCTCTTTCTCCTCTCCTTCTTCCTCTCCCTCTCCATCATATGTACCTAGACAGCAACACCTGTGTGTTGGTAGCAGGTGACTTCCCAGGTCACTCTCCTCTCTCCCAGCTCCCTCTGATTTCTGATTATTCCTGTTACACTATCCTGCAGTGGGTGGAGCACTGTGGAAGTTTATGTGGCTCCAAGTTGTCTTCTTCCAAATATAGAAGGGTAGTTAATAAGTGTTAGGGACTCAAAAAGACAGTGAAATAAGTGATTTGTGAGGCCAGCAGAATTTTGGAAAGAACTATCCAATACCACTGCTTACTTTAAACCTCTACACTTGCAGATAAGGAAACAGAGGTTCAAAGAAGTTAATTGTCTTTACATCACACAGGTTGTTTATGTAATGATCTCTAAACTTCAGTTCAGTGTTCTTTCTGCCTGCTATTCTGTACCAGATACCAGTAAAACCCACTGATTATGACATCCATAAACGTAAGAATCTTATCTAGTTACCTAATAATTTTCTAAAACCTATAAAAGAAACTCAGAATCTTTCAAATTAATTATACATTAATGAATAACCTACACTTTAGTGTCCAGAACTGCAAACAGTTTGATACATGAAATTATGGGAAAAAAACAGATACAGTTTAAAAAACATTAATTCATATTTGTCTGTCTTATGGATTTCTTTATAGATATAAATAATTTTGTAACTAATAAGTGAACATTTTAAATTTAGAGAAATTTATATTTTAAAATGAATGGTAAATTTACATATTTTAAAAGAAATGAATATTCTTTAAAGTCTTTACATGTTCAAACAGAACATTTAACCTCTACCCCTGAGGGCCTAGCATTTATAGATCTCCCATTTATTTAGGTAAGCAAGAAATATTGTTTTTAATATGATATCTGAGTTCTAAATGATGACAATTAAATTCAGAGGGTTTTGAAACATGTGTGGAGAAAGAGAAATAAAATCATTTTCCTTGAGCACTGGTTATACACCTGGGAACATTTTCATGTTTAGTCTAGAAGTTGACACTGGCAAAGACCCTCTGGTGTTGGCAGCTATGACAGCTGTCATTCTGGCCTTGATCTTGTTTCATCTTCAAAATGGCAGTAACTTGAAGAGAAAGGATGAACACAAGAGAATCCATGGGTCAGGACAAATTTTCAACTAATCATCTCCCTTTGTAGGCAGCAATAGATATAGATGCTTTTAAAAAATCATAATCATATCAAAAAGAGAGAAGCCAGACTGTGGCAAATTAGGGAACATTTCAGATATACTCTGCTTGTACAAAAGATTCCTAGTATGATTATGGGAAAAGCTCTAAATTAAATAATTTATTTGACCTGATTGATTAAAAAATTATTCTGATTATTTTTGAGAAAAAATATTGTGAAAATTTCTCAAAAAATGAAAAGCATTTGTTTTACAAGTGGATTAGTGCATTCAACATACTAATGAATGCATAAATGCATTTATGATTCTAAAAATTTAACAACTCATCAATAAAATCATGATTGGGTATAAAGGTAATTTGAAAACTTTCTCAATTCAATGAAATCAATACAGATTAATAAGTCTTATTAAACTGTACTTTGAAAATAAATTTTGCATGTGTTATAAAAATATGTACTACATGTTCTACCTCGATCTATCACACAGAACAGGAGCTACACATCCTTCTCACAAGTGAACATCTGGACATTCTACATGAACTGCACTCAGATTTCCTTGCCAAACCCCAACCTGTGCTGACACAGCCCCTGCTCCTCCCTGTCTGTGGTGGGGTCTCCCCCCAGAGGCCCTAGCTCTTCTTGAGGTTTTTGTGGGACTCCCACAGGCAGCCCTCGCACTGTGGCCTCTTCCAGGGCACAGAAATACACTGCTGCATCCATGAGCTGTGAGGCTGTGATGGTGAGCTGGATGGAACTGGATGCCTTCTGGAAGTTGAGGGAATAGCGACCCTCTGTTGCATTTTGCTTATTGTAAGATTCCTGACGAATAAGGAAAGTCAGTTTCCCACTGGGTAGTTGTTTGTACCAGAATAAGTAGTAATTAGGTTCGCGGGTTTCATACACACAGTGCAAGGTCACAGCCTTGTTCTCCACCACAGAAATTGCAGTCTGAGCTTGAATTACCTTCTGGGCCATGCTGGTTCCTGCAGGAGAGAGGAAGAAATAGACTAATCCTTTCTCTGGAACTATGGGAGTCAAAAGGATAGAGTGACTAAGGACCCAGCACTCTGATCTCATTGCCTTTTATTCATCCCTCAGAACCTCATCAGAAAATAAAGATCTTCTCTGCAGAACCTTCAGGGCTGAGAACAGCCTGCGCTCTGTGCTTGTGCACATCCTTACCAAGACAGATGGAGGCAATGGCTGCTCCCAGCAGGCTGGTGGCCAGCATAGTGGTAGCTCTTTCCCGAGAGAAATGTTCTATGTTTCGTCTCAAATCCAGATCTTAATTCTTGTGCTCAAGAGGTACAAGCAAAGTTACTGGGCTATGCACTGCATCTGCTCTAACAGGAAATGGAGTTACCAGATATGGGGCAGGTTTGCCTGGGTCCTGTCACATGCTTCCTGTGTAGTGGGAGATGACAGCTCTGAGAAGCTGTTTTATAAGTTATTGGGTTGGATCATTTTCAATATTTCTTTGATGTAAAATGGAGAACTTAAAATTATTATGAACTATAGTCATAGGCTAACATGGTCATATATCCTTTGGTCTTACATATGCCTTTTTATTCCTACAGATGGTAGTAAGGTAAAAAGTAAAAACAGACTTTGGACTTTCTAACAAGAAGGTAAACTTTTATTCTCAACCTTTGTTCCTACCTTGCCAATCATGGAATCTGGCAAAAATAACATGGGAAATACTTTATTTATGGTTAATGAATAATTTCATATCATGTCTCCTGAGTCACAAACTGACTCTGACCCCTTTATACATAGCCTCCCTCTATCGATATTCTGCAGCAGAGAGATACATTTTTTGTAACTCAAGAAACCGCATGGACCCATTGTCAGCCAGAGTGTGTAGTTTACATTAGGTTTCAATGTCAGAGCCATTCATTCGATGGGTTGAGACAAACACATAGTGACATGTGTCCACCATTACAGTATCAGACAGAATTGTTTTACTGCCCTAATGTTCTACAATTAGTAGTGATGACTACACAATTCTGTGAATATACTAAAAGGATACATTTATGGCATGGGAGTTATATCTCAATAAAACTGTTATTTAAAATTGATAAAACTGAAAATATATGAAAGATAGTTAAGTGACTCAACTGTTGTGGTGGAAAGCATGAATTGCAGCTTGGAAATCTGTGGAAATCAGGACAAACTGAGGCTATTATAATAATTAATTCTTTTTTTTTCAGTGCTGGGAATTAAACTCAGGTCTTATGCATGCTAGTCAAGTGCTCTACCACTGAGTTACACACACAGCCCATAATAATTCATTCTTATAGAGAAAGTTAATCTCTATGTGATGCAGAGACAGATTTATCAAGAAACAAATCAAGCTTTTATTTCATTGCTTCCTGCTATTCCAGCCACAGAAACTAGTATTTCCAAGCTCATTTTCTTGTTCTTAAAGAGAGCCCTGAAATGAGAGCAGCATCAGGCCTTGCAAAGCCTGCCTTACACCTGCCAAGCCCAGAGAATGCAAGGTGGGAAAAAAAAGAACATGCAGGGCTCCAGATCTTCAAAAAGTTAGGGACCTTCCCCTAACTTTTCACTAACTGACTCCCCAAGGGTTGCAGCAAGAGCCCAAGTTCATCTGTTTATGTTCATTTCGTGTGGAGAAACATGAGAGTATTTTATCCATTTGGGATCCCAGTGAACATGGGCATCCTCCTCTGTTGTAAGCAGACACCTGAATTTTTTGTTGGTTGCTGCAGGAGTATGGTGGGCACAAATACAATGGAAAAAAAAAGGTCAGGTTTCACTGCTAAAGTCATGTGCAGAACCCTGAACATCTCAGAGCACAGAACCTCAAGGTCATTCTTCAGCACTGAAGAGTTGCCAAGTTGAGTGAAAGGTCAGAGTGAGGTGTGTCAGCACAGTGTGAGCAAGATGCCCTGGAACAGCCTGTACTGACAGGGCTGCTCTGAACCTGCAGTGTCCCAGACAGGAGGATTGTTGAGAGCCACAGCCGAAGGGGCCCCAGCAAACTTCCAGCTGCCAGCAAACTTCCAGATGCCAGCAAACTTCCAGCTGCCAGCTGATGATTGTCTCACAGAGGCCCCAGCAACTTCTAGCTGCCAACTGATTGGCTCCTCTGTGGTGATGCTCATTGGGCTGTTTCCCTGCCCTTTCAGACCACGGAGCTGCTCATTGGGGGACTTTTTTGGCTCCACCCATGCGACCCAGCCAATCGGCCTCAAGAACAGGAGGAGTGGGGGAGGTAGGGAGGCTTGTGGGAAGCCGGTGGTGGCAGTTGGGCTCTGAAGGTTTTCCTGAGGAGCTGTTTTGTTTGGCATGTGTGGTCCTAAAAATAAAGTTCGTTTCTTTTGACAAGTGGCTCCTGAATTGTGCCCAGCCAGACTGCGGTCTCTCTTAGCTGTCCTCTTAAAAATGTTTTAAGCATTCACATTTCTAAGCAACCCCATGGGAAAAAGAAATCAAGGGCAGAGTAAATAAAAGTTCCATTTACTAAAGATGGAGCCTCTCCTGTTAAAATCATTAAGACACAAAATGAATCAAGGTTCTAAGAATTAAAGCAGAGACACTGTGCCAATTACAAGAAAAAGAAGGCCCAAATGTGCATCATGCCCAACATCCTTAATAAGCTCCTGTAGCACAATAATTAAAATCCAGAATCAATAAATGGGATGTACTCAAACTAAAAAGGTTTTCTCAGCAAAAGAAACAATCAGTTTGGTGAATAGAGAGCCTACATTTTGGGAGCAAATTTTTGCCACATGCACATCAGATAAAGCACTAATCTCTAGGATATATATAAAAAAAATCAAAAATCTTAACACCAAAAAAAAAAAAATAACCCAATCAATAAATGGGCCAAGAAAGGAAACAGACACTTCTCAGAAGATAATATACAATCAATCAACAAATATATGCAAAAACGTTCAACATGTCTAGCAATTAGAGAAATACAAGTCAAAACTACTCTAAGTCAGAATGGCAGCTATTAAGAATACAAACAACAAGAAGTATTGTTGAGGATGTGGGGAGAAATATACACTCATACATTGCTGTTGGGACTGCAAATCGGTTCAGCCAATATGTAAAGCAGTATGAAGGCTCCTTGTAAAACTGGAATGGAACCATTTGACCCAACTATCGACTCCTTGATGTATTACCAAAAGACTTAAAAACAGCATACTACAGGGACACAACCACATCAATGTTTATAGCAGCACAACTCACAATAGCTAAACTGTGGAACCAACCTAGATGCTCTTCAGTTGATGAATGGACAAAGAAAATGTGGTATATATACACAATGGAACACATTCATCATTGAAAGAAAATAAAATCATGGCATTTGAAGGTTAATAGATTGAGTTGGAGAAGATAATGCTAAGTTAAGTTAGCCAATCCCAAAAAAACAAATGCTAATGTTTTCTCTGATATAAGGATGATGATTCATAATGGGGTTGGTGGGTAGAATGGGAGGATTTGACAAACTCTAGATAGGGCAGAGGGGAGGAAAGGGAAGGGAGGGGGAAAGAGGGTAGGAAAGATAGTGGAATGAGATGGACATCATTACCCTAAATACATGTATGAAGACACAAATGGTGTGACCCTATTTTGTGTACAACCAGAAATATGAAAAATTGCGCTCTATATGTGTAATATAAATTGTAATGCATTCTGTTGTCATATATAACAAATTAAAACAAAAAAAATTAGTAAGACACACATTCCTGGTTCCAGTTGTAAAAATAAATCACAGATTAGCTCATAAACTATTTTGCCTCAGCTTATTTATAAGCAGTTAAAGTGACTTGTTTCAGCACAGACCAACTAACTAAAATGTCCTGTAGCAGAGCTAGTGGACCTTGTCAGGCGTGTTCTTTATCTATGAAAGAAAGGTAACATCTGTGCTGAACACAGGCTCCACTGGAAAACACCCCAGTTCCCTTTGATATTGTCCCTCCGCCAATTCAGCCCTGGAAAGTAATCCAAGAACTCCAGATGTCCTGGCTCTGAGGCAACAGAGCTGGAAGGTCCTGGCAGGGATCTCTAGCCAGGAATACTGGACAGAGGAATCACCCCTCCCTGGGTGACCACACCCAGGACCTCCTCACCCTTTGAGTTTGTGCTGCACCTGTGCGGCCCATCAAGATCCTCAAAGCACAGTGTCATGCCAGGCTCACTTCTGCAGGCAGGGTTTCTTTATGGGGAAGGAGTTGTGCCCCTAGCTGGCTTGCCTGGAAACACTGCTGGTCTCCTGATGAGCTTCTCAAGAGGAGCCCAGGCCCTTAGTTTATATACCTGGATGCCGCTTCCAGCCGAGTCCGGCGAGGGATGGCAGGGTTAAAAAATACACAGGACACCAAGGTTCTTCATCCAGGAGGGAGCGTGTGCGCGCTTTATTGCCAAATTTGTTCCCCTTATATATCTTTTTAACAGCTGCGGGAAATCACTCAAAAGTGAGGAGGGAAGAGTAATAACTGCGTCCTTGGGTTACCGTCACGTCACCGTCCCCTATCAGGAGGCTCGAACAGGTCAAGATGTTCCCGAGAGAGACACGTATGCTCTAGGCAGATAAACAGGGAACCGCAAGCCCACATCACGGTCTTGTGAGCTGGCCACATTGACATGCATAACAAAGAACTGGGGGTTGAGTCCCCAGGGGCCAGGGCGGGCCTGCTACCAGCACCTGGACATACCAGAAAAGGAAAGGGACAGCTGTGTCTGTGAGTGCAGTTCAGGGTCATAACTCCCCCTGGGAGTGTGGGGAGCATAACAGGCCCTCTGCCTGGGTCATAGAGTCTCTATGGCACCCTTCTTAATATACCAAAGGCATTGTTACACTGGAAATGTAATAGGGATATTCTCCAATTCCAAAAGGGTCGAAGGTCACCTTAAAACTAAGGCATAGAACATCTTAGCCATTTTGAGTAAATGCTGCTCCCTGAATATAGACAAGATCACCAGTCCTGAGCAGGAAGCATATAGCATGGCTGTCTGAGAGTCAGCAGGAGGTTTCATTCAGGAATTCACCAAAGTTGAGACAGTTTTTCCTCTACTTGCTTGATTCCTTGTGGAATTCTCTTCAAAATCTGGCTCAGGTATTAAGCAAGACAAAACTGCCCTACAAGATTATGCCACAGCTGAAACAAAGAGAAATGTGCAGACAGGGAATTTGTCAAATAGCCTCAAGAAGGGACAGTGCCCTCTGTGCTCTCCCTGTCCCTGTAGCCTGTTCTCCATCTTTGAATGTGGTATTTTCCCTAGAGTGGAATGCAAGTTGTAAAGAAGATAGCTGTTACTATGTTAATGCAAATTCTTTGGCATTTAGCCTCTGTGTAGAAGATAATCAAAATAATAACAAAATTTTTCTGAAAACTTTTATCCACTGAAGCAACCATGATGCCTTGGTTTATAAAATATTATTATCCCATTTTACCCTTAATTTGGTGAAAATGACACACAAAAACATCATAATCAATAGGAATGTTTAATTATAAGTTAGTCACTCAGATGCTTAGACATATGCTTTTATTCAAAAATTGACAAACGGGCTGAGTGCAGTGGTGCACACTTGCAATCTCAGCAACTCTGGAGGATGAGGCATGAAAATCACAAGTAGGAGACCAGCCTCAGCAACATAGAGAGACTTTGCCTCAAAATTTAAAAAAAATGATCTGTAGATGGATCTCAGTGGCAAAGCACCCATAGGTTCAATTCCCTTCCCAGTATTAACAACAACAACAACAACAAAGAATAATGGGATTATATCAAATGAAAAAGTTCTGCACAACAAAGGAAACAATCAATAGAATGAAAAGACAATCTACAGAATGCAATAAATATATATGCCAAAATTTATTCTGACAGAGGGTTAATATCCAGAATATGTAAGGAACTCAAAAAACTTAACAATGAAAAGCAAGTCCTATAATTTAAAACTGCACAAATTATTTGAATAGATATCTCTTAGAAGAAGAAAAACAAAAAAAATTCATTATCTAAGCCACTAAAGATACACAAATCACAACTACAATGAGATATTCTCTCAATATTCAAGTTAGAATTATTACCAAAATAATTAATATAATAAGAACAATAAATGTTGATAAGAATGTGGAGGAAATAGAATTCTTATACACTGGTGCCAGAAATGCAAATTAGTAGAACCTCTGAAGTATAAAGATTCCACAAAAAAATGAAAATAGAACCACCATATGATCCAGTTACCCTACTTCTAGGAAATAAAAGTGAGATGAGCAAACTCAAGAGATACCTGCATACACACTTGTGTTCATGTGATGCACAATAGCTAAGATAAAGAATCAACTGAGGTGCCTGTCAGCAGATGAGTAGATAATGAAAAATGTGTTATACACACACAATGGAATATTGCCTAGCCATTAAGAAGAACAAGGTCCTTTCATTTGTAGCAAAATGGATGAAACTAGAATATATTATTTTAAGTGAAATAAGTCAGACACAGTCTGTTCTCTCTCATTTATGGGAGTTAAAAAAAATAGTTGACCTGAAAGTAGCATAGTGATTACTAAAGATAGGGATGGCTGAGGGGTTGGAAAAGTGGTAGGATTGGTCAGTGCATACTGTATGTATATATGGAATTATCACATCAAAGCCCATTAATATTCATAATTAATATGTGTTGATAAAATAAAATATTATAAAAACAAAAATTTAAAACATTTATTTGTCATCCAACAGAAAATTCCAAATTTAAAAATAGAACTCTATTTTGATGTGGATGGCAGCATAGGCACATTTTTTAAAAGAAGTCCTGGAACCCCATCTACCCCTCCATTGGTGGGAGTGGGGGGCACATCTGGTGACTGGTGAGTGAAATGTCAATGAAGACTGCTGGGTGGGGCTTCAGGAAAGGACTTCCTCTGCCAGCAAGTACCCACAGATTGTGATCTTCTCTCCGACTAGAAGGGGTATGGCATGAAAGGCTCTCTAGCAGGTTTTTTGTTTTTTTTTTGGAGGGGGAAATGTAAACACAACAGGAACACCTGAAGGATGAGAAACATTAAGCTGGAAAGACCTGAGGTCCCTTACAACATGATGAAGCCCCCAACAAATGACAGCCCTGTTTTATATAGAACTATTTTATATGAGAGAAAAGTAACCTCCTCCTTGTTAAAAACACTCCTGGGGTCTTCTGTAACAAGAAGCTCTGCCAATCTCTAAATAAGGCTGATATATTCATTAAAAAAACAAACTCATCACCTTGACAGAGCCCGCTGAGTGAGCCAGCACTGAGCCCAGTAGTCCACAACTTCTGTGGTGCTCTGGGCTCCTCTGGCACAGGTGATGCTGGCAGGTCAAGGTGGGGCTTTTGGGAACCACAGTGCTGACCTGTGTTTCCCCTCCCCCTGAATCTTTCTCATCAAGCATGCATTATAAATATATGCCCTGATTTTCTCCACAAACACATTTTCAGTAGTTTCAAAACTGTGTCAAGAAAACCATAGTCAGCATTTACTTATTTTAATAGGAGTGAGAATAAATAGATGGAAAACCAATTTACTTGATCCTAGAAGCCTTTCACACCACAGCATTTTAGGTCCTGGCCATAGAGAATATACTCTCCTGTTAGATGGGGAAACTAGGACTTTCTTACAGATTCCCTTTTTCCTCATGTAGAAGTTGTGGCTTGGAAATTACACAACCCTTAAATGGCAGAATCCAATTCTGATGTTTCCCTCTCTTATCACACAACAGCTCCAATCCTCAGCTGTGAGATGGAAGATTTGCTTGAACACATTCTAAGATCCCTCCTAACCCCAATGCCTAAGAGTTCATCACTCCCTGGAACCAGAGGAAAGCAAGAGTCATCTCAGGCAACTCAAAGACACCCCTGAGGATGAGCCTGAGGACATTGAGATAAAATGGGTCTAGCACTGCAATAGGACAGGTGAGACTCTTTGTTACAATTTGAATGTGAGGAGTCCCCCCCAAAACTCACATGTGAAACAATGCAAGAAGGTTTAGAGGAGAAATGATTAGGTTATAAGAGTCTTAACAATCAGTGAATTAATCCCGTGATAGGGATTAACTGAGTGGCAATTGAAGGTGGGTAGTGTGCAGCTGGAGGAGGTGTGACATTGGGGGCATGGCTTTAGGTTATATATTTTGTTTCTCTCTAATGGAGTCTCTCTCTGCTTCCTAAATCATCATGTGAGCCACTTCCCTCTGCCACACTCTTCTGCCTTACCTCAAGAACCAAGAAATGCAGCCAGACTTCTGTGGACTGAGTCCTCTGAAACTGTGAGCCCCAAAATAAACTTTTACTCTTCTAAAATTGTTTTATTCAGATCTTTAAGTCACAGGAGGAAAAAAAAGAAAAGAAAAAAACCTGACTAAAACACCTTCCAATACTGAGCATTCTTTACTTGTCCTCTGCTGGTGTACAGGGCTTACTTTTTTTCCTGATAAAATTAGAATATGAAGAATCATTTCAAATCAGGGATTGAAATCCTTCAAGTCACGTAAGGATATAGAAGGCACCTATACTGAGGATGAGCCTGAGGCCATGGAGCCAAGGTGGGCAGAACTGAGCCTGGCATTGATGTTCCCTTTCCATATCTCATGACCTTAACCCTATTCCAAAATGCTTCAAAAAAATCACAAATTTGAATGGACTCTCTTCCCATCCCATGAAGAATGTGAATCCACCAAGTCCACCCATGGTCAGGGCTTCTGGGAAGCAGCCCTGGCAGGGTTTGCGTCAGGGCTGCAGGTGCCTGCTGATCACTGTGCATCTGTAGCACAGAAGTAAGTGGCAGCATCTGCAGCCTGGGAAGCCGTGATGGACAGGACGCTTCTTTTGGTGGAGGTGTCCAGGGTGGCTGTTAGTCTTCCACTGTGTTTTTCTTTCTCATTTGAACGTATTAAGATCACCAAAGCAGGACCTTTACCTGAATCCTGTCTATACCACTGCAGAGTGGTAGTACTACTTTTGTAACTGCAGTTCATGGTGGCATTTTCACCCTCCTGGACACTCAGGACCCGAGGGCTCTCTTCTTCTTGTTGACTGTTCACCCCTAGGCAGAAATGAAGCCAGAGACAAGAAGTCACTACTGAACTTTCAAATCCTATTCCCCAAATCACAGGAAGACCTAACCTCTCTAGCATGTGGGCTCTAAATTCCAGTCTCCTGTTCCCATCTCCACCAGCACCCCCACTCACTGGCCAACTGAAGCCACATGGTCACCAAACACACTCTCAGGAGTTTCTGCATCTTCCTTCCTTATTGGGATCACAGGAGGCACAGCTCTGTTCCCTAAAAGGGAGCCAAGTTCCTCAGTCAGAAGAGTTCCCATTACTGAACATTTATCTAGTCTTCCGGTCCCCTCCCAGAGTATGGATTATTTTTACCCAGCCAGTCAGCAGCAAACTCAGTCCTTTGCTTTGAATACACATGCAAGCAAGTAAGGGTGGAAGCGCCTGTGCACGCGCAAACACACACACACACACACACACACACACACACAGATTGAAAGTTAAGTCTAAGAAGAGGGAGACACTGACATCTGGTGGCATCAATATCATCCTGCTGATGGAATGGGCTCTGGATGGTGAAGTGTGCAAAACTGACACAGAAGGAACCTGAAATATAGTCCATGCTCTTCCTGCCTTGAATGCTGGTTCCAGCTTAGAGTAAAAGCAGATACAGTTGAATTCAGATAAGAACTCAATGAAGGAAGAATGTTGGACCCAGAAACTACTGGATACCTTTGAGAAGCACTGTTAAGTTTGCTACTATTACAATTTCTACAAATATATCTTCAAGATGATCTGACTCTTTTTTAATCTAATGCTGGAATGAGACTATATATGTCAGAGTTTTTATTTTGTGAGCAATGGAAATGAACTCTGATTTGATTAAATTTAAAAGGAACAAATTAGTAAATACCAGGTTTGCTTGGGAATCCTCAATAGGTTCAGGGAACTGGGCTCAAATCTACCAACTCAGCACAGCATAGAAAATCAGTCTGGAGAAGCCCTCCTCTGAGCACCCATGAGCTCTTCTTCTGAGCCCTGGACTCTGCAGGTGGTACCTGCAAAGTTGCTCAGGTAGGATGATATACGCAGCTGTAATTCCACTGTCTCTGCAGCCCTGTCATCCCTGTGTTATTGTAATTACTCCCACTGCCCCAAAGGAAATTCTTAATCTTTCATTTATTCCATAACTGGCTCCTGAGTCAGCATTGGAAATGATGCGCCCGACTCCTGGGGCCCAGTCCAGTACCCACATCCATCTGCACAGTAGGCTGCATATATGAAGTGCCATTTTGCTAGTTGTACTCCCTCAGACCTGGTGACCTAGACAACAAAATTTATTCTCTCACAATTCTGGAGGATTTAAGTCAAAAGTCCAGGTGTCAGCAGCTTTGGGTTCTCCTGAGGCCTCTCTCCTTGACTTGCAGATAGACATCTTCTCAGTGTGTCCTCAAATGGTCCCCCTTCTGCCTGTGCTGTCTGTGCCCTAATCTCCTCTTCTTACATGCACACAAGTCATTTTGGATGAGAGCCACCCGAATGACCCTGTTTTAACTGAATCACCTCAACAAAGGAAACAATTTATAGAGAAAAAAAGTAACATATGGGATGAAAGAAAATATTCACAATCATGTCTGATATGAGATTAATACCCAATATATGTATTTAAAAAATCCTATAACTCAATAGAAAAAAATAAAAATACTGATTTAAAAACGAGAAAAGGACTTGACTAGACATTTCCCCAAAGACATATAAATGGCCAAAGATTATTCGTCCAACATCACTAATAATCAGGGAAATGATAATAAATATTCACAAATCACTAAGGGCATTCTAGTTTCCCATTACCCATTCTTTTTGTTGTTGTTTGTTCTATGAACTTAGTGGGGATTAACTGAGTGGTGTTCTGGAGGAGGTGAGCATCAGGCGCATGGCTTTGGGATATATATTGTGTATCTGGCAGGTGGAGTCTCTCCTGATCCTCATATGAGCTTCTTCCTTCAGCTACACTCTTCTGCCATGTTGGAATGAGGCCTCTCCTCAAGCCCAGAGGAATGAGGCCTACTATGCCTGGACACAGACCTTGAAACTGTTGAGCCCTCAAAAAAAACTTTTCCTCCCCTGAACTGGTTCTTTGTCAGGTCTTTAATCATGACAGTAAAAAAGATGACTAAAACATTTAGATTTAACATAATTATACACATTCATGTGTCCAACAAGATCTGCACTGTTACATTAAAAATATAGTACAATAACTTTCAACATGAGGTACTTCATATTTATATGTTTCCTTAATAAGTACTGCTTTAAGCTGCTAAAATCAAGCACACTGAGGCATCAGTTTTTACAATGTCAATAAAGACACTTCAGCATAATAATTATGTAGAAATTAAATGATTTACTTAAAGATTATTTTAAAATATGCTTCAGGAATATTCCATTCTAACTGCTAGCCCACTATCCCTTATCCCTGGTAAGAACAATGACAAAGTCTACCAGATATTTTGGTAGACTTTCACTTTCTGTAAAGAAGTTGTGTTCATACACTAGAGTCGCCTGGCTTGTCAGAATAATGTTTTTTAGTTTTATAAAAGCTACAAAAGTCAAAATTACCAAAGCAAGCACATTAGCTTTCATTCTATTTTGTTGAAAATGCAGAAAGGGGACTCAGTTTAAAAGGTATAATTTTCATTCTAAATACAATTTTTGAATTTTATCCACAGCTCTCAGCACAGGTCAATCAGATGTGAATATGTTTATAGTAATTAATAGAAAATTAAGTTCTTCTATACCCCATGTACAGGATCTCCTGGGGCTTTCAGCCAGCTGCTTCCTAGCTGCACAGAGGGCAGCTCAGCAACAGGACCACTGATGGTGACCAGGGAAGGAACGACACTACTCAAACACTATCACATTTCACTTCCTCAACTATGAATTAGTGCTAAGTAACATTTCATCTTCTCTGGCTTAAAAACAGTTTCCTTCTAATCAGTCCTACTGATTTGCATGGTAGTTATGAGTTGCTAAAATGTTTAACCATAAGTTATTAACATAATCCTTTGTAGAAATATTTTAATTGAACATTTATCTTTATTTCATTACTCATTGTGTGAGCTTGGTATCCTTGACAAAGATCAGTTGAATGTACATTCATGGCCTTATATCTGGGTTCTCTGTTCTGTTCCATTAGTTTGTATGTATGTCTTAATGACAGAATCACACTGTTTTAATTACTGAAGATTTGTAATAGATTCAGAACCCAGGAGGTGTTATACCTTCAGGTTTGTTCTAACTTCTCAAGATGGTCTTAGGTCTCTTCAGGGTCCTTTGTGCTCAGCTCACCAGTCATCAGAGGAATGAGATATTGCAATTCGATTTTACCTCACATCTATGAAGATGGCTACTGTCTGAAAATAAAAGACAGTCAAGTATTGGTGAGGAAGTGGAGAAATTGGAACCCTTGAACATGGTTGTGGGAATGCAAAATGTTGCATCCATTAGGGTAAGCAGTATGGACCTTCCTCAAAAATTTACAGATAGAACTATTGTATAATACAACAATCCCACTTTTAGGTATTTATCCAAAATAATTGAAATTGGGATCTCAATGAGATATTTGCACTCTCTTGTGTGTTGCAGTACTACTCACAACAATCAAGATGTGGAAACAACCTAATGTCAGACAGTAGATAAATGGATAAAAAATGTGGCATATACATAAATTAAATATTATTATCCTTTAAAAATATGATGACCTTGCCATGTGTAACAATACAGATGAACCTTGTGAACATCATGCTAATTGAAATAAACCAGTCTTAGAAGGACAAATACAGCATGATTCCACTTAGATGAAGTATCAAAACTAGTCAAACTCATAGCAGAGTAGAATGGTGGCTGTCAGGGACTAAGAAGAGGATGATATGGGGAGATGCTGGTCCAGGAGAACCAAGTGTCAGTTAGACAATATAAAAAAGTTCTAGAGGTCTGTTGTACTATATTTTGCTCCTAGTTACTGAATTGCAGACTTACAGTTTTAAAAAACAGTAGAACATAAGTGTTTTCACCATAACTTTAAAATATTCTTGTCCCTGAAAAGTGTAAACCTGACTGAAATAAAGGACAATGAAAGGATAAATGTTGTGTCAGGAAAACTCCAAACAGAAATGAAAAGGGGTACAGAAGTAAAACGGGAAGAAATAGCACACCAAAAAGAAACTAGAGGATGTCTGTAGCCAGACACTAAATAAAGTCCTTTGAGGCAATGCTAATCATCACAGTGGATGCTAGAAGTGACTTTTAAAAATTCAAGTGCTGCTGCCTTTTTAACTTGAGAGCCTTTATAGCTATGTTGTTCAGAGTGCAGGTGTCAGGTGGGAGTTGGAGCATGAAGTTGTGGGGGAAGACAGGGGTCCCTCCTGGAGAAATTCAACACAGAACTTTTATCTGGGCCACAGCCAGTCTGAAGGCAGCAGTACACAGACATGGAGGCAAACATTCAGGAGACAAATATTCCCCAGGACTCAGGCCACTCTGTCCTCTTGGGCTGCACAGAAAAGGAAAACCTCTTGAAAACTCCCCAGCTTGAGCCTGTGTGTCACAAAAAGTCTCCTACATCAGGAGGTTTGTGCTCAGCTCCCCCTGCAGCCCCAGGCACTGTGTCACTCAAAGCACAGAAGTACTCAGCTGAGTCGCTCCAATGGGCTGAGGGCTTCCTCAGGTGGAAGGAGGTTTCATTTTTCCTAAGTTCAGCCTGGAAACCATCGATGCCTGTCACCAGGGTGGCCCCTGACATGTACTTCAGGAGGAGCTGGAGGCCTTGGCTGGGGCGTTGCTGGTACCAGAAGAGATAGGGTGATACAGAAGATGAGTAGCTGCACCTCAGCTGCAGAGGGGCTCCTTCAGAGACCAGGACGTGGCGGTCAGGCTGGGTCACTGACTGGGCTCCGCTTCCTCCTGCAACATTGATGCTGAGTAAGGAAAAGCAGCGCAGACCTGGCTGTGGAGAAGACGCGTCTCTCTCCAGTTCCAATCAAAACACGGTCCCTTTGGTGGGAGGGGAGAGGGAACAGCATGTACTCACTCAGGGTGAAAACCATCGCGAGCATCGGCACGAGCAGCGGGAGCATGGCTGGTGGGGAAAGCTACAGGGATCCGCGGGTGGGAAGGTCGCTGGGGCTGAGCCTCTGGGGCACTGAGTGGAGAGGAGGCGCTGCACGAGTCCCTTGCTTGGACGAGTTTCACAAACGGTTAGAAAGAGGCTTTCCTTTTCAGCAGTGTGGATGCTCTCTAGTCCCTTGTTCTAGTGACAGGTCCCTTAACCACATATCAGTGAGGAAGCATCAGCCAGGGGCAGGGAGGAGGGGCTCCGTGGATGAAGAGGATGCTCAGTGAGAACTGACGCCTCCTTGTGCAACATCGCCCTCTGGAGGCCAGAGGCGGGACCGGGGATCTAGACAGGCTGTGCCCTTCCCATGTCAAAGTGTGATGTGCCAACTTCCAGGGAATGTGCGTGTCCCTTTCAGAATCTGTGATGATGTCACCCTCTGCAGTACATGGTATTAATCTTAAAGTACATAAGAAGTGGTAGTTATGTAACAGGATAAGATAACAACAATTTAACTGAAAAATTAGTCACAGAAGATTGTATTCTAGACTCTGAATACAGATGATACTCCATAGTATTTTGCAAAGCCATTCCTCAGACAGAATGGGTAAGAACCAGTGGCCTTAGGTTGAGTCAAGTCTTCACATGGCCATGTGCTGCTAGAGGTAAGCATCAGAATGAGGAAAACAAATTATTTATTTGTTGCTAAAGCAAAAAAGCAAAAGAAAAAAGAGACTCATACTAAATCTCAGCCTGGTTCACATGTCATTAATTAATCAATCTACCCAAACTAATAAAAGCTATAATCTTCTTTGTCAGAAAGTGTGACGACTCCTTGGTTTCTGTTCAAAAAGTCTAATACTTGTTAAGGCTATGAGAAAATCATTCAAGTACCATGTTTAAGAAAAGAAAGTGACTGTCCTGCTGTCATCATCAATGGTTGGAACAGACTGGTATACTATGCACAGTTATGGGAACATCACACTAAAAGGGAGACGAACAGAGACCCACCTACAGAGACATTAGGTAGAATGATAAGGGTTAGGAAGATATGGCAGAAATAATGAAAAAGAGACCAAACAAAAAGGTAGCAAATATTCATGAACTCAATAAGGCAGAAGGGAGTACAACCAGCAGACCAGAAGTAAAAGAAAACTTTCAGAACTACAGAAGACAAAAGAGAGGTTGTCAGTGACCCTCACCTGAGCTAAGCATGAAGTGAGCCCATACAGGTGGGAAACATGCCAAACAAATGAGGGCAGTCTGCTCTGTGGCCTAATTAAAAAAAACTCTTCTCTGACCAACTTATTTTAACATAATACATTGGAGCCTAAAAGTGAAATACAAAGAGAAGGAGAGAATCACCAGTGAAATGAGAATCTAACCAACAGGAATCCTTTTCCAAAGTCAGAAAAACCACTTTCTGAACACTACACCTACCCATACCAGCCTGAAACCACTTCTCCCTTGGGTTCTAATCTGTGTCACCATCCTGCATATAGTTTCTTACATATATAAGACCAAATCATATAGTCAGTTTGAAATTTTAAATGTTTCTATAATGTGCTTCTGATTAAAATTTTCTAAGTACATGTATTCATCCCTTATCTACCAGATCTATTATTACTTTTTAAAAAAAAGTAATAATAGGAAATCAGTAAGTAGAAGAGGATTTGAGGAGGGTGGTTGGAAGGGAATGAGGTTTTTCAAATTATATCATGTGTATGTGCAAATATGGCACAATGAATCCCATTATGAGATAAAATGATAAGGAACCAATAAAATTCTTTAGTAAGTAAAACTTTGGAGGCCAGGGGTGGACACACAGCCTTGCACTTAATTCAGTTCTTCTGTGATGTATCTAGCAAGTCCACAATTTTCAGTACTGGATTTCAGCATCTACACTTCTCAGAAGCATGGGCCCCAGAGGAAGAAGTTCATCCAGAGGAGACTGAAGATGTGACCTATGATGCAGGGTGGAACATGAAGCCTAGAGCCACTGCAAGACTACATGGGGTGAGGAAACATCAGAAACCTCCAAAAGCACAAAGGGCAGAGAGATGCCCTCATTTCCTATCTTGGAAGGTGCTCTGTTGTACAAGGCTGGGGGATGCACAGGGCAACATTCAAACAGGGATATCACAGGGACAGTGGGTGAGAAATAGTACAATTGCATAGCCCCTATGAAGCAACTCAAGGGGAAAGGAAAGATAAGTGTCCTTGGAAAGATTCAATCTCTCAGCAATTTATCTCAAGGAGCATAGTGTGGGGAATTTGTCCACCTGTGTAGGGTTCCTTCCTTCTTTGCTTATTCCCTGCCATTCTTTCCTTTTTCCTTACTGCTCAGAAAGAAACAAAAACAAAGAAACAAACAAAAGGAGAAGTCTCACCATCATCTGCCCTGACACTGAGATGAGCTGAGTTCAAAGGAGCTGGCGCAACATTAAACTAAGAAAACAGGGAAGAAATCACTCAACACATGAACATGAGTTACTCAGATTGAGGGTGGGACTGCTCTGCAACCTTAAGGGTCCGCTTCTATGCTGCAACTCACAGGAAAAAGAATGCTGCACCGGAATTTATTTTTATGGGGGGAAGGATGGACACACAAAGGATTTTCCATGGAAAGTTCTTCACCAAATAAGGCAGACAATAAGATTTCAAAGGTAGAGTCTTGCTTCCTGATGTCTTGTGGTCAGCAGATTGACATCTTGGCAAGTCACACTCATTTCAGGTGCTGTATGGGATCACAGGCAGAGCTACAGGAGAGGCACACTTGCATCACGCAGCCCAATCACGCCCTCGTGCAATGCCAGACTTGTCCCCTCATATAGCTTCAATATGCATAGTTCACAAACACAGCTCATGGATGGCTCACAACAGAGAAGAATTCTATCTCCCTGTTCAGATGAAGTCAGCATTTGATTACTACTCAGTGGCAGAAAATCTGTTTGATCTTTATCAAGGATGAACATTTTTTACATCCAGGGCATGGTGAAGCCTGGAGTCCCACCTGCTAAGAGGCTGGGGCAGCAGGATTGCCAAAGCCCACAAACTTATGGCCAGTCTGGGCAACTTCATGACCCACTCCCCAAAATTGTATATAACCCATATAAAAACTCCAAACATTTTTCCTCTTAAAATCATTTTAATTTGGAAGTTACATATTTAAGGAGCTAAAGAAATTTGCTTGTTGAAGTAGAGAGAGTTTTTTTTTCCCAATAGTTTCTATGAGATTATCATGAAATTGAGAAACCAATGAAGTATAATGTTGAAGTGTTAAATCATATCTTTCCCTTGGCTCAAGGCAAAAAATGAAAAAAATCAATACATAAAAATGTTTTAAAAGAAATAACCAGATGAATCTCATTACATGATGGCAAGATAATTATAAGAGAAATGTATCATAAAATGGAAAGCAGACAGGAGCCCAATGATGGATGAAACAGAGAAAGGAAAAGCATAACCCAGAATGAGCCCTGTGAAGATCCAAGTGGGAATGTGAGTGAAGGAGAACAGTTCCACCAGACCCTGGAGCAGCTCTGGGCTGAGGGAGAGTAGGTGTGCTGGAGGGCAGGAGGGAGGGACACAAAGGAACAGACTGAATGTGAGTGTGTGAAGGGTACAGCAGCCTCCCTCTGTGCCCTCCATCCTGCTGCTGCTTGTGTGTGAGGAGCACACAGACACTCAGCTCTCACTAAATTGCAACGAGCCATCTGGGAAGGCTGAAGATTTTGATGTTAGTAGTTGACAGAGTTCGTCCATCTTCAAACTAGCATGACCAATGAACTGACCAATGCCTGCACTTTCATTTTAATGAGAACCCTGTCCATGCACGTGCATGCCCGCATACCATCCTGCCAGCCAACCCCACTCAAGAAGGCACCTTGTATGGAGCATGTGCACAAAGACATAGGGAGTCTGCAATGATACCCAGCCCTTCATTCTTAAAGATAAACAAAGAACAGAATATTGTTAGCCATTCCCAAGTGTACTTGGTGGGATCTCTTCCTGTATGTGTTTTATTCAGGAAAGCCCAAAATGATCAACTGATTATCAGAGGCATTTCTGCCTAGGTAAAGTAACAGGCATAGTGTCATAAAATCATTACCAAAACAAACTGGGATAATAATATACTGGTTTCCTGATCACTGCTTGTTATGCTTTAATGTGGTGTCCCCCAAAAACTCATGTGTGAGACAATGAAAAAAAGTTTGGAGGAGAAATGATTGGGTTACAGCCTTAACCTAATTAGTGAATTAACCCCTTGATAGGGATAAATTGAGTGGTAACTGAAGTGGTAGGGTGTGGCTGGAGGAAGTGGGATCTGGGGTGTGGATATGGGGTATATATTTTGTATCTGGAGAGCAGAGTCTCTCTCTGCTTCCTGATCCCTATGTGAGCTGCTTCCCTCTGCCTCACTGTTCTGCCATGATGTTCTGCTTCACCTGAGCCCTGAGGAATGGAGCCAGCCTTCAATGGACTAAGACCTCTGAAACTGTGAGCCCTCAAATAAACTTTCCTCCACTACAATTGTTCTGGTTGGGTCCTTCAGTTACAATGGTGAAAAATATGACTAAAACACTGCTCTTAAAAAAGTATAAGACTTAGTTTTATTTTTATTTTTTAAGACTTAGTTTTAAATAACAATCCCTTATGCTCATTTAAACTTTTCTATTAACAAGTGTTTTGAGTTCAATTATTTCAATTCTTCAAGAATGATAAGACCAGCTATAGATACCCTATTAAATAGATGATGAAAGTAATAAATTAGAATACAGAATTAGAAAGTCTCTCAGCAAGTGAATGCCACCCATGTTCCAGCAAATTTCCATGTTAACAGCAGACACTGTTGGTGTTCAGCCTAAATCCCCTGTCCCAGGCTAGGGTGAACAATGCCCACATGCTAAGAGTTCTCTCTAGCTGCCCATGCTAAAGAGATGAGCTGGGTTCAGAAGAGCTGGCTGCAACATTAAGCTAAGAAAATGGCAAAGAAATCACCCAACAAACAGACATGAGTTTCTCAGGCCGAGGGTGGGACTGCTCTGTGACCTCAAGGGTTCTCTTCCATGAGGGAAGGCAAGAGGGCAAGAGAGCAAGTGTACCCGGAACCCCTCTATTTATTAGGGAAAAGACATTCGATGGACTATTCCACCCAAATAAAGCAGGAGATAATATTTCAAAAGGAGAGTTGCCCAGTCCCATTGAGTATTGCTCAAGCCCATAGCTGAAGCACTTCCTTGCCAAGCTAAGGTAAGGACCACTGGCTTTGCACAGCTTGTGGTGTGTGGTGCCAGTCCAACACCCATTTACTCAAGGCTGAGGAGGGGCCCTTAGCTTGTGTGCAGGGCAGCCCCCCACAATGAGTGTTGACTACTCTTGACTCATAGTTGGTCTTTACCCACAAAATTGACCTCTGCCACTAAGAGTCACCATTGCCCAATAGTATATACCGCTATTCCAAGATAAACCACTGCCAAAGACTTCAGTACTTTATTTTTGCACACAAAATGTTGGTAGCCTCACCCCCTTACCTCAAGGTGGGAGGGATCAGATCTGCAGAAATATTCATGCCCCAGAGCTCCCAAAATATCAGGCAAAAATCAAGATTACAGTTGAACAACATCCATGCTTAACTATTCTCCATATTAACTTGCTTTCCTCAACAAATTATGAGCAAAATAATTTCAATTCATGTTCTTCTTTTAAGAAACTCAACCTACGATAGCATCCTATTTCATTTAATTCTGAAATAAATATAATAATATAGCATCCTATTTCATTTAATTCTGAAGTAAACATAATAATATAGCATAAGATCAAATTCCCAATTAGTAACATTCAATAGATGTTCAAGCCAGCCCTACTGGGGCTCTTTCCTCAGTGTCATGATGTCAGAGACATGCAAATAGATGGAGCTGAAATTGAAGCATCTTGATTGTAGCACAACTTTCTTCCTGTTATGGTTTAGGTGTGAAATGGCCTCCAAAAGCTCCTGTATTAATGCAGGAATATTCAAAGATTAAATATTAGATTATGAGTGTTGTGACCTAACCATTCCATCCAAATTTGAAAGGACTACTGTACTGGGTGGTAACTCTGGCCCACTGAAGCATGGCTGGAGAAGCTGAGTAAATAACTGGGGGTGTGTCCTTGGGCTTGTATCTTGTCCTCCTGGCTCCTCCTTCTTCCCCCCACCCTCCTTCCTTGTTTCTATGAACAGAGCAACACTCTTTCACCATGCCCTTCTGCCATGATGTTCTGCCTGATCTTAGGCCCAGTGCAATGGAGTTAGCCAATCATAAACTGATCCTCTAAAACTATGAGCCCAGTAAACTTTTTCTCTCTTAAGTTGTTTTTAGTTAGGTATTTAGTGGCAAATATATATATATATATATATATATATATATATATATATGAGAAAAGAAAAACAACTGCGTAACACACTGTTCTTCCTCACTACCTTCTAAATCTTTCTTTCATGATTTGAAATAACTGTTCAGTTTTCAATTCTTCAGATGAAGAATTCAAACCAAATCCTGATTGGGATGCATCCATTTTGCCAGTGACTATGTGAACAAAATTAAACATAAATATTAATTCCCCATTCCCAACTTTCTCTGACCTGTTAGACAATGTTAACAATGACAAAACTAATAACTACAGCTTCAGTTTTACAATAAGTATGACTTTCAATTTTTTTTCTATAATTCATCTTAATATTTATTACAAATATTTAGTTTCATCAGACCACAAACATTTTTACTGGATCTGTTTTAATTGGCAAACAAAATCCATGGAGCTCTGGAGACAGAAGGGGTAACATCCATATGATCTTCAGTGTTTCCAACTCTCCTCACCAATATTTGCTAAAACATTCAATACCTTGTCATCTGTGACAGCTGATTCATGCAGTACTTTACTCTCCAGAATGAAGCCCCTTGTATCTGAGACTCTTTAAAATCCTTTCTCATGTATCCATTTCCAGATATGAGGAGTCATTTTGTGCTCCCAGCCCTGCTGCTGTGGGGCTCTCTGTGGCTATGACTTCTGCTTCCCTCCTCCCTGCACCTCACCCCAGTGCACAGGCATCAAGTCTCAGGCCAGGGATTCTGAGTTCTACTTGGCCTTTATTCAGGAAGAGCAACATGGACTCTTTCTGACATTTGATCTCTGCAACCACCTGAGCTTCTTGTTTTACAAATTCTCACTCTCTCACTCTAGTCCTTCCTCCTACCCATCAAATGTCCAGGAGTGGGGTTGCAGCTAAGAGTGAAGATGAGATGGGGATTAATAACTAAAATAATTTGGGATCCAGATGTGGTTGCACCCACCTGTAATCCCAGTAGCTGGGGAGACTGAGGCAAGAGGATCGCGAGTTCAGTGCCAGCCTCAGCAACTTTGAGGCACTAAGCAACTCAGTGAGACCCTGTCTCTAAATAAAATACAAAGTTGGACTGGGGATGAAGCTTAGTGGTTGAGTTCCCCTGAGTTCAATTGCTGGTAACCCCCTCCAAAAAAAAATAATAATAATTTGGGTTTAAACACTTTTCCAAATTGGATTTTCTCATGACTCCTTTCTTCCCTTTGCATTTCTGTTTGGGGATTACACTCCTAAAGCAATGTTTATTACTCTTAATTCCCATCACATTTAGAGCACAAAAGACTCTCTGCTCTGTGGTCTATGCTCTACCTCAGGCCTCCTGGGACAGTAGGTTTCTGTGCAGCTGCAAGTGCCTGGGGAGCCACTGTGTGCTCAATGCACAGAAGTAGGTGGCTGAGTCACTGAGCTGGGAGCCTCTGATGTGCAGGAAAAGATGCCGCTTGGCTGTATCAAGCTGAGTTGTGAATCTTCCTTCACCTTTTTCACCATTGGAGTATATGAACATCAGCAGCTTTGGACCTTTCCCAGAATACTGTTGATACCACATGAAGTTCCGAGAAGCACTGTCACTGTAAGTGCAGTTGAGAGAGGCCATGGCTCCCTCTGGAACACTGAGGGCTGCAGGACTTTGCTCCACGGCCTTCTGTTGGCTGTGCACCCCTGTGCAAAAAGAAAATGGTCCAGGAAGGGTGGTTGGGTAGTGGATACTCTACAGGATTTAAATTATCCTTTCATGGACCTCCCACCCTCCCCTACTTAGAAGGTAAAACCATTCATGTTTCTTCTTATGGGCCTAGAATACACTTCAAATATTGTCCTTTATGCTCCCACAGAAATGCCCAAACTCACAGCTCAGCTGAAGCCACAGGATCAGTAGTAAAATACTCAGGGATTTCATCATTCTCTTCTCCCCTGGCTCACCGAGGATCAGATGGTAAACCCTAAAGAGAGAGGAGGAAGGGTCATTTAGATATTTCTGAGTCTTCTGCTTTAGGAAATGTAAAAAGAATCTGTTCTTCCAATTAGAAAAACAGAGGTCTGTTTTTTTTTTTTTTTGCCATCCCTGCAACACCATCAAGCCCTTCCCCCTCCCTCCCCTCTACCCCTTTATCCCACCCCAACACACTCAGAGAAGCACCTGACAGCTTTCCTAAAGGTCCCTGAGAAAAAAGACACTGCCATCTTGTGGACTCATGATAGACACCCTTCCTAAGGGTAAACAATTAACATTAAAATTCTGCCACTTGAGTTATATTAAAAATTTAAAAACATTTGTTCCAAGTCAAGGTGGGGGACATGTATATGTGTATGTATTTTATATCCAAAGGCCATCTTTTCTGATTGAGAGTAATTATTTCAAATGGCTACTTTCCTGCACTGAAAATCATTCCTAACATTTCTATCATAGCAATCTGTGTGAGGGCCTTGCAATTCAAGCAGCATTTCATGTTTCCCAATTCAAATTGAGACACCCCCATATCACCCCCTCATCTCTCATTTTTAAAGTTACTTGTAATTTGCCAGAGTTCTTTCAATACAGAATGGTTTAAAATCAGGCTTTCAGCTCTCAGCCTGGGCAACATTTTCTAACTAGGTCAGAAACTAGAGGAGCATGGACGATTTTATACAATTAACAACAGTGACACACCTGTGTCCAAAAAGTGCTCACTTGAGTTCATGCAGGAGGGGTGGGGCTGCCTTTAACACCTAAAGCTCTAACTAAAACCCAATGTTAACCATTTGTTTGTCTAATCTCTCCTATTCTCCTATCTTGAATAAAGGCCTGATATCTAGGGGTTGACCTTTGAAAGTTCTGGAACAGATCTCTCTCCCCCTTTTGCATCTGCGTCCTAACCACCCAGCCAGATCTATCAGAGGGTAACTAAGCCAGATGCCCAGCTGGGTCTGCAGAGAGACAAGAACATACAGCTCACATTCCTCCCTTTTCCTGCAGTCTGCTTCATGGGGTTACTCAAACTGGTGCCTGTAGGGCAGCAAAGCAACAGGCCCTTCTCTACTCAAGAGCCATGTAATCAGCATGCACCAAGGATGGTCTCGTCAGACCCTTCCCATTCCTTCCAGCTGCATATCAGAAAAAGAGGGAAGAAGCCAATATCAAGTCTTTTCCTCCAAGTGTATGTTATACTTAACAAACATAACAATAGCACTGCTTAGTAAAGATGAAACCAAAGTAGGAATGATAGAAGCACAAGATGGCATCACCTCAGACTTGAAAATGTTGGAAGATGAAACTAAGACATAGAAATCAGATGTGGGCCTGAGGCACAATCTTTAAGAAATGCACCCCTTTTTAAAGATCTGTCCCAAAATAATATAAATGGGTTAATACATCTAATGTGGTGGTAAACCCAAGGGCCACATCAGTGATGGCAAAATGACAGAATTCATCTAGCATCAGTGTTATCCTGGAAAAGCCTCTGTGCTTAATGATGTCTGAAAGAGATGTGAAAATACTGTGGGTGCCTACAGGTGTTATGGCAATCAGTCAAGAAGAAAAACCACAGTTTTTTTCCCTCATTTGCATTAAGAAGTCTTTATTTTCTACAGTAGTAAATTTTGTAGATTTTTTTTTGTGAACTACAAAACACTGAAATCTTTTTCCCCTCCACAGGCAATTCATAAATTAAGATAAATGCTACTATAAATGCTACTAATTTGGGGGTCCATTTGAAATATGTAAATTGCACAAGTTAAAAAAAAACAAGAATGAAAGTAAGAAACAGCCTAAGATGCCTGTGGGATATTATCACATATACCAACATAAATATTTAAGTTATGTGGAACTAAAGAGAAAAACAAAAGGTTGGTTTTCTATTTATCTACCTAATTACCTTCACCATGTTCATGATTTCTCTGTGGTTCCAAGTTACCTCCTTATGCCATTTCATTTCAGCCTTGGAAAACTTTCTTTAGAATTTCTTGTAGGGAAGAGTTGCAAGTAAGAACGCCCTAAGTCTTATATACCTTAGGATATCTCAATTTCTCCTTTAATTTTGAAAAAAAAAATAGTTTTGTCAGATATATAACCAATGGTTGACATCAATGTGATTGGTAAATCCTCTTTCTAGCAATCTTGTCAGAATGGTCTTAAAACTAGATTCTTGTGGAGCCTGGAATCACCTGTTTGGTAAACATGATCCTAGATCAAAAGGATAACTACCATTTATTTGCATTCACTCTATGTGAGTTCCTGTACATTATCCCAAGAGAGCCAGAGAGTGACTCTCATGGGTTTCTGTACATGTCTTGAAAATACCCGGGTCCCTGATGCTCTTTTTTCTTCTAGTCAATAATAGGCTTGGATGTGACTAGGAAATTACTGTTAAAAATAAATAAATAAATAAATAAATAAATAAATAAATAAATAAATAAATAAAGCAGAGAGAACACACTGATGTTCTGGTAAAGAAAAGTAAATTACCGTGTCATCTGGCAAGAGAAAATCCTAGACCCTTGGAGATGGAGGGGTGGGGGGGGATTAACACTCTTTTTGTTGAAGCAAGCACCACAACCCAGCACAGACATGATTTGCTGGAGTGAAGCGGCAGCTGCAGGTGGAAATCCAACCTGCTCCTTGTTTGTCATTCCCTTCCATATTCCATGGAAAATGGAAACTCATGTGAAGAGTTATTCTATTACATCAAGGGCAACTTCTCAGCCTGGACATGCATTCCCACACTGTACAATTGAAGCCAAAATTGGACAGACAGTCAGTATAGATATGTAGGTAAATCGAGTCAGGTCAGATCAAAGAGGCCAATTTTGAGTGGGTCCGGAAAGTTGGAGACTGTCCCCTGAAGGATTGAAATGTTAATTCCTTCAGAGCCCTTCCTCCACTGCCCCAACCTATTCCTAAGGTAACCTGTCCCAGGAATTGCCCCTCCCTACAGGAAGCTATAAGGTTATTAATTGATGTGTCCTTGGCTGCTTCATCCTGCCATTCCCCCTTCAGCCCACCTGTTTCCCACCTTTTGGGCATGCCAGGAGCATTTATTAGGCCTAGTCAAATGCCTAGTGACATATGCAGGAAGGAGAAAGATAAGGGGAAGAGGGCAGGAGAACAAAGGAAGCCTAGCTCATATAAAAAGGGCAGAACACCTCGCTTCTAGGAATACCAGGATACCAGCTATGGCCCCCTTCTCCCTCCTTGGAGAAGTCTATGTTACCCCTTTTTAAATAAACCCTGCTCTATATGCTTGTGTCAGCATGCTTCTCTAATGTTCAAACTTCAACAAGTGAGGAAGCAGGATTAGTCACCTCAGCACATTTTCTTCATCTGACCAGTACAAATATATGTTGCTCATAGTGTCTGAGCAGTACTGGCTAGTCCATGAATGCCTACAGAGGTTGCAGATTCTCAGTTACACTGCTCCTATAGTTTAACCAAGGTGATCCAATACCAATCTAAATAAAGTTTAGCAATAAATCCCCAATAGGATTAACATGATTTTACACATATGATTGGGGTAAATGGGCCATAAAAAATCTCTGTATTGGGAATGATCCTTGGGTTTTTGTCTTTTTTTTTTTTTTGATGATTAAAGCAAAGATTGTCCCATCAAGTCTAACTCATAAATGGATAATACATTATATATCCTTGTTGTCTATGTTTTGGGATTTATTCAAAGTTAGCTGAATTTGAAATCACAGGAGACTTGAGTGTGGTCAATTCCACAGATGGGTTTCATCCTGACACTTACAATTCTGCTCAAGTAGATCTAATTAAATGCTATTTGAGACAAATTGAATATAATCTGCCTCAGTGAGTCAGATTAAGCACAAGTGGCCTACACATTAGAAAAATTCTAGACCCTAACACAATATTGAACCAGGAGTGAATATTGTTAAAATATAGTCCACTACAAGTCTCTTATGCCCCTATATGCCTTACTGAGTGTACCAATAATGTAAGGTGTGACACACTACCTGGACCATTTCTGGGAGTAATACTTGCAGCAAGAAACCTCCAGGGTTGACTTAGTGTCTCCCGCTGAGACAAAGAGAAAACATACTTAGGCCACTTAGGCCATGCTACTAAAGAAGGAAATTCTCCAAGCTCAGAGTTCCTCAGCTATGACACACCATCACTGCATGCATAAATCCATCTGCACCCATTGTATTCCCACTTTAGGACATAAGTAAAAGGGAAAGTGAGGCAGCTACGCCACTAAAGTCCTTTGTGTCTCACAAGGAAGACTTGTGTCTTATTGACAATAAAACAACAAAGTTATTAGTTTGAAGAAAGGTACAATACAATATGTGACAACCCCCTCTCTACTCTACCAAATATTTGAATTACTTTTAAGAAAGATCAATTTTTCAAAATAGGTCTAAAATGGACCTGCTTTGAAGGTCCACTTATATAGCCCATTAGAAGAATTAAACATCATGTCTGAGAAAATTTATGAGTGATTTTCTAATATCCTTTATGAAATAAAGACTCCTGTGAAATTAGTGCAACATACTCAGGTGACTATTAATCTTGTGAGGAGTTTAATTGCCACTACAATTGATAGTAGAATAATCATTAACCAGTTAATTGACCACAGTAATGATCTTTAACCATATCCTTTTAAAGTGTGATCTTCTACAAATTGTCTACTGAGGCTAACTATTTGGTTTTTCCCCCACTGAGGAGCTTTTTAACTAGAAGTAATTTGAAATAACACTTTGACAGGTGCTCATGATTATTGGACTTGAGAAGTTACTTTTGTACTTTCCCATGTCTTACAGTTATGTCTTTTTCTTTTTGACATTTCCCCATGGGCTTACTAGGCTTAAAGTTGGCTCAGCCCTTCTGATGACTAATGGGCCATAGTGATAATATACATACATACTGAAATGATTACTATGGACCAGTCACTAATCTAGAAACTAAGGATAAAGCAGTGACTTTACTGAACAATACCCTGGACCTCATAAAGACCTCCTATTCTAATTGGAGGCATAAACAATCAATACATTTATCAATAAATCAATATAACTGCATGCTCTGGTTTTTACCATAAGGAAAACAACCAGGATGCAACAATAGCAGAGGGCTACAGATGACTGCTTTAGTCAGGAAGAGCAGCAGAAGTTAAAGGATTTCTCTACAGTTGTGATATTTGAACTGAGATCTGAAGGAAAAAAGGAGTCAGGCTCACCAAGACTTGAGGGAAGAACACTTCAGGAAGATAAAAGAATAAGACAGAATGTGTTGGGAAGGATGTGGCAAGTTCAGAAAACTGATGGAGACCTGAGTTATTGCTTCACATAGAGCCAGGAAAGGAGAGAGAAAGGCTAAGACTGAAAGATCAAGTCAGGTTCAAGTTATGTAGAATCTCATATGTCACAGCTTGAACTGCATTTTATTCTGGGAGCAAGAGAAAATCATTGAAACACACCAATCAAGTATAGGTAGCTGCTGATTTATGCTCTAAAAATATCACTCTGGCAACCCTTCAGATTGGTGCTTCTCTAAGTTTTAAGTGATGGAAGCTCCTGGGGGATCTTATTAGCAGGGAAACTCAGTTCCATAGACCTGGGGATGCTGAGAGTTTTCACAAGTCCAGATACTGCTCTTCCTCACTCTGAGGAGCAAAGGCATGTGCAATTGATTTCTTGCCAGAGAGAAGGCACAGTGAGAAGGTAACCTGGACCAGAACAATGCATTTTAGATATTTTTTAAAATAATCTTACTGTATGAAGGGATAGTTTTTGTGTGATGGTTTTTTAATCTTGTTTTAGTTATTTTCTTAAAGGCAAAGTGTATAACTTCACAGGTCAATAGGCAATGAAATTAAAATGTGTGAAATTATTTATTTAACAAAATGGCTGCTTTAATATCATTCATAATTTGTAAAGTACCTGGAAATCCATATCATATTGTGCTACTGTTGAAAATAGTGTGGTGAAAAATATCTTCATGGATATTAAGCATTCAGTGTCATATGTTTTCTCTTATTTAAGCAAATTTATTTCCATTAAAATGAAAATATAATGATATTAATTGAAACATTGTCTATAATACTAGATAATTAGAAACAATATTAAAAAGTGATTACCATTTTTAAATATATCTACATAAAGAAAGTAGCCAATTATTTAAAACTACAATTATTTAAAATTGGTTTTCTGGCATAAATATAATGTAAATAGAAAAGAACAAATTAATAAATACAGAATACATAAAATGGACCTTTCATAGAAAGGTATAGCTGTATATGCATACCCCAAATTAAACAATTGTTTGTTTTTAATATTTTTTCTTTCTTTTTTTAATAATATTATTTAGCAGTTACCATTCATTAAAAAGCATCCATTCTCCAAGAAAAAAAATAGAAACATTCTTTTTATCCTTTCAATGCAGAAATCTTTTAAGTGAGCTTCTAAGTATGAATATAGTTTTTGGCACTATAGTGCAGCATATTGATGCTTTACATGAGCCTTGATCCATCAAACATTTTGTTTTATAATAGAATTTACATTGCATTCCACCAGAAACAAGAAATTATCATTTCCTATGTATGAAGTCCAGGAGAGAAAAACAAACAAACAGGGAAGTCATTATAATCAGTTCGAATATTTGTATGGGATTAGGTCATTGTGAACCAAAGAGTGACCCAGGCAAAATCATGGTGAAAAAATACAATTAATATCAAGAGAATGGAACAAAATTGAATCCATTCTTAAGTTTTCTTGTTATTTTTTCTTTTTTAAATATCTTTATTCTTTTATGTGGTGCTGAGGATCGAACCCAGTGCCTCACACGTGCAAGGCGGGCACTCTACCACTGAGCTACAACCCCAACCCCTATTTTTTCCTAAATTACCTTAATTACATTATTCCATCTAAGTCCAGGAATAATTATCATTGGTTGAAAAATCATTTTCTAATAACAATTGATCATTGAATCAAAGTCATAGCTTTAATTCATTTCTTACAGCCAGGGGGTTGGCTTTATGTTATTACAAAAGATGCACTGTAAAAAAATATGTTCTAAGTCTCAGATACTCTGTCTATGGTTACAACATGTAGTAAGTGACAGATATAAAACTTCTATGCCTATGACTTTTCACCACTATATGAACTTGCCAGTCACTAAAATAACCAAAGTAAATGCCTGTGTTTGAACATAAACCTCACAGGTCGTTACTAAAAAAGAAATTCAACACTATAAACAAAGTGAGAGACAAGCCTCCTGGGGAAGCTCTCTTGTGTTTGCATTTGTCTCTTGTTCATGATTTTACTCCTTATATCTACAAAAACACCAGTCAGTTATTCTTATTTAATAAATAATTATCTAATGAATAAATTACATGTGTCTGTTTTTCATGACATAATTATAATTTCTATTTCTTCATAAGCTTCCTTTTATCTTTTTGAGCCAAAATGATCTTCTGAGAATACTTTTAAAATTTGTTTGATCTACATACTTTGCTCCATGTACTTGGGATTCTACCTATTGGGTAAATTCTTATTCCTCAATATATGTTGTTCATCAATTTATAATTTTACTGTGATAGTTTTATTCTGGGTAAATCCAATCAATATTTTATACTTCTATCAGTAGAATCAAAGTTCCTGATGCCATACATGGTACATATGAGGCCTTCATAATCATTCTTTTTTCTTATTTATCTGCTAACTGATAAAGCAAGAGGAGAATAACTTTTGGTCCCTGAACATAACTCCTTGATTTCTTATTATTACAGAAATTTTCATAATAGTTGTTACTATCAGATATGCTTCCTGAGCACTGATATGAACCAGGTTTCCACATGAATTAATTCATTGAATCCCCACTAACAACTGGGAGTTAAAAAACTAGTAACTTAGTTAACCAAGGTCCTAATGATAAAGGCCTTCAGGATCAAATTCAAACACAGGCAATCTGGCTCCTAAATCCTTGCTCTCAACTATTGACTTTATATTTCTCATTTTTAGTCCCTAATTAATAATCATATGACAAATAATGCTATTCCCTTTATGTCAACTGAAATGCTCCAGGTATTGATGAGTTTATGAAAAGATGACCTCTTTCTCATGAAGTCACAGAGCAGACTCAGCAGCACAGCACCATTTGATTCAAAGATGTTATGGAGATGAGTGCTCAGAGTAAAGGTACAGTCTGGACACCATTGTCGACCTCCAAGAAAGAAGAGAATGGACTTTGAGGGAGAAAATTCTACAAAGAACTATAGGAAAACATGGTATTGAATTTTGATTACCTGAGTGCTTTGATTTCTGTCGGATGAGACAAAAATAATTCACTGCTTATGGGTCCTCTCATTGCAATGCAGTGAGCATAATGGAAAAAAAATCAGAGTGCTCAGAGCCTCCATCTCATGAAGGAGTATCTTAATTCCTGACCCTAAGGTAAGTAGAGGATCATCATCTGGAATATATGATTCTTCTTCCCAGTAAAAGCAAGAAGTGTTGTCTTGGTCTCCAGCATCAGTTTTACATCCCTTGAGATAATTCAGGTACTAGGTTACTGATGGACAAGCCAGACTATGAGAAAATACTGGAAATGTCACATCTGATAAAGAACTTGTGTTAGTCAGTTTTTCAATGTTGTGACCAAAATACATGAAAAGACCAACTTAGAGGAGAAAAAAGTTTATTATGGTCCACAGTTTTAGAGACTTAGTCCATGGTTAGCCAGGTGAGATAGCACACCCTGGGAGAAGAAGCACTGGTGGAAGGAATTTGCACAGGACATGGTGGCTGGGAATCAGAGAGAGAAAAGGGGGAAGAGGCCACAGCGAAGACTAACCCGTTCAAGGAATGCCCCCATGTGCCATCTCTTCCAGTCACACCTCATCTGCCTTGAGTTACCACTAAGCCCTTTCAAAAGAAGATGGACTGATTAGGTTACAGCTCTCGTGATCTAATCCTTTACCTTGGAAATCTCTGTATTAGCACAGGAGATTATGGGAGACACCTCATTTCCAAACCAAAGAGTCCAAAATATACAAAGAAATCTTGAAGTTCAGCAATAAGAAAATCTCAACAATAAGAAAACTAAACCTAATACAAATGGACCAAAGATCTAAACAGATACTTTACCAATGAATATGTACAAATAGCAAATAAGCATGTGAAAAGAAACTCCATCTCATATGTCATCAGGGACATGAAAATTAAAACAATAACATACCACCGATATACCTATTAGAATAGCTAAATGAGGAACACAATACGACCAAATGCTGGTGAGGACATGCTGATGGGAATGCAAAAGGGTACTGCCAGTTTGGCAGCTTCTTACATAATCTTTTGGTATGATCTGGCAATTAAGGTTCTTGGTATTTACCTAAAGTGCTTGAAAACATTTGCCCACATCCCAATAATTGTTAATTGCCAAAATGTGGAAGCAGCTACTAATGGGTTTCTGGAGAAGAATGTCTAAATAAACTGATATATCTATAAAATGATAACTTATTTGATGATAAAAGAAATGTGCTATCAAGACATGAAGAAAGTATAAACACGTTATGAAGTGAAAAATTTCAGTTAGAAAAGACTGCATACTTAATGATTCCAATTAAATGACAGTCTGAAAAAGACAAGCTATGAATACTGTAAAAGTCAGTGATTGCTAAGATATGGGTGGGAATGGAATGAATAGGTAAAGCACAGAAGACATTTAGAGCACTGATATCATTCTATATGATACTATAATGGTAGGTACATGTCACTATGCATTTGTCCAAGCCTATTATGATATAAAACAACACAGGTGACCCCAATGTAAACCATGCACTTTGGGTGATAATGATGTGTGAATTTAGTTTCATGAATTGTAATGAGTGTACTACTTTGGTGGAGGGTGTGCTTATGGGAGGTAGGAGAGGGTTATCAGTATATGAGAAATTTCTGTACCCTTCTCTTGATTTTGCTGTAAAATGTAACTACTCTAGAACTACTGTTTTAAAAGAATATGGTGGGAGTGTGCTAATATGTGATGGATGTAATAATGGTAAATGTGAATAACAAAGACAATAACATTAAAAATGAACAGATAAATGGACAATATATAGAGAAAATGCAGATAAATTTAAAAATATTAAATGAAACCCCATCTGATTCAAAATTAAATGAATTATTTATATAAATAAACCAAACCTAACTGATAAGTAAAAGCCAAAAAGTTTGGTAATACACAAGGATTGGGGGAAACAGGTATGCTTCCCCATCAGCACTGTTGATGATATGAGAGTAAAACTTATCCAGGGGACAATTTTTTGAACTGCATGGCCTACTATAAATATATCCTTTTCTTTAACAATATTTTATATCCCTCTATTGAGTCATCAACTATTCTATTCATTTATTTTAACTTTTTGTTTTGCTTACCTTTTTTGTTACAATAAACTCTTATTTTTTAGTTATTGATGGACATAATATCTTTAATTTATTTATTTATTTTTATGTGGCACTGAGAATTGAACCCAGTGCCTCACATGTTCTAGGCAAGCGCTCTACCACTGAGCCCCAGCCCCAGCCCCTGTCTTGCTTACCTTTTAATGTTCTATTTCTCAGTTTCTCAGGTATTTCCAACTTTGTGGGAAACAATCATTTGCAGGTGGTAGTGGAAAGTGTGGGTGGTCTGGTACTTTTATATTTCTTACAAGGTTCTTCATCCTCTCCTTTCCAAACACCCTCAACACACACATGGGTACTATGCATACACACACACACACACACACACAAACCCCATTTCATTTCCCAAGGATTCAAGGGTAAGAGGGTAGGACTTCTACTAAAACTTCCCATGAGGTTGGTGGCTTCTCCCACTGGGCCCAGATTTCATCGTTTCCTGGTCTGCTCTAGAAGCTTTAATTTTTCCATATATTCTCACCCTCAAAAATGTCATTGATATCACTGCCAATATCTTTTCTGTATTTTATGGGATTGTGCCCTTTTCAGTTTCCTTACTGTGTTTTAATTGGGTTTCACAGTGATGCAGGATAAACTGTACACGTAGTCTTCCCCTGCCCCTGACAACTAGCCCACTGGAGGCCTTGTTAGAAACCAGCTGATGTAGGTGACTGCCCTGAACTACTCAGCACTTAGACTTCTTCAATGATACTTCTGTTCCCTCCCTCCCTTTTGAACACCAGCCTGACTTACCAAAATGAGCCCCCTCCTCTGCATTATGAAAGCTGCTTTCTCTTGCTACATTGTTTTTGCATGTGAGGTTGTTTCTCCTCCTTTCTTCTCTATGAAGAACCTGGTGTTTTCTTTTCTGTCCTGGGTTTTTTTCCTTTCTATTGGACAGTTGCCTTCCTACCACTTGTCCTTCTACACTCGGCTAGGGAGAAGTTTTGCACATTCCACAGTCTGTGTGTGTGCTGGCTCTCTAAAAATATAAGACACAGCTGTGTCTACATAGGTGACCTGGGACAAGGTGTGGTGACTGCATGGATGGATACTGAAGGGAGACAAGTTTCAGAGCAAAGACAGAATGCTGCCCAAATAGAAGCCACATTCCCCAAGTCCCTGTCATCTTTGTGCCACTTCAACTACTATGCTTTAAGGACTCCACATTGCCCACTGATAATGTAGATGTTATTTGTCCCAGATAAAATTATTTTCCAAATTTTGGGGGAAAAATAATGTGGGACTGCACTTTGTCTACAAGAATGACTACACAGACCACTTTCTTGTTTACATGGTTTTACTTTGAAATTACTTAAGTCTGCTTAAGGAAGTATCACTGCCAGCCTCCAATGTCACTTTTACTAATGAAGAGCTGAGTTGGGGAATGTCCATTTTTATTGTTCTGCTCTGAGAAACTGAGCAGCACACACTACAGACTGCTGAAACCAGAGTGAATGCCAGAGGCAGATGCTCAGCAGCCAGGCCCCTGGGTGCTGCTCAGAGTTTGTGCTCAGCTCCCCCTGCAGTTTCTGCCACTGTGTCACCCAGAGCACAGTAGTACACAGCCGTGTCTGACTCTTGGATGGAGGCTTTCTCCAAGTGGAAGGAGGTAGTTTCTTTCCTGTATGTGGCTTCAAAACCTTTCTCGCTTCCCTTATCATTGGCCTTCACGGCTTTCAGTAGGAGCTGTGGACCTTCTCCAGGGTATTGAACATACCAGAACAGGTAAGCATACCCAATGGATGAATAAGTGCAGTTTATAGTCAGAATAGACCCTTCTGACATGGTCAGTTGACTTTCTGTCTGGGTCACTGATTGTCCATGGGTCCTTCCTAGGGGGAAAAAGTGATCTGTGTCATCTTGGTGAATAAACTCCCAGATAAATTCGTAGCTAATGAATTGCTAACATAATAGAAGAAAGACACTTTACTCACCAAATATCAAGAGCATCACAGTCACTAATCCTGAAGAAGCGTTCATCTTTATAGAGTCAACTAAATAATGTTCTTGATTCTTAACATGAAGAATGTTGAAGTCTTAGAGAAATAATAAACCTAAAGTTACAATTCACACAGGAAGTGAGCTAGGGTTAGGAAGCTGCACCCCCTGGTGGACAGGGACTGATCTGGGAAGAATGATTTCCTAGACTCCTTTCAGAAGTCAGAACTATGTCCCCATCCCTGGCCTCATTATTAAGCACATATTAGTCTTTAGGAGGCCCTTGTAAATCTAAGGGACAGCTATCATAATTTCTAAGGTCTTTTTTGTTCTTAGAACTCTATCTGACATGTAAATGCTTTAGTTGAACATCCTAGAATGTCTTTGTAACTGATAAGATACCACTTATCTTGGACATTGTAATTCAGGCCTTTGTATTCTCATGCATCTCATTGAAATGACATAAAAGTGTTTGGGGTTTGAATCTTAAGAAGTAATAAGAATTCAAGTCATAATTCGGAGATTGTATGGTTTTTTAGCATTGTACTCCACCTGTGGAACAGTGACTGACATTTCATAGGTGCACAATTAATATGTACTAAGTGAAACAACAATAATAAATAGGTGGCTTTTGGATGAGGGATCACTACTAATGGAAAGACTACAGTTTCTCTGTCTTAAAAATAATATCAGATTTTAGAGATATTATCTTTTCAATAAGAGCTTTTTGGAGTTAGGTGGTTCACTCACTATCTAAACAATACACAAGTATTCCAGAATTTCAAATCATTGCAAAGCAAAACATATGACAGAAGAACATGATAATTAAAGCAATTGGATCCCTAGAGAATGATCCAAGATCAATGTCTTATTCCCCACTATTTCAATGGATCCAAGACAAGAAGTCCAGCTATGCAACTCAGGCAGGCACTAAAGCTACACTCCAATGCAGGTCTGGCCTCAAGCGCTTTTCACAAGGGAGACAAAGTTTAATCCAGTCTGCTGCCTGGAGTTCTCTCTCCACAGATTCAGAAAAAGGATCTCCTGAGTCCAGAGTCAACCTGTAATAGCTTCTCAGATATATAAATAAGTAATTCAGGCCCAGATATCTGAGTGGGTCATATGTCTCTTCTCCCCTTCCTCTATCTTCCAGATCCCAGTATCAAACACTGACTCAAAACCATACTAGAAAGAAATTCTGGAAAATTAGTTGCAAATTTTTATTCTGATATATGGGCAGACATCAAAATGAGTTGGAATGGTGTTGAAATATCAACAAAAATAGTATAGCACAGAGTTCAGTCTGACAGAATAAAAATAGTTCAGCTGCAAAACAATGTGAATGTACTTAACAGTATTCTTAAAATCATTAAGGTGGTCATGTTTTTAAGTTGGTGTGTATTAATTATACAGAATGGTGAGTGTCACTGTGGCATGTTGATATGTGCATACAACACAATTTGATCAATTTCACTCCCCAGTACCTCCCCTTACTCTGCTGTCTTCCTTTCCCAAATCTCCTCCCTCTACCCTGTTGGCCTCCCTTCTACTTTTATGGAGTCCTTTGTGTTTTTTTTCCCTCACTCTTTTTCCACTAGCTTCCACGTAACAGAGAAAACATAAAGTCCTTAATTTTTTGAGTCTGGATTACTTTACTTACCCTGATGGTGTCCAGTTCCATTCATTTTCCAGCAAATGACATAGTTTTATTCTTCTTTATGGCTGAATATAACTCCATTGTGTATATATACCGGTATTTCATTATCCATTCATCTGTTGATGGATATCTATGGTAGTCCCATAATTTTACTATTATTGATTATGCTATAATAAACATGAGTATCCTTGCGTAAGTATCAAGGAGTGGTATTGCAGGTAATAGAGCAGTTCTGTTTTCGGGAGTTTTGAGGAATCTCCATACTGTACGAATTTCCATTTCTGCTAACAATGTATAAGCCTTCCTTTCCCTCACATCCTCACCAGCATTCATTGTTTATTTTATACTTTGTGATTGTCATTCTTTTTAGAGCGAGAGAGACTTTCAGTGTAGTTTTGATTTTCATTTCCCTGATGGCTAAATACATGGAACACTTTTTCGAGTAATTGTACACCAAGTGTACTTTTCCTTTTGAAAAGGGTCTGTTTAGTTCATTGGCCCATTTGTTAATGGGTTACTTGGTCTTTAGGGTTGAGGTTTTTTTTAAATATGTATTCTGAACATTAAATCTCTGTTGGAAGAGTAGCTGGCAAAGATTTTCTCCCACTTTGTAAGCTGCCTCTTCACACTGTTAATTGTTTTCTTTGCTGTGCCAAAGTTTTTTAAATCCATGTTATCCAATTTACTAATTCTTGCTATTGTTTCCTAAGCTATAGGAACCCTATTCAGGACGTCATTGCCTGTGGCTATAAACTGAAGTGTTTCCCTTGTTTTTTTCTTGTATTAATTGCAAAACTTTCTGGTCTTATACCTAGATCTTTGCTCCATTTTGAGTTAACTTTTGAGCAGGTAAGAGATAGACATCTAATTTCATTCTTCAATATATGGATATCCAGTTTTTCCAAAACCATTTAGTAAAGAGACTGTGCTTTCCCCCAACATATCATGTTGGCACCTTTATCAAGCATCAGATTACTGTAATTATGTGGTTTTCTGTGTCTTTTATTTCATGGTCCACATGTCTGTTTTTACGTCAGTATGAAGTGGTCAAATTTATGTTATGAGTCTTTTACCACAATTTAAGACAATTTTTTAAAATTGTAAAAGATACTTCCTTTTAAGATTTCTTCCCATACCTCTGCTTTCCAAATGCAAATATGAGAGTAAATTACAAGGCAAGTTCACTTATTGACTAATCACTACCATCTAATTTTACAGCATGAGAAAATGGGGTTATAGGTAGAAGGAGGAAATCAGAGAGAATGAAGATTTGGGATTATGGAACATCGATTGAGCACAGCAGGACTGGAGGAGTGCAAAATGTTCCACATGATGGACTAAATGTTTTTGGAGATGAAGGGGAGGACAAGAGCAGAGAAAAGAGAGAACACATTCTCTTGTCCCTTCACACTGTCTCTCCAAGAGTTAGCAATGACAGACTATTTTATGGGTAAGATTGATACGAGATTGCTGTAGGTCAGGTTTACCAGTAGTATAGAAGTTAAGCTTTTTCATCTCAGATGTGGTAACAAGGCCATAGATGGAGTAAGTGCTCTAATTGAATCACACAGTAGGTACTCACTAGTCATTATTTTGAATAAATGAATATATAAGTAAATATCTTGTATAAAAATCAAGCTTCACTATTCTGTTATTCTTACTTATAATTTCTTAACTTAAAAATTTGTGTCTATATTCAAGAGTGAATGTTTTTATTGTTCTCTATAATATGTTGGATTAAGGTTAGGCTAGACCCATAAAATAAAATTTATATGTCTAGGTAGTATAAACACACCGCAACTTTTTTTAAGAGAGAGAGAGAGAGAGAGACAGAGAAAATTTTTAATATTTATTTTTTAGTTTTCTGCAGACACAACATCTTTGTTTGTATGTGGTGCTGAGGATTGAACCTGGGCCGCACGCATACCAGGCGAGCACACTAGTGCTTGAGCCACATCCCCAGCCCTACACTGCAACTTTTAAAGGCAAAAATTCTTAGCTATATAACCAATGTAATTTTTAGATAGAATTTCTTTATGTTTGGAATACCAACAAAAATGAATACATAAAATAAAATTCAATTGAAAAAGTGTACACATGGAGAAGAATATGTAGGAATACATTTAAATAAATCTGATTTAAGATAACCTTCAAATACAATTGAGTAACACAAAATGTCCCTTATGAATTGAGAAAATACCTTTATTCAAATTAAGAAATAATAAGTCAATATTTCCCATGACATATTCTATTAATGTAATTCCAACTTTCTGGTTTTATTTTTTCCCTTTGTTTTAAAGGAGTTTGTTGAACTTGTGAAAAATAGAGCACAACTTTTAACATTTGTGTTAAAAAATAATTGTGCAAGTTCTAAGAGGAAAATTCATTGCGTGGAGTTCATTCCTTAAAAAAAGAAAAAAACAACAAATAAATGATCTCATACTTCATCTCAAAATCCTAGAAAAAGAAGAGCAAAACAACAGCAAAAGAAGTAGAAGGCAAGAAATAATGAAAATCAGAGCTGAAATTAATGAAATCGAAACAAAAGAAACAATTGAAAAAATTGACAAAACTAAAAGTTGGTTCTTTGAAAAAATAAACAAAATC
>NW_025999900.1:36685230-36716117 GCF_001458135.2 Marmota marmota marmota
AGGGGGGATAGTAGAGGATAGGAAAGGCAGCAGAACACAACAGACACTAGTATGGCAATATGTAAATCAATGGATGTGTAACTGATGTGATTCTGCAATCTGTATATGGGGTAAAAATGGGAGTTCATAACCCACTTGAATCAAAGTGTGAAATATGATATATCAAGAACCATGTAATGTTTTGAACAACCAACAATAAAAAATTAAAAAAAATAATAATTGTGCAAGAATTATCAAAAACTTCTTGAAAAGGTGCTGCTGAGGAAAGATTTATTCTAACAGGTAACACAATTTACTATGAAACTAATTACTGAGATTATCACAGAATGAAACAAACAGCAAGAACTAAATGAGTAATGTGGAAACATTATAGAGAAAGATATAATATATTCAAAAGATGATGATTAGGAAAAACGGTGCCTATTTATGTACAAACAAATAAGCCTGAATCTCTGTGGATGAGATCCTCCACATTTACTCACAAAAGCCAACAATTTTTAGTCATCTATGGATTTGACAGTGGAGGGTCAGGGAAACCTTCAGAACAGAAATTGAGCTCTTGATGTTGGAGGTGTTTAGACAGAACAAACTCTGAGAACTAAGTATGTTGCATAGTAGGAACTTCTAGAAAGTAAATATGAGGAGCTGGGGTTGGGGCTCAGTGATAAAGCCCTTGTCTCACATGTGTGAGGCCCTGAGACCCATTCCCAGCACCACGAAAAAAAAAGAAAGAAAGAAAAAGAAATTAAATAAATGTGAGTATCATTTACTCTCAACAAATAAACTTAAACCAAACTAATACTTTAAATAGTATTTTAAAAGCATATACTTTCAAAAAGGAAACATGCAGAGAGATTCCAAGGACTTTTTTATTTAAAAGAAAAGCAAGGTAATACTTTTTCAATAAATGTTTATTGGACAAATTGATCTGTATATGTAACAATTCATACAGATCTTTGTTGATATTTTTCAGCCACATGATTTGGAACTTCCTTAGCCAATTCTTCAACCAACATTGTTTGTTGTAGCTGCTCTCTCTTTTCAATCTTTTGTCAAAAATTACGTGTGTGCCTTCAATCCAAATATTCAGGAATATGGCTGGTTTGATTAGTGAGAACTCTAATGTGGTCTATGAACCTAGGGAGTGTTTTCCCTCCAACCCCAGACATGAGCTGACATAGCCCTGCCACTTCCTGTCCCTGCCTTGGTCCCTACAGCGGGTGGCTGTCTCAGGCAGACCCTGGGTTTTTGTACAACTGCCTCCAACAGTCCTCCCACTGTGCCATCTCTCAGTGCACAGAAATACACCGCTGAGTCCCCCAGCTGTGAGGCTGAGATGACAAGCTGGATGGATTTGCTTGCCTTCTGCAAATTCACTGAGTAGTGACCTTCTGTGGCATTTTCCTGACCATAAGAGTTCTGACGGATGAGGAAGACCATCTCCCCACTGCTGGGCTGCTTGTACCAGAGGAGATCATAATTTCCAGCACTGGTGTCATATGTACAGAGCAGGCTCACAGCCTCCTTCTCCTGCACCCACATGGCTGGCTGGGCCTGAGTCACCTTCTGGGCAAAACTGGATCCTGAAGAAAAAAGGACAGAATCAGAAAGTTGAGGGACAAGTGGTGTGGGACAAAAAAAGAAAAGGTGCATTTTTATACATTGCTAACCATCCCTTCCAAAGTCCCTGTAAGGCTACCCTGTCCCCCAGTCCCTTGGTCACAGAGGAGGCCCCTTCCCATAGGCATCATCCTTACCCAGCCACATTGATGCCATGAGCAGCTTCAGCAGCCTGGGCAGCACCATGTTTGCCTTCTTCCTTCAGAAGAAATTCTTCTTTGACTCCAGGGCTCTGCACTGGGAGGGGAGCCTGACAGGGGGAGGGAGGAATCACTGGGCTCCAAGCTGCTGCTGCCCCTGAACAGGAAACAGAGGCTTCCTGGTGCAGTGAGTTGATGTGTGTCACCTCAAACTTCTCTGTGTCCTGGCTGATGATCTCACCCACCAAGATTCCCTTCTTAATTTAACTCTTAATTTAATGACCATTGAACCTGAAAGCAAACACGGGCATACTGGAAGGAAAATAACCCCACCAACTGCTAAGCTCAGTCATGGCACCTGTAATGGCACTGGGAGGTGGCACTTGCTTAAAGAACTATGTGTGATGGATTATGGAGACAGGTGAGAGGCCATAGTCATGGATACTCTCACCTGTGTGTGGTGCCTTTTATTCTAGAGTAAAAATCAATCATTTTATCAACAGAAGTCTCATCTGTGTTTACTAATCACTGCAGCTCTCTTCACCTGCTTACTGGTATAATAATATTCCCCATTAGTTCTAGTGTATGTCTAGTTATCTATCTTGGACCAAGCAGCAGAAAATGATCATCATCATCATCATCATCATCATCATCTCTCTTTGCTAAAATGTTTAGAAGGAAGCCCTCAGACAGTGAATCCTGTCATAAAGGTCCTCTTCTTTTCTCAATTTAGTTTTCCCTGCCCAGCTCTGTTCATGAAGGCCAGATTAGGTACCAGAGTTTGGTCAGCAGATTATCCAACCTCTGAATTCTTATGTTTCCTTTTGCCTCAACTGGGGCCTTGATGAAACACAGCAAGTTCCCATATTCTGTATACCGAAATCTGCATGAAACCTGTACTGAGTTACCTCAGACACCTCCCTAGGACAGATGACCATAGCATGAGAAATTGTGAAAACCCTTCTTTTTAATGTGCACATTAAAGATAAGGACATGTCCTAGAAACATTACTGACCAATGTGATAAGCAACAAAGATGCATTGCTGGCCATCCCCTGTATCTTAATACAATGGTCAAGATTATCCCCCTTCTCTCAAAATAATTTTATTTTTGTCTGGGTTGATGGAAGCATCTTCAGATATTGCACTGAAATCCCGATTAAATATGATGACACCACATCTATTGCAACTGCTCTGCTTTCTAAAAACACCCAACATTTTTTTTTTTTTACCAGGAGGTTAACTAATTTATGAGATTATGAAGTTCTTCTCATAAATCCATTGCAGTTTTCATTCAAGGGAATCACATAATTGTACTTCTATTATTCAAAAATCATCCATATCCAAAAAAGATATTGACACTCCATGCCAATATTGTTAATTAATTGAATCTTATTTTAAAAACTGAAAAAAGAATAATACCAGGCATATATTATATATTGGAAATTTACATCAAATACTTGAAGTATTTGATGTCTTTATACTAATGAAAGAAATTTTGTCCTGAAGACAAAGTCCCACACCATGAGAGGCACCATAGAACCTGGAGGGTGGTGATGCTTGAGCAGATGATCATGATGAATTAAACATGGCTTTCTGACTAAAGTCCTTATGCAAGGGTATAGCTCAGTGGTGGAGCACCTGAATGGCATATGTGAAGCTCTGAGTTCCACTCCCAGTACCACAAAGAAAAAACAAAACTCAGGTGAAATTAATTACTGTATCAAACATGCTTGAGCCCCCACAGCCTGTAAAGCATTGTTCACCTAAGCTCTCGTGGCCCTGCTTCCCCCCAGCCACCCCACACAAAATTGTATGTTTTCTGGATGTGAAATGGTCACCTGTAGGCAGATGTAGCTCCCAAACCCTACATATTTCATTGTTTTACAAATTAAACCAGATAAATAAACTCAGAATAGTCCATTGTTTCATTACCATGCCAACAGGCTGCTTTCCGGGCATTTCGTTTAATCAGCCTGTATGTCATTTGAACCCAATGACAGAGGATAGGAAAATAATGCAGAGAAAGATGCCTCTGAACCTGTGGAACTGTCCTCATTAAGTGCAATTTACTACCAGTTGAGCAAATAAAGTACAAGGAATTAATCCTTAGTTGCATTTAACAACTAGTATGACTCATTCTTAAATGACAAGAATTAAAAAGTAACTCACATTAAAAATCTTAACTAAGATTCTGTGGACAATGTCCTTATGCAGATAGTCCTCAGAAGATGAGTGCTGACCCAGGATCCTTGAAACACATGGGCCCTGGTCCCACCTGTACAGTGCCTCTGAGACTGTCAGAACAGAATTCTCTAGCTGATTGGAACCACTTGGTGTGCTATCTCCTGTGCAATCCTTATTTTTTTATACTTTAAATAGTATTTTCTAATCTTAATGGTAGAATGTAATGTATTTCTTATTGATCTTACTTTGTTCTAATTGCTAATAAAATAACTTGATTAGGTAATGCTTTATTTGAAGCAATAGACACACTAGTGTAATAATTCCACTCTCCAAGCCATTAGTAGTAAATATATAAATATATATTAAGTATATAAATATATATTAAATATATAAAATAAATATTTTATAAATAAATAAATTATTTCACCAGAAATAATGATAAGGGAGAAATGAAAATTAAATGTGAAAGAATAAATTTAGCTTTCATTATAAATTGGAACTTTACCAAGAAAGAAAGGCATATATAAATAAAAATAAATACATTTATTTAAAGTAAATTTTGCTACACAAAAATTGAATTTACAACAAAATGTCATAGAATGCATGTAGATAGTTAAATGGTTATATAGAGAACCAAATTGCATATTTTTCTTTTGTGTTTTTTTGTATGCTTGAAAAGAATGACAAAAAACTATTCATTTGACACAAATATATACTATAAGATGAGTAATTAGAAATATTATATTGTATATTAGATATGTGGACTTGTGCATTCTTCATATAGACTTCTTCATATACTTTGACAAAATGTTAGAAACAAATTGTCTAGATACATAATTATCAATTTCACATTTTTTGTTATTTTACATATTTTATATTTGGCATCTAAAGTTTTATAATCAGAAAAATAAATAATGTGATAACTAAAGAGTCTAAAACCCACCAACAATAAGTATTATGTTGATCACAAGGGGTTATTTATACGAGAGGAGTCTGAACTCATCTTCAAAGTCTGAATTTCAAGGTAAAAACCATTCTAATTCCCTTTAAGAATCCATTAATTGCAATTTTAGGATTACCTATAACATGCAAATATCTGGAGTTGGAAGCTCCTTCCTCCATGCTTTCCATATGCATCTCTTTAATCATCTGCCAAATTTCACTATGTGTACGATAATCAAAACACCATATTTTACACCTTAAATCTACCACAAATGCAAATTTAAAATAATTACTAAGAATAATCAACCAACAAAACATTCTAACTCTTTCTAGATCATCATGGACCTAACTTTTTTATTACATGCTTTTAATAACTATATGACAGTTACTGCTTTCCAAAACAAATATAGCAAACAGTATACTGGGAAGCCTATGGAAAGGAAGCAGCTCAGCTCAGTGGCAGGTTTGAGTACAGGCTGCAGGTGTCTGGGAAGCATCGTGCATCAGCTGCACAGAAGTAGACAGCTGAGTCTCCAGGTTGGGTGGCTGTAATGTTCAGGGAGAAGTGTTTGACTTTCTTATCCAACACAACAATGAATCTTTGGATTTGATTTATCTCCTTATTTGAACGTATGTCTATAATCATCCGGAAACCTTTTCCAGCCTCTTGCTTATACCAAGGAAAGTAGTTCAAACCACTATCTGAATAAGTACAGTTGATAACAGCGCTGTCTCCCTCCTGGACACTCAGGGTAGAAGGCCGCTGCTCCACCTTCTCTCCTTGGCTCACCCCTATGCAGAAAGTAAAAGAAAAAAAGATGATGTTGGCATGTGGTTACTCTTCAGAATTTTTGTTTTCTTCAGTGACTATGGAAAACCTGCATAAAGCCAGTCTTCCCAGATATCTAAATAACATCTGCTAATATAGTCTTCTTCCCCCAAATCCTCAACTCACAGTCCAGATGCAGCCACACGAACATGAATAAAGCAAAGGGAGATGTCTTCATTGTTCTTCCCAATTGAGATCAATCTAGACTTGCAATCTACCCAGGAGCTACTTCTATTATCAGGTTTCTCCTTTTGTCTCTAACAATTCTAGTGGCTTCTCTTATTGTCAACCCAACCAATAAGAAAAAGGTCCTGTTTCTCCACCAAGTTTATTATTCAGAAGCCACTGCACTGAACCTCCACCTATTCTGCACCAGCTGGGGTAGACTGCCACCGTGTGGTCACATTTCTAACTACTGAAAAAGACAAATCCAGCCTGACAGATGCATAAAATCCCACACAGGAATAGAAGAAATACATAAAACTAAGCAACACAATGCCTTCTAAAGTTCATAATTCACCAACAACTTACCCCAGAGATAATAAAGTGGATGAAATACCAGATAAATAATTGCAAACAATCATTATACAAATGATCAATGAATTCCAAAAGAACACAGAAAAACAACTGAATTAATTAAGGAAGTTAGTACAGGATAAGAATGAGAAATTCAATAAGGATATATAAATATTGAAAAAGAACAAGATAGAAATCTTGCAAATGAAAGTCACACTGAATCAAATAAAGTGTTTAGTTGAACATCTGTAATCGAGTGGACCATGCTGAAGACAGAATCTCAGAGTTGGAAGATAAAAGAGTTGGCCTTGAACATGCAAAAGTATTAAAGAAAATAAAATACATAATCATGACCAGAGTATACAAGAATTCTGATACAACATTAAGAGACCAAATTTAAGAATCATTGGAATCAAAAAGAATACTCAGATACAGGCTGATGACATAAATAAGTACTTGTGGGAAATAACAAAAATGTTTCAAAACATTTTAGAATGTGAAGGATATTCAAATACAGGAGGCATTCAAAACCTCAAATAGACAAGAACAAAAAAGAATGTCTCTTGGATCTGGGTAGTGCTTAGTGGCAGAGCACTCGCCTAGCTCGTATGAGGCACTGGGTTTGATCCTCAGGACCACATAAAAATAAATAAACCAAATAAAGATAAAAAAGAACGTCTCTTGATGTATTATGATTAAAGTGTTTACCATAAAGAACAAGGAGAGAACTTTTAAATCCTCAAAAGAAAAACAGCAGGTTGTATCAAGAGGAAATCTCACCAGAATTACTTCTGGTTTCTTAGCACAAACTCTAAAATCCAGGAGAACTTGTAATGATGTGTTCAAAGTCCTGAAAGAAAATAACTGTCAACCAAGATTGCTATATCCAGCAAAGTTTTCCTTCAGAAACAAAAAAGAAATTTAAATACTTTCCAAGAGAAGAAAAATCTAAAAGAATTTACCAATATGATGCTGGCACTACAGAAAATACATTAAGAGATACTACATACAGATGAAACCAAAAACAAACACAAGAGCTCACAAATGAACAAATCTAATTTAAAGAGGAGCTAAGTTGAAAAATAAGATAAAATTAAAAACAAATCAGAATGGCAGGAATGGGCAATTCACCTCTCTATAATAACATTAAATGTAAATGATCACAGCTCTTCAATAATGGAAAATGATATATCATGCAAATGGACCGCAAAACAAATATATGTAGCTACTCTCCTATCTAACAAAGCAGACCTCAGAGAAGGCATTAATTTCCAGGATTTATACAAAGAACTCAAAAAACTCATCATCAGAAAAATAAATAACCTAATCAATAAATGGACAAAGGAATTGACAAATAATTCACAGAAGAAGAAATATGGATGGTCAACAAATACATGAAAAAATGTTCAACATCTCTAGCAATGAGAGAAATGAAAATTTAAAAAACTACACTGAGATTCCATTTCACTCCAGTCAGAATGGCAACTATCAAAGAATGCAAATAACAATAATTTATGGCAGGGATATATGAAGAAATGTTATTTTATACATTGTTGGTGGGACTGCAAACTGGTGTAACCACTCTGGAAAGAAGTATGGCAAATCCTTAGAAAACTTGAAACTAAACTGACATTATGAAATTGTTTTTTCACAATATAACAGAAAAAGCATATATTGAGGACTGGATGTGTGAGACATGGAGTAGTATGAGAGGGAAAGAAATGACCCTGCACCATGAAACTCCAAGAGCATTTTCAAATCCACACATAATCTATTGTGTCTGAGATTACACTAACCCATCTTTGGGCCTCTTCAGAAGCACAGACAGGATCCTCAGGATGGGTTTCCATTACTGCTGTACAACATCAATAATGGATGATGGATTAGGAAGAGACTACTTCCACATAAAATAGAATAAAATGGGACGTTAGTAAGTATAAAGATCATCACAGGGTTTGGTATGGAGGTGTACTCCATGTGTGAGCCAGGGATCAATAGGATGTTTCCTTCTGATTATTTCTTTCATTTACCTGTAATGTCATGTTGTTCTCATAGGAAACACACAAACACTTGAACAAGCTGGAAAACCTAGGAGAGACAGACATGTAACTTTACATGTAAAGAACTTTTTCAAATATCCCTATTGATTTCCAGCTTGAACCACCTTCTTTCAAGCATAACTTCAGGATTCAAGATTCTTAACCAGGGATGGCTATAATATTGTAAAACTTTGTGCAAAGTGAAAATTGATGATACCCTGTTTAAAAAGCAGAAAAAGTGCTATGAAATAATATAATATACATGTCTCTTTACAAAATATTATATTATTTATAAAACACAATAAGATTTATAGTTATACATATAAGTATCAATACAAACTTAAATTAGCATCATAAGTTTACATTAAAATAAGTAATATTTCTTTGTGAATATATCTTTGTGAATAATCTTTCTTTGTGAATATTTCTTTGTGAATAAAAATTTTCTGCCTTCTTCTAATGCAATTTAAGTTATATGATTTTCAAAACTTATTCTTTTTAAAAATTATTTATATATTATTTTTTGTCATATATGAGAGTAGAATGTATTTTGACATATCATACATATATGAAATATAATGTCCAATTTTTGTGGTTGTACATGATGTGGAGTTACACTGGTCATATATTCATATAAACCTAGGAAAGTTATGTCCAATGCATTCTACTGTCTTTTCCATTCCCATCCCTCTTTCCTTCACCCAATCTCTTTTCCAATCCAGTGAACCTATTGTGAGTCAGCATCCACATATCAGAGAGAACATTCAGGCTTTCATTTGGGGGGATTGTCTTATTTTGCTTTGCATTGTAGTCTCCAGTTCCATCCATTCACTGGAAAATTCCATAATTTCATTTTTCTTTGTGGCTGAATCATATTCCATATTCCATGCATCTATTGAAGGGCATCTGGGTTGATGTCATAGTTTAGCCATTGAATTGAGCTGCTATAAACATTGATGTGGCTGCATAACTACATTATGTTGATTTTAAGTTTTTCAGATATATGTCGAGGAGTGGGATAGCTGGGTCAAATGGTGCTTCCATTCCAAGTTTTCTGAGGAATCTCAGAAAAGAGATTCCTGTTTTTAAGAGTGATTGCACCAATTTGCAGTTCCACCAACAATGAGAGTACCTTTTTCTCCACATCCTCATGAACATTTACTATTACTTGTATCCTTGATAATTGCCATTCTGACTGGAGTGAGAAGGAATTGCATTTCTCTAATTGCTAAAGACATTGAACATTTTTTCATATATTTGTTAACCAGTAATATTTCTTCTTCTGTGAAGTGTCTGGTCAGTTACTTTGCCAATTTATTGATTAGGTTATTGTTTGTTGCTGTTAAGTTTTTGAGTTCTTTATATATCTTGTAAATTAATGCTCTAACTGAAGTGCATGTGGTCAAGATTTTCTCCCATTCCATAGGATCTCTCTTCACATTCTTTATTGTTTCCTTTTCTGTGAAGAAGGTTTTAGTTTGATACTATCTCATTTATTGCTTCTTGATTTTATTTCTTGCACTTTCAGAGTCTTGTTGAGGAATTCAATTCCTAAGCTGACATAAGGGAGATTCATGCCTATTTTCCTCCTAGTGGGCATGGGGTCTCTTGCCTAATGTGTAGATCCTTGATACACTTTGAGTTGAGTTTTGTGCAGGGTGAGAGATAGGGGTCTAATTTCATTTTGTTACACATGGATATACAATTTTCCTAGCACCATTTTTTGAAGAGGCTATTTATTCTTCAATGTATGTTTATGGCATCTTTGTCTAGCATGAGATAACTGTTATTTATGTGGGTGTGTCTCTGTGTCTTCTGTACCATTGATCTACATGTCTATTTTGATGTCAATATAATGCCATTTTTGTTACTGTTGCTCTGTAGTATAATTTAAGGTCTGGTATTGTGATGCCTCCTGCTTCACTCTTCTCACTGAGAATTGCTTTGGCTATTCTGGGCCTTTTATTTTTCCAGATAAATTTCATGACTTCTTTATCTATTTCTATAAAAAGTGCCATCAGAACCTTAGTAGAAATTGCATTAAACCTGTATAGTGCTTTTGGTAGTATGGCCATTTTGACAATATTAATTCTGCCTCCTATCCAAGAACATAGGAGATCTTTCCATCTTCTAAGGTCTTCTTCAATTCATTTCTTTAGAATTCTGTAGTTTTCACTATAGAGGTCTTTCACTCTTTTGTTAGATTGATTCCCAAATATTTTTTTGTCAAAACTTATTCTTTTAACAACTTCATTTTGGAGAAATATAATTGGAGGTGATGACAGATGCCCTTGTTAATTGCACAATTGTAAACTAAGCCAGGCACAATGATGCAGACTTGTAATCCTAGCACCTTGGGAGGCTGAGGAAGGAGGATCACAAGTTCAAGGCCAGCCTCAGCAACTTAGGAAGGCAGTAAGCAACATGAAACCCTGTCTCAAAATAAAAAAATAAAAAAGATGGGGATGTAGCTCAGTTGTAAAGTATTCCTGGGTTTAATCCCCAGTACACACACACAAACACACACACACACACACACACAGAGAGAGAGAGAGAAAGAGAGAGAGACACACACACACAAGATTACAAATTAAATTTCTGATTTGGAGAAATGATGCAAAAGATACTGAAGTTCTTAAAAAGTATTTTCTATGATATGATACCTAATAGCTTAGTTTGAAATTTAAATTTTAGTAACTCTAGGTTTGATGTTTCTAGGGGAACAATTTTTTTTTTAAGATGAATTAACTCCTCATGCAAATCATTACCCTGTGAGTCTGAATTTAATTTTAAACGTAAATTTGTACAGCAGCATTTTAAGGTTTCCACTGATACTTTCTGTGACTTGTGGAAATCTTACAAACTGACTGAAGCTTCATGAGTGTATATAATTCAGAATGATTGTTTAGGCCTTCCTTTGCTGTGTTTTCAATTGAAAGGAAAATTAGTTTTAAAATTTTCTTTTGTGGAAATACTTAGTTTATTCAAAACTTCCACGAGAATGGTGTTCTTCTACATCAAGCTACTTTCTTTATACTTAATTTCCATTTTTAAGCTTGTGAATATTCACCATGCAATGTGGCATCAATTTTCAAAACCAGAGTTCCTAAACTTTTCAAAGGATTCTAACAATTTCTTAAAATGCTATATTCAAATGCCCACATGTACCTTTTCTTCTTGTAAAAATTTACCTACAACATTGTTTGCCACCACAGAGCCCCAGAGAGCTTCCAATGTGCACTTGCACTTGGAATGGATGAAATAACTGCCAGTTCATAGGCTGCCAACTGTGCTTTTGAACCTGAGCTTGCATGTGCCCCTGTCCCAAGCCTTTGTATCTCTCCTCTGCTCAGGCACATGCTCCAGCCTCTTATCAGACTTCACTTAAAAAACACAAAATCAAAGACAAAATTTTTAAGACTCTCAAGACAATGGTAGCACAATGTTTAATCAGTAACCAACCTTTTCTGAGCCCCAACCACTATGAAACTGTACACTTCACATCATAAAATCTGGTCTTGCTCCCAGCTTCACTGAAATACCCAAATGTCCTTGTTTTGACCTCAAGGTTTCACTGCTTCCTAGGATATTCCCTATATTAACATAAAAGACCTTGGCGAGGCTAAAATTCCATTTACATTGCAATTTATACACATGCAGCTTAAACTTTTGATTTGCTTGTGAGAAGTTTTAAGATGTGGCTACAGCAAATTAAGGCCTTTGTGGGTATGCTGGATGATTTCTGCTTCCTTTCCCAAACTTGAAATGATATAAGAAAATCATGGGCAATAGATTTCTTCAAAGGAAGACCAATGGCTTTAATGTAACAAAAGAAAAAGTTTAATGATCTCTTCTTTTAAAGAGTTACATTTAGAAAAGAATAAGTTGTATAACTTTTCATCTAAATTGTACAATATAAACCTTTGACATTTATCAACACATATCACATGCACTTGGGAATCCTCTAAGCTGGCTGACTCAGAGCATAAGCTCTGTAGTCAGATTTGCTGAGTGAATCCCCTCTGCCCCATCTGCTCTAGGTGATGACCATATGAGTGCAGGCAGTCACTCCCTCTGTAATCCTCAGTTCATTTGTGTGCAGAGTGAAGAAGTATTGTCAGTACTTTTCATTCAATATCTTTTTGTTCCTTTTCTTGAAAAACGGAATAATCTGTGACTATCTGGAAAACTAGATCATCTCTTTTTTATTGGTTGACAATCTTAGTTTTTCCAGTATTTTTCATCATAGTAATTTAGATGTCATATATAAGCTCAGCCAGAGGCTCTCTTTTAACAGTATTTGGGGCCCTGACATCCTTATCAGTGGCTCTTATGGATCCTTATCACAATTTTTTCTTGAAAAGGGCTTGTGGGAGGAAAAGGATCCAATCCATGTGGGATGACAGTGCTGAGAAATATCCTGTTAGCAGAGGTGACAGGGCTACAACCTGAATCAGGACACCACAGCTGTGCAGAAGCTACTGGGAAAGTCTCCCTGAGGCAGAGACTGTGGCTGCAGCTGCAGTTTGGGGACAGGCTGCAGGTCCCCTGGGAGCACTGTGCCCTGCTGCACAGAGGTAGGTGCCTGAGTCTTCCAGCTGGGAGGTGGAGATGTGCAGGGTGCTGTAGCGCTCCTTAGGATTTGCTGTTGCCTTTAACCTTCCCTCCTGCTTTGTCCCTGAAGCCAGGTAAAACAGATTGATGAGGCCACCCCCAGGATTCTGTCGAAACCACTGCATTCTGGTCATGGAGGTGGAAAAATTGCACCTCAGAGTAGAGCTGGTTCCCTCCTGGAGCCTCAGGGCTGAAGGACTCTGCTCCACCTGCTGCCCTCTCACTCCTGCTTGGAAAGAGAAAAGCAAACTCAGTTGGTGTCACTGGGGAATCCATGACCAGATCACAAACCTGCCGAATATCCCAGGACAAATCCTGAGGATGGAGGACAGGGAGGGGGCTTGGTGCCAGCTCTCCCTGCCCTCCCTCACACTGTCAGCCCTACAACACCCCCAGCCCCCTCTGGGAGGAACCCAACTCACAGCAAAGCTGCACCCACAGAAGCCCCAGAAGAGCCCCCAGTCCCCTCTGCATGGCTGCTGGCCTGGCTACTGGGCTCTTCTTCCTGCTCTGCAGGTGTCAGGTCTTGAGCCAGACAAGCTTGTTCTTCCAGGCCACAGGTTCCACCTGACTCCCTGAGCACCACTCACTTCTGAGCTCTGTCCTGCCCCTAACAGGGAGCTCCACCTCCAGTGGCAGAGGGAGACAGTGGTGGTGGCTCCATAACTGTGTGAGGACAGTACAGGGGGCTGGGGTGATGTTTCTGGTGGATGAAAACAAAGGTAAGTTTTGTTTTTCTTTTGAGTTTTGTTATTCTTTCTGATGTATGAGAGTGTGTTTGAGGAAAATATCTGAGAAAGGTAGATGAAACTTCAGGGAAGGAACAATGTGTCAACAGTGTAAAGTAGAGCCTTGAAGAATCACAGGACATGTAAGCCCATTTCCCACATTAAGTAGTTTGGAAGAGAACTTGAGAAATCATTTATATGAATGTTCTGATAAAGGTAAACCATTTGATAGCATCCAATGTATGTTAAGAAGTAAAAACAATTGCTTAAAATCAGCTGATCAACATCTGCATTAAAAATATTTACAACAAAAGTTCATTGGTTCAAATGAAAATATGACATACATATGATATTTGAACAGATATATATTTTTTCTCACTCTCCTTGCTCTGTCCACCTCTTTCCCCATACATCCTGCAGGCCCACACAGCACACCAGTCAGGATATACACTGCTGATAAAGTCAAATAATTTTTTTCCCTTTTTCTTCTCCTAATTTTGGTCTTCATCTTTCATCTTTTCTTCTCATCCATTTATTCTTTTTCCTTCTAGTCATAGGGAAGGTATATGAAAATATTGGAATCAAAAGTCCTGCAATGATGTCTGTGTCAGTGTATTTGGGAAATTTTTGTAATAAAACAAAAATTGAAAATAGGTAATGGAGATGTTTTCTATTGAACATATTCCAGATAAAATTTCAATTCCCTGAACTCTCAGAGGATCATCCTCCTAGTGAATTTACAGACATAAGGGCTCCAGAGAACTCAGATTCAGGTTCCAGCCTTCTGAGGTTTTATGTAGAATGGCAGAGCTGAAGGCCTGAGATAAACTTAGACCAACATCCACTGCCCCCTTGCTGTCTCTCTCTGGCTGTTCACCTCTTCTGGATCTTACAAAATAAGTCATTCCTGGTGTAGCCTAGGGTGCCCCCTGGTGGACTGAAACTATCAACAAAGGCCAAGGAAGACCACCAAGTCCTCAGCAGTCACTGAACTGAGCCCCACTCACCTCATACTTTCTACTGCAGGAAAAGCAAACAATTCGAGAGGGTGGGGTGCAATAAAAAGACTGCCTAGATTCAATGGGGGTTAAAAATGAATCACATTTAGAGCTTTGGGTGTTCTCAGTGGTAGAGCACATGACATGAGGCTCTGGGTTACACCCCTAGCACCACAAAGACCAGGGACACTTTAAAAATGACATTTTATGGATGTTATATTTGAAATAAACTATCAGTTGTCACCATATGCTGATACCTCGATTTTCTCTAATTTAGTTCTAAATAAATTCATAAACATTTATTCAAGTATTATTGGGAGTGAAAAAGAAGGATATGAAATGGGGGAGGGAACAGTTTGTAGTCTACTGGGGAAGAATAAAGCTCACATATCTGTGATGAAATCAAGGAGTAGGACCCTGAGATGAGCATAAAGCAAAGCTATATGACCCCAGAAGCAGGAGAGCATTTATGTATGGGACGCGATTACAAAACCTTCTGAAGAAGGTAATCACTTTCCCCTCTCCTCTTCCTTTCTGTGATGATAGACAAGCACATGGATAACTATTAATGATGGATTTTATGACTGTTTATTAATTTTAATATTATGAAAAATTCACAAATATATGAGTTATTGAAAGTAATAAAACACTACATATAGACCAAATAAAATGACATAAAATGCCATTTGACTTTCCCTCCCAATTCTGTCCCTTTCATTAATATTACCCTAACTCTTTCTTTGTCTTCTCAATTTGAAGGTGAGCTCTCAGATGTTTTACTATAAATTTACAATCACAATCCAAATATGTGAAACAACAGAAACTATATAGAATTTCATTTATAGTTTTTATTTGATTCAAAAAGATATGTCTTTTGGATACACTTCTGTACCTTGCTTTATGAGCTCAATAATAAATCCTGTAGGTCTTACTACATTAGCACAGATAGGTTCTGGGGTTGCCTTGCACCACATCATGGCATGTTTAGTCTACACAGCCCTTCCTCTGTTGATGAACACTCACAGTGTTGTTGGATATTGAATAGGTATTTTAATAGGTTGAATATGTATGTGTATATATATCCAGTAAACAGGTCAATTAATAAATTTTTAAATTTTGATGATAAATAAAATAAAAAAATTTTAATAATAAAGCAAGTAATCAAATTTGTTGGCATACAAGATTTGTGGAAGAAGTCACTATCATTCATTCATTGTTTTGGGGTGGTTGAATCATGTATTTTAAATTTACCCAGCCTAAATACTAGGTTACATTTGTTTTCTTACATTTTGTTTATTTTTATCTTTTTCATTTCAACAGAGGGTCTCCTTAATCCACCTTCAAACCTGTGACTCGTCAGAAGATGGGGAAATACATAGGGTAGCCCATCAGCATTTTTTTTTTACCTCTTTTGCTTGGAAATTTTGTTCCACTATACCTTTCTGCTTTTCTGTTGAGAAGACCGTTAATGTTGGGATTTTATGCTCACTAGAAGTTTAGGGGATTTTTTTTCCTTTCTTGTGTAATGAAATTTTATGCTGTCCTCAGCACTTCGATTCTCTTTCAGTCTGGAAACAAATATCATATATTGCTGAGAAATCTTGAGTAAATCTCATCTTCTTCCAGAATTCACAGTTAATGTTGTTGTTATGTTCAATTTCTGGGCCTGACAGAATGGTCCAGTGCTAATTGGGAGGCATCTTCCTGGATTCCCCTTCTGCAAGCTTTGGTTTCACATTTTTCAAATCTTTGTAGACTGTTTTATATGTATATGTATACATATATACACATACATATAATTTTTGTTTTTGGTACTGGGAATTGAACTCAGGGGCACTCAACCACTGAGCCACATCCCTATTTTGTATTTTATTTAGAGACAAGGTTTCACTGAGTTGCTTAGTGCCTCGCCATTGCCAAGGCTGGCTTTGAACTCCCAATCCTCCTGTCTCAGCCTCCCCAGCTGCTGGGATTACAGGTGTGCACCAACATGCCTGGCTACTGTTATATGATGTCTCTTTTCCACCTTTTCATGTGTTATTGGTATTTCATCTGCTACCTTCTCCTTTTCCATTGTCTTTCTGCATATGGAATTTTGCCTTTTTAAATACCATCTTTTAAGAGTTGTGGAAAGAACATAAGTAAATGTACAAGTTCAATCTGCCATGCTTTGCAAAAGTCAGAAACTTCGTTATACACGCAATTGAACTATTTGAAATAGTTTTTCCTATGAACATAAATTAGTTGGGTTATATTAGTAGTTGCTAACTCAAGTAATTAATATGGTATAAACATTGTTTTCTGGGAAAAAATATAAGGATAAGAGAGAAGACTAAGACATGACAATCATGACAAATGAATGATTTATGGGCAAGGTGTCTTCAATGACAATGACAGCATCAGTAATCTGCATGGCAGCATTTACATGCAGGCTCTGAGACAGGGAATCATGCACACCATTCCCTCACTCTCACTTTTTGTACTCAAAGAACCTTCTCACAAAGAAATATATCCTCTTCATGGGCCCATAAAGGGATATACATTAGGTGACTACAATAGACAAGACAAAAGAAAACCTCAATATTTGCAAAGAAGACAAGTTAACTATAATTAAATCTGTTCACATAAATAGCAACTTGTCATAGCAACAGCCCTCAGCATTACACTTGGAACTCTAAGACAAGACTCTGGAATCTCCAGTTATGAAGAATGATAACTGCAGGGTTCTCAGTTCTGCCCACACATTATGTGCACCTCTGAGGTGTACACTATGCCAGAACCCGAACACCAGGGATTCTGATGTGATTGACCTGCAGTGAGTGCCAGCCACATCTGGCTGATTATATCCTGCAGCCAGGATTGAGAACCACTTGAGACACACAGGCTGTAGGTGCATGAAGAATGCTCTTTGACCTCTCTCTGCTCAGAAGTCTTGCCTGAGTCTCTGATCTGAAGACACAACAAACTGGGAGCTGATTTTTTTTCTTTTAAACCACAGCAATCTTTTCTCTCCATTTCTAAAAGTTAGGAGAACATCAGGTGCTTTTTTTTTAGGATTCTGCTTTAATACAGGAGATTGGGGAAAGTCTTTGCAGTAGGTGGTAATGGTGATTCCTCCTGGATGTTCAGGGGCTCAGCTTCAGCTGTTCACCTGCTCAGGGAAGGAAGCCCTCTAGAATACAGGACACTCTGATGGGAGCAGGAAATCCCTTCAACATTGTCATAGTGTGCTGAGCCTCCCCTTCTCCACTGATGGTTTCACAAAACATATCTAGCCCATGTTGATCAGGGTTCTACAACACCTTCAATCTGTAGTTCTTGCTCCCAGAAAGATATTCTTAGACTGATTTAAAATAATGTCCAATAATTTTTAATATTGTTTGTCAATATCATCATAGATGGTATTTTTTTATCCTTACCATTTTAATGTCAAATAAAAGATCAAGTTTCATACATTTGTTTTTCCCTAAGTCAGCCTGTACGTCTTCACTAACCTGGTTGTTTTGAGAACAACATGGGTTGTTGCTACCAAGAACCATCTAGCAGGTCCTCTGCCAGCAATGGCTTTGCTATGGGAGGCAGTTTACCACTGCAGCTCAGGAAAAACAGGCTTCTAAAATCTTGCTTTCAGTGTTGAAATCCATTCAGCAATCACTGATCTCTAGCCACACATCCATTGGAATAATGAATCAGGAAGACAAAATTAAACTTCTGCTGCAGTTTCTCAAAAACCTTTATCATATAGACTTTTTTCCATTCTATGAAGTAGAGAATCATCAGTAAAGGTGACTCCATGAAGGCTTATATGCTAAATTCAATATCCATATACCCAATGCCTATAAAGAGAGATAACACACTTTAAGAGCTGCTTATATGAGTTCAATGTACAAGTGAATGAAGACTGCCACCACATTTTTCATAGATGCTTCCAAACAGCTGTTCTCTGTTCTAATTGTGCCACCTTCACTTGTTAAAGTGGTTCACAGCATAACTGCAGTGAGGAGTTTATCCTCTCATTGAAGAGTAGTGAGGGACTCTCTTCAGTTGGGTTTAACCACTGTACTATTCAGAAGGCAACATGAGATTCAAGAGATCAGTTCCCAGTCAGAATGTTTTCTAATATGCCTCCCTTCTTTACTCCTGTGTGAATCCCAGGTGAACTAGAAGACAGTTCCTTTCTCTTCCCTCCACGTATCCCAGTGCAGGACACCTTTACCAAAATCCTAAGAGCTAGAGCTATCAAAATCTTACATTAATCCTTTTTCCAGGTTTCCTGTTCTCTATTGGAAATGGGGAATATAAATATTAGCCAGTGTATGTCTGCATAAGTATAGTGGATTAGTAAGACGTATATTAGGGGGGCCTCAATTTGAATTCTGTCTCCATATGACAGTATAAAGGGGTAATGGTAGTGGTTATCATGAACTAAGCATTTAACTAAAATATAAGCTTGATAGAACAGAGATTTTTCTTTGTTCTACTCTCCACTACATCTTCAATTTAGAGTACAGCCTGTCAGTAAATAAGTACATAATAAAATTTTACTGAATGAATGGATTAAGGGTAGTTTTGCTCTGGTAGAGATAGTAGTATTTTAATCATCCATTATGATTTCAGCAACTATTTTCAAGGGCATACTGTTTTCGGGTATGGTGATATGTGCTAAGGGTCAGCAAAGCCCTGCTCTCATGAGATGCCATTGTGATGAGAGGAAAGGTGGAGTATGTGAGCACATCTGCTGGTAAGTGGTAAGTGTTGAAGCTTTGAAAACTCCTGCTTCTATTTCTTCAATGAACAGGAAGCCAATGAACACATGGAAGTCTAAAGAAGAAATGTTTATTGTACATTTGAGATTTAATTCACAGACAGCTTAAAAGCAAAATAGTGAAAAAAAATCATACAAAATAAAAAGAAAGCTGCTATATTATCCTCATATAAGGCAAGGCACGTAATTAGAAGGGACTTATTGGAGGCAAAGAGGATACGAAGGTAAATTTTATAGGTCTACTTGGCTAGATCACAGTGCCCAGATATATTTTGTGACACTAGTCTATTTTCAGATATGATCAACATTTACTTTGAGAAAAGCAAATTACTCTCCATCTGTGAGTGGACCTCATCTGTCAGTTGACGATTTTAAGAGAAAAATACTGAGTTCTTCCAAGAAAGAAGAAATTGTATCTCCAGTCTTCAGATTTGAGACTGAAGAATCAATTCTTCACAGGGTCTCCTGCCCAATGACCTGCTTACAGAAACTGGAATTGGCAGTCCCCACAATTCTGTTAACAAATTTCCCAAAAAGAATCTATATATAGATAGGAGTATACATTTCTATATAAATAGATACTGACATATACATGATAGTCTTAAATCTATAAACAAAATAATATGTATGAATTGTTTATAACTTTTATATACTTTTATTTACACTTCTAAGTTTTTTAATTGTAATTTGTTATGTATGATGGCAGAATGCAATTCATTTCATATTATACAAATTGAGCACAATTTTTCATGTCTCTGGTTGTACACAAAGTAGAGTCACACCATTCATGTTTTCATACATGTACTTAGGGTAATGATGTCCATCTCATTCCACCATCTTTCCTACACCCATCCCCTCTTCCCTTCCCTCCCCTTTTCCCTGTCTAAAATTTATCTATTCCTCCCATACTGCCACAATTATCATCCTTATATCAGAGAAAACATTCAGCATTTGGTGTTTTAGTATTGGCTAACTTCACTTAGCATTATATTCTCCAACTCCATTCATTCACCTGAAAGTACCATTATTTTATTGTCTTTTAATGTTGAGTAATATTTCACTGTGAATATATATCACATTTTCCTTATCCATCCATTTACTGAAGGGTATCCAAGTTGGTTCCACAATTTAGTTATTGTGAATTGTGCTACTTTAAACATTGATGTGCTATGTCACTATAGTATGCTATTTTTAAGTCCTTTAGTTATAAACCACAGAGTGGGATAGTTGAATCAAATGTTGGTTGAACCCCCAAGTTTTCCAAGAAATTTGCATACTGCTTTCCATATCGGCTGCACCAATTTGCAGTCCCACCAGCAATGTATAACTTTTATATACTTTGTTAAGCATGTTACATTTCACAATAATATAATTATAAATTATTGATGGGTTATGATATTGTAGTCCAAAGAAAATGGTTGATTTCTCAGTGATCTGGCCATTCTTTGAATGTGTTCCCAAAGCCCAGGTGTTAGAAACTTAATCTTCAATGCAGCCATGGTAGGAGTTGGGGCCACTTCTCATAAGACAGCAGTAGGTCATTAGAACATGAATGACTTATCAATAAAATGAAAACTATAAACCTTCAAGAAGATAACTCAGGTCATTTTGCATGTGGTATTGCTCTACTATATACAAAAATAAATGCAAGATCCATGAAAGAAATCATGGATAAGCTGGATCTTATTAAAATTAAAATTTTTTGTTCTGTGAAAAGCAATGCCAAAAAAATAAGAGGACAAGTCATAGTTTGGGGAAACATTGCAAAACACACATCTGATAAAGGTCTGTTATCCAAAATATGCAAACAATCTTCTAGATTCAACCATAAAAAAAAAAACCCATTAAAGAATACATAGAAATAGAAAATAAGTATATGGGGCTGAAATTGTAGCTGAGTGGTAGAGCACTTGCTAGCATGTGTGGATAAATTAAAGAATAGAAATTAATTCGTGCTGATGAAAATACAAAAGTATCTGTATTTGCAAGACTGGTTGGCAGCTTCTTACATGCTCTTTCCATGTGATCCAGCAATTTCCCTTCTTGATGTTTACCCAGAGTGCTTGAAAACATATGTGCAAACCAAAACCTGCACTGGATGTGTATTGCATCTTTATTCTTAATGGCCCAGATTGGGAGCTGCCAATATACCTCTCTGGAGATGAATGCATGCATAAACTAACATATATCTAGAAAATTGAATATTATTCAGCACTAAACAGAAATGAGATATCAAGTCATAAAAGACATGGAGAAAACTTAAATGTATATTTCTGAATTAAAACAATTGAAAAATCAACATATTTTGTGACTTCAATTGAATGACAATTGGGAAAAAGCAAACAACAGTGACAATCAAAAATTCCCAAAGGTTCGTGCTTGGAATTAAATGAACAGTTCTAACTGTTCTAACTACACAGAGGAAGTCTTCATGAATGAGAGTACTCTACTTTACTCTGTAATGGTAGATATATGTCATTATGCATTTGTCCAAACCCAGATGATACAGGAACACAAAGGTGACCTTTAATGAAAACCATGGACTTTGGGTAACAATGACGTGGGAGTGGAGTTCATTGCTGTGAACTGCTCTGTAGGAGGGTGTTGATCATGGACATGGCTGGGGTTGGCCAGGGAGGGCTGGGTTCAGGTATGTAAGAAATCTCTGTAACCTCTTCTCAATTTGGTTGTGACCTAAAACTACTCAAAAAAAGTAAGCTTTTTTAAAAAAAGAGTGAGGGTTTGTAAATATATGATTGGTGGAACAAAGGTGGATGTGAAGATCAGAGACAATAACATTAAAGTGTGGGCAGCTATCTAAATGGACATTATGAAGAACTGTAAATAATTTAATATGCTAAATAAAACTCCATCTGATTTATAATTAAATAACATATATATGTGTGTGTGTGTGTGTGTATATATATATATGCATATATATGTATGTATATGTATACATAGTGTGTGTGTGTATATATTTTCTTATAAGCCAAGGCCAAAAGGTTTGGGAATTTACAGTTTTGAGGGATACAGCAGCAATTTTGTGAACAACTAATACTAATCTGAGTATGTCCTTCTTCTTAAACACTGTGTTGTTTCCCTACATTGAGAATTGACTACCATGTTCTTCTTTTTAATATTTTTTTGAATTTCTTACTTTTATGTTCCTCAATTCATAAAAGACATGTCTAATTTTCTATTGGGTTTTGGGAAGTAAGCATTCCTTTCTCTGCAAACTGTGGTGAACACCATATGTAACTGTCACTAGATCACTTTCTTACAAGGTTCTCTTTTTCCAACCTCTCCTTTTCAAGTATCTCTAAAACACACACACAACACACACACACACACACACACACACACATATACACACACACATGCACGCACACACACATAGCACCACCTTCTCCAGTGGTCTAAGGGTAACTGGTGCTCTGACTCCTAACCCTTCCATAAAGGCACAGAACCCAAGCGATGCTCCTTGGTGGCCTCTCTCATTAGGCACAGCTTCCATCTTTACTTGGCCTGTGATGCAAGTTTCTCAATGAATTTCTCACTCTCTAAGACTCAGTTGACACCACTTCCATTTCTTCTTTCCTACATTCTGAGTGTCTATGCTCTTTGGAGTTTCTTCACTGCCTTCTAATGGGGTTTCATGAAGTTACAAATATCTACACACACACACACACACACTTAACATTCCACAGGCACTGCAAACTGACTCATGTTGGCCTTTTTGGAAAGAAACTGAACTATGTAAGTGTCCAGGGCTGCTCATCATTTAACCATGGGTCATATTTTAATTGTGCATTTCCTCCCTCCCTTTCTTTTTAACACTAGCCTATGTCTACCATCTGATTAACCAAAACAGATGCCCATCCTCTGCATGAGGAAAGTCCCTTTCCCCTTATTGCACTGTTGCTGCATGTGAGGTCTGTTCCTCCTCCTTTCTTCTTTTCCATCTTACTCTATTACCACTTGTGGATTTCAGAGGTGGGGCCTCTGGTTCTCTTACCACCTCTCCTTCCACTCTGTGTTAGGGAGACCTTGTGCACATGCCATCTTCTCTGTTATATCTCTCTAAAAATATAACAAGCCACAGAAATGTCTACCAGGGTGACCTGGAACAACACATGGGGTCTGGGTTTTGTTGTCAAGGATGATCAAAGAGACCACTTCATTGTTCGAGTGATTTTACCTTGAAATTACTTTGGCCGGGCATGAGGAACTAATGGTGTCGGCCTCTGTCTTCCCTTTGACTAATGAAGATCCTAGTTAAAAGACATCCACTCTTTGTTCTTCTACTCTGGATATTTGTTTGATTTTACCTCAACCAGAGAAACATTGTTGCAGACACCATAAACTGTGCTGAAACCAGGATGGATACCAGAGGCAGATGCTCAGCAGCCAGGCCCCTGGTGGCTGCTCAGAGTTTGTGCTCAGCTCTCCCTGCAGTTTCTGCCACTGTGTCACCCAGAGCACAGTAGTACACAGCCGCATCTGACTCTTGGATGGAGGCTTTCTCCAAGTTGAAAGAAGTGGCTTCTTTATTGTATGTGGCTTCAAAACCTTTATTGCTGACCTTATCATTGGTCTTCACAGCTTTCAGGAGGAGCTGTAGACCTTCTCCAGGGTATTGAACGTACCAGAAAAGAGCAGGGTACCTTGTGGATGAGTAAGTGCAGTTTATAGTCAACAAAGCCCCTTCTGATATGGTCACATGGCTTTCCATCTGGGTCACTGAGTCTGCATGAATTTTTCCTTGAGGGGAAAAGAGAACTGTGTCACTTTGGTGATAAAACTCTCAGAAAAAAATCATGGTTAAAAAGTATTCTGAAACAATAGAAGAAAGAGTCCAAATTTTAAAAGTCATTTCACTTACCAAGTATCAAGAGCATCACAGTCACTAAGGCTGGAGAGGCATTCATCTTTAGAGTCAGTTAAATAATGTTCTTGATTCTTAACCTGAAGAATGTTGAAGTCATAGTGAAATGATGAACCTAAACCTGCAATTCACACAGGAAGTGAGCTAGTGTTAGGGAGCTGCACCCCCTAGTGGGCAGGGACTAACCTGGGGGAAATGATTTCCTGGACTCCTTCTAGAATTCAGCTGTGTTCCCATCCCTGACATTATTCATAAGCACACATCTGTCTTCAGGTAGCCCTTGTAAATGTAATGCACAGGTATAATAACCACTAAGGTCTTCTTTATTTGGGGGATTCTACCTGATATGTAAATGCTTTAGTAGACCATCCCAGGGTGTCTCTGTAGCCCAGAAGTTACCAATACAGGCATTTTAATACAGGCTGTTATAAGCACAGGTATCAATTGTGGGCCAACCTATAATCCATGAAAGTCATGAGAGCATTATAGAAAGTAATAAGAAGTCAAGTTGTTATAGAGTGACTGTGTATTTTTTTTCACTGTGCCCCACATATAGAGCACTAATTGACATTTACTAGGTGCACAATTCAAATTTGTTAAATGAAGCCAAAAACATGACTAGGTGGCCTTGGTTGAGAAATCACTGTTAGGGGAAAGATCATGATTCTTGGAGCTCTCTCTTCACAGATTCAGATAAAGGAGCTCCTAAGACCAGAGTCAACCTGTTAATAGTTTCTGAGATACAGACGCAAGTAAAAATTTGAGGCCCAGATATCATTTGGAAGCCATATGCAGAAATACAAGCATCACATGGTTTCTCTCATATGAAGAAACTTTAAAAAGTTAAAAAAAATTATCTAAAAGTAGAAAAGTGACAATCAGAAGATGAAGGGGCCTGGTGGGAGGGGTCATGGTACAGTGTAATGGAGAGTTAAACAATGGAGAACTGTTCAGGATCAAAGCACATTATATTCATGTATGGAAATGTCACAGTGAAATTCATTAAAATTTATACAATTAATATATATTAATAATTATACTTTTTAAAAGAAAAAAAATGATACCCAGGCCCAAATATTATTGAGTTCACATACCCCTTCCTCTCCACCACCTTCCATAAGTCTTCACAGTCACATTGACAGAAACTGACACAGAGCTAGTCTAGAAATTCTGGAAAATTAGTTACAAATTCTATTCTGGGGCTGGGGCTATAGCTCAGTTCGTAGAGTCTTCCTTTGCATGCACAAGGCCCTGGGTTCAATCCCCAGCACCACATACACACACACACAAAATCAAAAATTCTATTCTGATAGATGACAAGAATGAAAATAGGTTGGGATCATACTGTGTTGGAACAGAACAGTATAGCATAGAGTTTCAGTTTATCAAAGTAAAAAGCTTTGCACAGATTTGTGGTTGTACAACAGTGTGACTGTACTCAATACCACTGGACTGTGCGCATGCAAAGGTGGAGTAAAAAGCTTCATGTTATACATATTTTACTACAATTTAAAGTATATTTTTTAATTGAAAAGATTCTTCCCTAAAGATTTCTACACACATCCCTGCTTTCCAAATGAAAATATAAGAAAGTTACAATACAGGATTGCTCATTAACCAACCACTCAACCACCACCAATTCAATCTTAGGGCATGAGAAAGTGGGGTTAGACATGCAAGGAGTAAATCAGAGATAAGGAAGATTTGGTATTGTGGGACATTGATGAAGCACAGAAGGCCTGGGGTGTGCAAAATGAGCCTCATGATGGCATCAAACGCTTTTGGAGGAGAGGTAAAGAGAAAGACAAGAGCAAAGAGAGGTTACACACACTGTCCCTTGACAATGCCCCTCTAAGATCCAGTAATTATTGATCAATTTTTGGATAAAATTGGACCTGGTGTGTAGAGATAACATATGGAAACTGAGCTCCTTCATACTAAAGGCTGTTAAATGGCTGTTAAATGGAAGAAGTTCTCAGGTCAAAGTTTGTCACATAGAAGATAATTGTTGACCATTTTGAATAAATATGTTATTTAAGTGAATAGAGTTCTAGAAATCAAAATTCATTATTCTGTTAATAAACTGTCTTGTTTTTTAAGTTCTTAATTTATATATTTGCATCTCTGTTCAAGAATTAGTACTTTTTTATTATGCTATCATATTTGGTGTTGGATCAAGGTTTGGCTAGCTTCATAAAATAAATTCTTATTGTCTAAACAATGTATATACACTGAAAATTAACCACACCTTGAGAGGAAGAACATCTTAGCTATTAATCAATGATTTCTTTGTATTCAGAATTCTCATAAAAATGAACACAAAAGAAATTAAACATGTAACAAAAGAGAAATTCAATTGAAGATAAATATAAGAAACTTCAAAATATAATTGAAGAACATAAAAGTCCTTTAATAAGTTGAGAAAATTAGGAAAGAAGATGGCAGATTAGAGGAAGTGTGCATCTCCCATAATTCCTCAGCACCAGATTAACAATTTTGGAAAAATGCTCCCCAGTGAGGTGGGTACAAAGGGAACTCACCCAAATTCAGTATTAGACTGTAAATGATATTGTGGAGACTCAGAATGTCAGAAACTTTGAATAGAATGTAAAAAATAATGCATTAGAAATGCACCAGCTTTTCTGAGGGTGGCCAAAGAAAGGAGGGGAAAGCAGTGGCTCTTGCCCACGTCCCTGCACAGGCAATAGAATTTGGGGTTCCTCTCTGTGAAGCAGGCTGGCTGTAAAATAAAGCTAAGAAAAGAAGGTGGAAAAAAAACACAGGACACAGAAAGGAATTTTAGAAAGGGAGGGCAGGAGGGCTCTTTCACCTTATGGGTCGACTTCCACACTGGAAAGAGTAAGAGAACCCTCATTTGTTTTATTTATATAAGGAAACTTCAAAGGCTTTCTACAGAATGTTCTTCACCAAATAAGATAGGAGGTGGGCTGTCCAGTTTATGGGTCATGCCCAATTCCAGAGCTATGGGATCAGTCTTCTTAGCCCAGGGAAGACAGAGGTCACATGCATTGTGCAATCCATTGAGTGGGAGGAGACACAAAATAGCTTGCAATACCAAACCAAAATCTCCTTGGCTCAAGGCCTAGTGAAAACCTCTCAGATAGCTCAGGGGTGGCTCCCCACAAGTGGCATTGAGAAGATGGCATGGCAAATAATAACAAAAATAAATTAATTAATTGTTAAAAAAGTTAATGTTTAAAAAAATTGTTTGGCTTGGGGGAACCTTTATATTAGAGCAGAATGCTAAATTTAATGAACACAGAGTCAGTGGGGAAAGTGGTTCATTGCAACAAGTCAATAATTGCCAGGACCCCTGAACAGATAGCTCAGCAGGATCTGAGATTGTTGGCCCAGAGATGACTACAGGCCCAGTAGGGAACTACTAATTAATACTGCCCAGTAGTGAGCAGAGACAAAGCAGGGACACATCAAGGAAGTAGACAGCAGCTGCATATTCTGACCTTCATTATATGCCTGAACCAGAGTGAATAAAACAGGCACAAAGAAAACCTTTGTTGTTGGCATCCCAGAAGAGTTATTAAGAAGACACCTATAGTGCCTACACAGGAGTGTCTACACTCCAGAGTGGCCACCTGGTAATTCACATTCATAGCATTGAAGGTGAAAAATGTAGAGGGTTAGACTTTATGACCTAAAAATGGCTTTTACTGGAGGCCCCAGACATCCAGATGTCCAGCACAGACTGGCAGCTCCCTAACAATATGAAGTGTGGATTAAATCTCAAATACCCACCACCAGAGTTCCAAAACTCACCCAAGACTAAACCCCAACTTCTGGAATTCCAATGTAGAAATATGCATCACCCCCACTACAGCATTACACAATTCACCAGCACTCCCCAGTCTTTCCCAACTTATACTGAACTTAATAACCCCAGCCCTTGATTCAAGGGCTATAGAGCTTAAATAAATATAAAGAATGAAAACCCATTCCTGCAAAGCAGGTTTGACCACCATAGTGGAAACAAGCCTTCTATTTCTCTTTTTTTTTTTCTTTTTCCTCATCTCTTTTTTCTCTATATGTCCACTTATTACTTTTTTTAAATTTAACTCTTGAAAAATTTTTAAACATCATTTTAGAATATTGTATTTTTTAAAATTTTTTCCATTATGCATATTTGTGTGTGTGTGTGTGTGTGTGTGTGTGTGTGAGAGAGAGAGAGAGAGAGAGAGAGAGAGAGAGAGAGAGACAGAGTATGTATGGTTATGTGTTCTTACTGCATGAATATTTATATATTTACTTTCACATTAACAAGTTTCTTCTACACATGTTTATTATTTAACCTTGATTTGACTTAAGTGCAGTACAATTACACAAGGGTTTGAGTTTTTTTGATCTCACATTTGCTGGTTTGTTCATATCTTGATTATTTTCCCTACTATTTCCCCTTCACCACTCTTACGCCCATGTGCACTGAATATTCCTGTTCCCTCTTCCTCTCTTTTTTAAATATTTTCTGTTAATTTTTCATTTCTTCTTCTTTACCACCCAAATCTGCTACCTATCTCCTGCCTCTCCTCTTATCACTTTTTAAATATTGTACACTTAAAAATCACAGAATAGAGATACAGAGAAATCTCACATCTCAGTCAAGCAACAATGGCCCCCACCTCACACATGGCCTAACCCCACCTGAGCCTTAATATTATTTTAAATCACAATTAAGGAGACAAAAATCTGAAACCAACGACCAGGATCAAGGAGGAACAACCAGTGGGGGACCTCAGGTTCCATCCCTTGACATCTACTCATATATAAAAACACAAAGAATCGACCCCCTCCCAAATAGCTACACACAAAAGGACAGGTATATAAATAGAAAAGAGAATCTACTTCAATTGATGTGCAAGTCCAAGACCTCTGAAAACCTGAGGAAACAGGCAAACAAAACTACCTCCAAAAATCACATCCCCCAACAAAGGGTCCTGCAGATACGGAAGTGGACAAAATTCCAGAGAACGATTGTAAAAAAAAACTGATTAGTAAAATGTTCAATTAACTAAAGAAAATCTAAGGAATGAATTACGAGAGAAAATATAGGAAATGAAACAACACTTCAATAAAGAAGTAGAAACATTGAAAAGAAACCAATCAGAACTCCTCGAATTGAAAGACAAATCAAGTTAAAGATTTACTTGAAAGCATCACCTACAGATTAACTTGCATAGAGAATAGAACTTCAGCCCTTGAAAATGGGGCACATGAGCTTGAGTACATGAAATACAATAAAGGGAAAAGAAATCATAGAACATTATAAGAATATACATGAACTCTGAGACAACATCAAGAGACCAAACCTGAGAAGGAGATTTCAAGCAAAAATTAATCAGAAGATACAAAGAAGATTGCTTTATCCTGGTAAGGGGAACAATCCAACTAGAACAGATAGCTATAATAAGAATATATGCCCAAAATGTCAGTGCACATAATTGCATTTAAAAAAAATTCTCCTGGACATTATATCTCAGATAGACCCCCACTACAATAATTCTGGGTAATGTCAACATACCCTTATCACCAATAGACAGGTCATCAAAACACAAAATCAATAAAACTATTTCAAACCTAAATAATATGAATTAAATCTGTCTAATATATATTTACAGACTTTTACACCCCTAAAGAGCTGAATATTTTGGCCCTACACCTTTGCCCCAACACCTTCTTCTCAGCAGCTCATTAAACATTTTACAAAATGGACCATATTCTAGGTCACAATGTAAGTATTAGCAAATAAAAATAAAGTTGATATAAACCTGCTGAGAGCCAAGGCTGAGTCTGTATGGCCCCTGGCATTTTGCCAACAGTATTGATTGACAGGCGAGGCATTACTATCCGCTTCTGCCGCAAATTTTGAGTTCTCGCACTATTTTGGAGTTCTCTTGGGAATTTCCAGGGATTCCCAAGAGTTCCCATTGGTTGGGGAAGTGCAGGAGGAGGGATTTCCGGGAGAGATATTTCCGGCTGGGGGTTCCTGGACAAGCGGCTTGGCATTCGGGAGGATTCCCCAGGAGCTGTGTGAAGTGTTTTCCTTCAGTTCAAAAATAAAGTTTCTTCCTGCTTCAGTGGCTCGTGATTTGTGCCCAGCCAGACTGCGGCATAAACCTGTGCCTCCCATCAGAGTGTAATGACATGAAACTAGAAATCAACCGCAAGAAACAATAGAAACTACATAAGCACATGGATATTGAACAATACTTTTTTTTAAATGAAAAATAAATTAAAGTGGAAATAAAAGAAGAAATCAAGAAATTCTTTGAAACAAATGATAAAAGAGGTATAATAAGAAAGCAGTTCTAATAAGAAAATTTATAATATTGAGTGCCTATTAAAAAATAGATCTCAGGCCGCCCCCTCCCCCCGCGCCGGCAAGGTAGACGGAACTGTGACCACCCACAGAACAGGCCCAGCGGCCTGCTGAGGGGCAGAGCTGCCAACCACTCCTGCAAGGTAGGCGGGCCTGTGACCCACCGGCAGAAGAGGAGCAGTGGCCTGCTGAGAGGCAGAGCCGCCCCCCACCCCGCGCCTGCAAGGTAGGCGGAACTGTGACCACCAACAGAACAGGCCAGACCCGCAACCGACA